>NC_081142.1:452500-770000 GCF_958295425.1 Solea solea
GCGTTAGCTTTAGTCAGCCTTGTTCTCTGACTGGTTTAGAATAAGTCGGCCACTCCCTGCACCAAACTCCATAGAGAAACACAGGAGTTGTTGATCCACCGCTGCCTCCTTCACTAAGTACAAATGTGTTATTTTGAGACTTCAGTGTTTGAAATCCTAAAATATTGTCTAATATCAAGATTAAGCAGTTAATATATGTTTGACATCATTTGACTTTAGGTGACCTCCTTGTGTTTTTGTGGCAGTACCTTATACAACCACACTTGAAAGGTCAAAGGTCAGGTCTCCCTGCATCTGAAATCTATTTTTAAACCTTTCCATATTCTCTAATGTGTTCTTCATCCAATCCACTTTATGTATATAGCACGCGTTTAAACAAACACAAGGTTTGTAAAGTGCTGCACAAAAGGATAAAACAGAGCTAAAATAAATACATAAACTAATCCAATCACATGTAAACACATGCACACCGACAGTCAGCTCTGTGTACGATCACATCTACTTCACAAGTGTTTCTCAGCATCATTGTGACTCTGAAGGGTTGAGGGTTTGAACACATAACAGACGATATCGTGGCTCCATGGCTGCAGCACAGGAAGCAGTTTGGTGCCATTTTGACTGAATACATTTATTCTGACCAAAAAAACCAACTGGAGAACTACAATGAGTCACTGAGACGGTTTTAGTTCCTCATTTCAGAAATTACAAATTTCATCTTTCATCTGTGAACAGAACAGCTGCTTTCAATCGTCCAGTATTGGTTAGATATTGAGCCAGTATTGATTACCGTGGACAAAGGAGTCAATGAACTCATGAACAATAAGAGCAAATATTAATTATGTCTTCAAATTTATGCCAAGAAAAGAGACGACAGATGTTTCAAATGTTTCCTCTTTTCAGTTTCTGTCTGTGTGTGTGTGTGTGTGTGTGTGTGTGTGTGTGA
Source organism: Solea solea (assembly GCF_958295425.1). NCBI lineage: Eukaryota > Metazoa > Chordata > Actinopteri > Pleuronectiformes > Soleidae > Solea > Solea solea. Next base: position 453,444 of record NC_081142.1, read on the forward strand.
ACTCCACTTCCTCCTAACAACTGTCTGGGAAAACACCATCGTCTCTTGAATAATAGCTGATTTAAACTCATCATTCAAGTTTTTCCCCTCGGTTTGGATTCCGGCTTCTTCAGCCCGAGGGCCCAGATGCTGTTCTGCAGGACGCTGAACCCCCAAATTGCTCCTGGCAGCAGCGTGTGAATGAGTGAAGAGCAACACTCAAGTGTGGTTGTCAAGACTAGAAAAGCGCTATATAAATACAGACCATTTACCAATTACCAAGCACTATAAGACTCTGGAAACCCTGGCAAGTGCAGACCACAGTCTGGACTGATCATAATTATCAATAATTATCATCCAGTATCATCTTACTTACTAGAAACACAAGGGAAGGAGATTTCATGGATTAAAAAGGTTTGGTTTTGAATGTCAAAGCTGACATAATTCATTTCATAGTTTTGTTATTGGCCTCAGATTGTCGCTGTCAGAGCTGGAACATGTTTCTGTCGATGTGGATTGGTTTCCACTGGTTTTGACTCGTGGAACCGTGTGGACTGTATAACTGCAGAACTCCTCCCAGGCACCGCCAATCAAAAGCAGCTCTCACAGTGTTCACAGGAAGAAGGCAAAAAAAAGAAGAGTTTCCATGTGCAGCCCACAAGAGCCGCAAATCATAATGCCTGAAAAGAAGCAGCTGACGTTTGTTTCCCCCAAATGAGCCACTTCTTTTTTTTAAGCGTGGCTCCCTTGAAATTTCATCCAATCCACATCCAGCGTGATGTTCTCAGTAAGGAGAACCATCTGCGACAGAAGAATGTGAGGCTTGGATGAACGACCCAGTTTCTCTCTCTCTCTCTCTTTCCTTGAAAGGCTTTTATGGCAGTTTGAGTTGTGCCAAACATTCCTGGGTGCTGGATGTGCAGTGAAAGCATTTCTCTGGCCTGCAGGCATCTCCACACACCTCTGTCTGTTTCTTTTCCCCTCCCACTGAATATCTTTAAATATCTACGTGCACAGGAAAACAGACGTTGCATAACAAACCTTGGAAATCGAGCCACAGGTGAGTCGTTACCCACTAATCCCGCCCCTCTCTCTCTGTCACCCCAAAGTAAATGTAAGCTCCCTGCTTGACTGCAGAGGCCAAGTCGGCCACGCTTTAGTGGAGCACCATCCATCCAGTTCCTACTGCTTTATCCTCCACGTGAGGGTCGTGGGGTTCTGCAGCCACTCACAGCTGACGTGTGTGTGTGTGTGTGTGCGTGTGTGTGTGTGTGTGTGTGTGTGTGTGTGTGTGTGTGCGCGCGCGCGTGCGTGTGTGTCATCATACACCCGTACTGGTGCAATAACACTGAACGACAACAGACACTGCACTGGTGCTTTTCTGTCGCATAATCAGCTGACTGTTGTGGGTGGAGCCGACCTTACCTACTATTTTATTCTGGTACCCCAGGGGAAGGGTTGAATATTTGGAAGTTGAATGGTGTTTGACATGCTAGCCACAAATAGCCACATGCTAAATCTGCCTTAAGGCCCTGCTACACTGTCGCGCACAGCGTCATCAACGCACGACGCACAGGCTGCGTGTGAAGCCCAGATTTGGGAACCGCACTGAATTTCCGCCCCACCAGTAGGTGGAGTATTGAGCCCGGCTCACCAAGCAGAAAATCATCAGGTCGCCTCGGACTGGCTGACCCCCTGACCTTTCAGCTGTGAGCCGCTCGGACCAGACGTGTCCGGGGGAGCTGTAGCATCGCTCTCTTCTTCTTTGGTAGCAATGCGTCCCATTTCACACTTTCGGACTCGTATCGCCACCCGATGGTGAAGTGGGAATACTACAGGACCCTGACACGCAAGTATACCAGGGTCTTTGTATTTTGCCCCCTGGTGGAGATGGACACACTACACTCGTGCCTGTTTCCAGGGATGAGGGCAGTACAGTCCAGTGGAACGGTGGAGTTGAGATATAACTGACGCTCAAGTTGACTGAGTCTGGCAATGAACGCGAGAAAATCTCCAACCTGGCAACAGCATGAAGAGTTTCACACGACTGTGCCCATCACACTCCGGGAGGCTGATGGTGTGTTACACTGCGTTATTATGCCTCTCGCTCTCTTCTGACACCGTTCTTCATTTATGCTCAAATCAGCCACTGAAACAAAACTTCACCCAGGGGAATAACTTTAGCTTTGAAAACACACACTTTAAATGTGTTCATAAATGTTGTGTAATTACTCCCTACAGGAAAACACACACACACACACACGCACACGCCCTGTGTGTTGCTCAGTTCTTCCAGTTGGTCTTTATGGGTCTATGTAGGTCAGTGCTGTAAGCAGACCATCTGGACTGTCACTAGCCTGGCTGAGGTATCCATTACTTGGCAGTCTGTGTGTGTGTGTGTGTGTGTGTGTGTGTGTGTGAGGTTTTGTGCTCTTTGGTCAGTGATAGTTTAAGTTTGTTGAAGCATGGTCACATGATCGCTCGCTCTGACTGAAAACATGTTTGTCATTAGTGAAACGTGGACAAACATAAGTCACTTAATGACAACCGGACGTATTTGATTGCCACTGTATCTCGTCTTCCTCACATTCCCTGACTGACAAAAGAAGTTTGTTGACCCGTCACTCTCCTGCACCAAAGTCCACAGAGGAAATCGACACAGGAGCTACGGTCTACTGCTGCCTCGCTTTGTACGTTTGTGTTATAGAAGTAAATTTGATCCAAGGATTTTAAACACAAAGTCACAAAATAACACATTTGAACTTAGATGGAAGCAGCAGTGGATCTGTGATGTAAAATCACTGATTTCCTCTGTGGACTTTGGTGCAGCACACATATTGTTAAACTGTCATAGACCTAAGCAGGTGTAGATTTGATTAGCTTTAGTTCAAAGGTAGTTCTCAGAGCAGGAGGTGGTCACTATATGTCACTAATTAAAACCACAAGCTGCAACAGGACTGAAAAAACCGCCTCAACCTTGGTCCTGACGCTCTGTCCAGCGTTTGGCTGCGATGGCCACAAATATGTTGGAACCTTCAATTCCTTTGTGATGTGGACTGTTTTTCTTCAGTTTCCCTGACAACTGTCAAGATGGAGGATGTTATAAGAGGGAGAGTCACTGTGACAACAGGGTTTTAAAGATTTCCTTCTTCATTGTAGCTCAACATCAACATTCATACATTATTCCATTATTCATACATAATTGTATTTACAGATTTATTTATCATTGGAGCACCGTTTACCATTATTCATTTCTTCTTTTGTTGTTTGGCACAGTCAGTTGTTTGTGACTTATGTACAGTATGAATGGTCTTAGGGAAAGTTGTAATTGAATTGATCTTTGGGACAAATAAAGTTGTCTGAGTGGTTAATTACATTACATTATTGCATGTTGATTGATAAAACCAAAGTTTCTGTAATCAATGGGGAAAGTTTCCCACATCAAAAGACTCTGCAGTGCATAGCAGGTTAGATCGGCTTCAGCTTGGATCGCCATTGTTTGGAACGCACTCATTTATCTTCTTACTGTTTTGACAGTGATGCAAATTCCTGTCACGCATTCATCTTCCGACCATTAACATATTCATTAGCCTTAAATGTCTGCAGTGGACCTTATTTTTCATGACTTGGGACAGAACAAGTGGTTGAAAGAGGGAAAGCAGTAACAATGGAAGGACTTTGGTGTCTGTTCATTATTCTTTTTTGGAATAGGAATACAGATGGAGATATGTCCCATTCACGTGGATCAGACATGACGTCTGCATACACCAGCCCTCTGATCAGAGTTTTGAATGTTTACAACATATTTCCAATAATGCAGCAATGTCTCTCCTCTTGCTGTTTCAAATGTTACAATGATCTTCTTAAAGCCTAATCAAGCTGCCTCATTATTTCAGATTGCCTTAATGTCCTTAAGAATATCTGATTAAAAAAAATCTAGAGATCTGATACATGGTATTTTTAGAGTGTAAAAAAAAGAGAAAAAAACCACAAAACCGAACCCAAACCCGTGATATGAACCGAACCGTGGATTTGGTAACTATTCCTAAATGTATTCATGATCAAGAAAAGATTAAAATCAATCTCATTTCCTCTAAAAGTAGTTAAAACACCATCACACTGATACTTATATACACTGTGGGTCTACTACACACACACACACACACACACACAGAGTGTTATCCTGACCTGAACCATAAACAGTTAATGCCTAACCTTAACCTAAGCACAATCCAAATCTTAGCCCTAATCTCAACCAGTTGCTCAGTTCTGTCTCATTAGGACCAGGTTTTGGTCTCCACAAGGACTACTGGTCCTGATAAGGTCAGTGTTTCTGCCAGAAAAAGATCCCCAAAGGTAACAAATACAAGTCTTCTCTTACACACACACAGCCATGGTTGAGAACATGAGGAGGATGATGATGATGATGATGATGATGATGTGTGTGTTGTGGACTACACACACATTAAGGTAATTTCACGGAGTGCTGAATCCAACTTGTAGCTGTTTGCAGTGAGATGTAAATGTGTGTGTGTGTGTGTGTGTGTGGGTCTGTGTGTGTGCGCGTGTGTGTGTGTGTCTGTGTGTGTGTGTGTGTCTGTGTGTGTGTGTGTGTGTAGGAGGTTGAGGGGAATTGTGGTTTGCTTTTCATCCTGTTACATGTTCTACTTTCTACAGCACAGTGTGGGAGTGTTTGAATGAACCCAGTTTTTGAAACCCTGGACATTTAACTGCACCATCCACATCCACTCTGAGAGAGACACTGTTTTTTTGATGTGATTGATTCACTCGTTAAAATGTGTGTAAAGCAAATGCAGAGATAGAGATTCTCTTCTGCAACATTATATGTGTAAGAAAATAGAGGCTGAGAACGTGAAAAATGTGTGGAGTAAAGACTGAAAATAGTCCAGTTTCTCTCTGGTCCACCTGCTCCTACACTACTCTCTTTGCTTTGGCAGAGACGTCTTTGTCCCACAAATGCATCGTCCCTGGATGCAAAGACATTTTATTTGAGGAAGAACAGACCCCTGGTGTCGCAGTAAAATATGACCAACAGTGGCGTTGACCTGGTCTTAGTCTCCACCAAAGCCTGTAACATGTTATAAGAGTCCTGCAGGGACACTTTCATCATTCACATTTGTGGCCATTTGGTTGATTATCTAGGAATTTTTTGGGACCAAATTCAAAGTTTTGCCTCTGACAGATCTAACCAATCAGAGTGTTGCTCTTGAATATGTGATGTTCAAAATATTCAAATGAATGAAGGAAGTGTGCACAACTTTTAATGTTTATTATGTAAATAACATCACTTCATCATCCCTACATGTTTAATGTGTACCTGAACACTTCATGTGCATGACATGGAAATGGTTTCTGAAGGGTTTGAGTTCATGAGTAGTGGTGCTTGCTGATCTATTGCAATTGTAATTTTAGTCCGATAATGTTTTTGGGGGTTTTTTATATCTCAGGCTTGTGTTATGGTCAACACTATTATGACAATGTACAATAGTACAGCCTGGGATAGGATTGCGTTTGGACTGAGAACAGTACTTTTACTTGTGTCAGTGAGACAGACAGGATGACTGTCTGGTTATTATGGGACAGATAGACAGGATGACTGTCTGGTTATTATGGGACAGATAGACAGGATGACTGTCTGGTTATTATGGGACTAGTCCTGAGCCAAAAACATACCGTACCAAAACAAACCAGCTAATGTTGCTGAGGTTCTCTACTGACCTTACACTGTGACTGTCAATCACGTCAACTAGTCGTAAACATTAAGTCCCATTTAAGGGAGCGCCAGTTAACGTGATCTGTTTTCCACGTGACACGATTTTTGGGGGGTCTCATTTGACCTTAATCCTGTCCTCAATAATGAGGTATAATAATAATGTTTACGCTAATGTTCTGTATTTATATAGCACTTTTCTAGTCTTGATGACCACTCAGAGCTGCTTTACACTTCATTTTTGCCATTCACCCATTCACTCGCTGTTGGCACCATCGTCAGGAGCGATGTGAACCCACATCCTTCCAGACGACTCACTCTGCCACTGAGGTACCGTCGATGTGCTCTGTGAATCTGTATGTTGGGTCATTGATCTTCCATCACAGAATACTGGTGCTAGTGCTAACATATTAAAGCAAGGAGAGCTAAAGAAAGAAAGCTAAGTAGCTTCTATTTAACATTTTGAGCTAATTTGCTCTAGCTTTACTTGCTTCCGTGTCCTTTTAAGGAGAAACACAGCAGTTAAAAACCTTGTAAAATGTATAGAAGTCGTGTCCAGACGTGTGTTTAGGTTTGAACTTTTATAGTGTGTTAGTGCCGGTAGGAGAACATAGGAGGCAAAAACAAAAGTGAGCTCCCTCAACTGTCAACGCCCACATTTATTTATGGTTATGTTTCACACAACATTAAATAAATGATACTACAGCGTTGACAATTTGTGGGACTTTACTTTTTCCCAAGACTTCCACGACAGCAGCTTTAAGGTTTCTCCCTCTTGTTTCGTGGGGATTAAGGTTTAATATCTGCTGCTCACTGTTTCATGGTGTTCATGGTGGTTTCATGTGTTCACTCTGTAAAGTGACCAGATTCGAAGCAACACAACCAAGTGAAAATGTCTCCTTTAAAATATTACTTTTCTTGAAACTCTCTGAAAGGGTTAGCTCTGTGGTGAGTTCACTCTCACTGAAAAAATGGCACATGGAGACAGATTTTAGCCACTTCACCATCATCCATCTTAAATCTACGATATCTCAAGAATATGTGTGTTGCTGTATCGTTAGACAAGTCTGTGTAGCTTAGTAAAGTGCTCACTCTGCACACCAAAGTCTATAGATATATAAATCAGCAGTTTTGCATAACGGCAGACAGTAATTGGTGATCTATAGCTGCCTCCATCAGTAAGTTCAAATGTAGGACCTGGGAGTGACGTCAGTACTCTGTGTACGATTTACTGTGAAACCAAGAAGACAGACGTGCTAATAACAGCGAAAGTAGCCGTGTTTGAACAGGTAGCAGCCATTTTGGAATCGTACATCAGGGTTGGTGAGGTTGCTCCGACTTTCTGAGTTTACCTCAACTCTGAAGCACCTTAAATGCATGCGTCGCTGGTTCTGAAGCACCTTAAATGCATGCGTCGCAGGTTCTGAAGCACCTTAAAAGCATGCATCGCAGGTTCTGAAGCACCTTAAAAGCATGCGTCGCAGGTTCTGAAGCACCTCAAATGCATACGTCGCTGGTTCTGAAGCACCTCAAATGCATACGTCGCTGGTTCTGAAGCACCTCAAATGCATACGTCGCTGGTTCTGAAGCACCTCGAATGCACACGTCGCAGGTTCTGAAGAACCTTAAATGCATGCGTCGCAGGTTCTGAAGAACCTTAAATGCATACGCCGCTGGTTCTGAAGCACCTTAAATGCATACGTCGCAGGTTCTGAAGAACCTTAAATGCATACTTCGCTGGTTCTGAAGCACCTTAAATGCATGCGTCGCAGGTTCTGAAGCACCTCAAATGCATGCGTTGCAGGTTCTGAAGCACCTTAAAAGCATGCGTCGCAGGTTCTGAAGCACCTTAAAAGCATGCGTCGCAGGTTCTGAAGCACCTTAAATGCATGCGTCGCAGGTTCTGAAGCACCTCAAATGCATGCGTCGCAGGTTCTGAAGCACCTTAAAAGCATGCGTCGCAGGTTCTGAAGCACCTTAAAAGCATGCGTCGCAGGTTCTGAAGCACCTTAAATGCATGCGTCGCAGGTTCTGAAGCACCTTAAATGCATGCGTCGCAGGTTCTGAAGCACCTCAAATGCATGCGTCGCAGGTTCTGAAGCACCTTAAAAGCATGCGTCGCAGGTTCTGAAGCACCTTAAAAGCATGTGTCGCAGGTTCTGAAGCACCTCAAATGCATGCGTCGCAGGTTCTGAAGCACCTCAAATGCATACTTCGCTGGTTCTGAAGCACCTCAAATGCATGCGTCGCAGGTTCTGAAGCACCTCAAATGCATGCGTCGCAGGTTCTGAAGCACCTCAAATGCATACGTCGCTGGTTCTGAAGCACCTCAAATGCATACGTCGTTGGTTCTGAAGCACCTTAAATGCATACGTCGCAGGTTCTGAAGCACCTTAAATGCATACGTCGTTGGTTCTGAAGCACCTTAAATGCATACGTCGCAGGTTCTGAAGAACCTCAAATGCATACGTCGCAGGTTCTGGTCAGAAACAGAGACACGTGTTGATAGCAATGATGCTCACATTCACTTTGTGATTGACTCTTGTCAGTTGCTATTCCACCAGCTGTCGTAAATGAAAAGTTCTGTTCAAACAAATGCTATGTTTTACAAACACAGAACAACACAGAACTGCCCAGAGGACAGAAACTCACCGTACTGTACATTGTTAGGTGTGAGGCAGATTAACTTCAGATAACAGAGCAGAAAAATGCCTGTGTGGACACAAATAGTTTTCATTTTAAAACCAAAAATCTAAAGTAGTATTATTGATGTAGCCAGAGTTTTGGAGGGAAGCAGAGTAGAATGTAGCAGCTCTGGATTAAAGGCTGAGCTCAAGGCAGTTTATCTGACAGAGAAAGCCTTTCACTGGGGCCCCCTGCTACAGCAACATCTGAGGCTTTTCTACACACACACACACACACACACACGCACACACACACACACACACACACACACACACACACACAGACACACACACACACACGCACACACACACACGCACACGCACACACACAGACACACAGGGCTTCCTGTGTGCACTGGGACGAAAGCAGCCAACAACAGACTGGAATGCTGAACCTGAGTGTGGAGAATTGATCGGAATGTTGTGTAGGCTGTGCGTGTGTGTGCATGCGATGGGGGAGGGGCATGCAAGTTATGGCTGAAATACTAATGTGTGTGTGTGTGTGTGTGTGTGTGTCTGCTTTGTTTCCACGAGTGAACCTCATGCCTGTGTGTTAGTCAGTGTGTTTACATGTTAAACGTCGGATTCTATTTGAACTAAGACGATAAATAAACACGTTAGTCCGACTACAATCAAGTCTTAGTCTTAGTCGGAGTAACACACCTGGATAGTGTGACTCACAGTCCCAGTACTCCTGAATGTAGACACTTAGTTGGACTGGACCAACATTTGAACAACACAGCAAACACAAGAGCCATGTTGGATTTAATTTGGATCACAGCACGAGCCGTCATCGTTGTTCAACAGGAAACCGATACAATGGAGGCGGAGTCACGCATACACGTCCAATAAATCGATTTTCTCCTGCGGACTCTGCAAGTTGTCCGATCGCCTGTCTTAGTCAGACTACGGCCTTAGCGTACTGACAGTGTGATTAGCCTAGCTTAGCCTAGCTTAGCTTAGCATAACAACTGACGACAATGGGGGGAAAAACACCAATAAACATTTCTAAAACGTTGTCGTCCACACGATGTATTGCAAATGTCACCTCATGCTTAGTGTTCAGAGCTGGTTCATCAGTGAAAGTACACAAGGATGCTGCACGTGTACTGTGTGTTACTGTGTTACTGTGTTACTGTGTTACACCACACAACTCACACTGTATAGTATTACAGAATTTGCATGTTGCAAATTAAAAACACATGTCAACACTGAGTTAGATAGTGGTTCCGTTTGTGATTGCATTGCAATTGTAGGAATTCCTGGAGGAAAAACACAGACTCCAGGTCCCTGAAATAAAAGTCTATGGGACGCTAGAGTTAATATTCTCAATCTTCAATAGAACATGATGGTAATAGATGATTATACACATGAGCACATATACACATGTATGCTTCAAGTGGAACAGATCGGTTTGGTACAGTAAGTACCTTACTGTACCAAACCGATCTGTTTGGAAGGGTTATTTTGTACTATTATACGTACCGTATAATAGTACAAAATAACCCTTCTCTTGGAGTAGCAGAGTAAAGTCAGCTGAGGCCGGTGAAATATCTTCCAAATACAAACCAAATGAAGGTAACGTGCTAACAGAAGGTTTCATTCGCTCCAGTTTATGAATCTGAAACAGTAAAAACCTGTTTGAATGCTTTTTACAATAATTACAATATGTTGCATCACAATTATTTTTGGACACGTGTGTGTGTGTGTGTGTGTGTGTGTGTGTGTAATATGATTTAGCGAGACAATAATAGCCATCCACGCGTTCTTCCCCTCCCCCAACCCGCCATCTCTCCTCTCTGTCTGTCTCTCTGTCTGTCTGTCTGTCTGTCTGTCTGACCACCTACTGTATCACTGCCGTCACTCTCTGACCTGCATTTGGTCGCCCGACCCCCAGGCCTTATCAGAAGACGTTGCTCTCCCTCTCTCCCCCTCCCTCTCCCCCTCTCTCTCCCCCTCTCATATGGCTGTTAGAATAAAGGCAGCACTGTATTGTACAAAACCAATGATGATGTCAGCTTGTTATTGACTCTCCCAGGTCTGAATGACTGAGCAGAGGATGGGGGTGGGGTGGAATCTATCTATTGCAGTGAAGGTGACCAGCCAGGCACAAATGAGCTCTAGTGTGTGTTGTGTTTGTGCATGTGTGCGTGTGTGAGTGTGTGTGTGAGTGTGTGTGAGTGTGTGTGAGTGTGTGAGTGTGTGGGGGGATGGGTGGGATCCTGCAGTCCTCGTTTCCGCAGACATAATCTGTCCCAGTTGCTGCACACCTCTTACAGTTTACAATAAGCTCTCTCTCTCTCTCTCGCTCTCCTCCCATCCCATCCCCCACTCTTGTGTGGAGATGGATGAGTCCATTTGTGTAGAGAGGGAGGGAGAGAGAGCAAGAGAGGGAGAGAGCGAGAGAGAGAGGGAGAGAGAGAGGGAGAGTGAGAGAGGGAGGGAGAGAGAGCGAGAGAGAGGGAGAGGGAGAGAGAGAGGGAGAGAGCGAGAGAGAGAGAGGGAGGGAGGGAGAGAGAGAGAGAAGTAACAATAACAGAAAGAGCTGGAATGTCACAGTGTTGAAATGACTTTACCCACAAGATTGAAATGCTCTCAGTGTTTTTGTCCATTTCAGGCTTCTGTATATTTATCCATTGACCCTTTTATACCAAACTAAGCAAATGCAAACTTCTTCAAGGCGAGTAAACCTGCAATTGACTCAAGTTTCTATTGTAATAATAATTTTAAATGAATCCCCTTAGGGAAAGTATTCCTCTGCATTTGACCCATCCTAGAATTAGGAGCAGTGGGCTGCCACACTGAGTAGCGCCCGGGGAGCATTGGGGGTTGGGTACCTTGCTCAGGGGTACCCCAGCCCTTTTTGGCCGGGTGGCGATTTGAACCGGCGACCCTCCGGTTACAAGCCTAGTTCCCTTTCCACTTGGCCACGGGTTGTAAATAATAAATAATAATAATAATAATAATAATAATACTACGCTTCTCATTCTGTCTTCAAACATGTTTACACACAAAAAATAACACAACTGTAATATTTCAAGTGGAACAATGAAGGTGTTTTACTCTAATTGAACAGCTTAGTGTGTGAGCATCATTACTGTTACTGTGATAGCAGAAGATCAGGGGCGGCGTCCCAGAGTCCTCAGAAGAAGTTAGAAGTAAGAGGACACATGTCAGAGCTGCTCACACGCAGACAGCATTAAATACACGTCACACCAGCACATGCATCATATACAGCTGTGTTTCCATCACGCTACGGTTGGGTTTGTCATGCTTGTGTCTCGTCTGATACTGACGTGTGACGACAATGAACCACGGTTTAGTCTCAACAAGGCGTCAAACTTTGTATGAGCAACACTGCGTTTGCATTGACTTCCATGGGATATTGAAACCAGTCGCCCAATCAGCTGACTGTCGTGGGTGGAGCCAGTCTAGCTCCACCCTGACCTTACTGTGGTACACCAAGGGAAAAGTGCCAAAGAATGGAACAGTTGGGATTATTTTGGTAATAATGCAGAAAACCACGCGTCATACTTTACTAAACCAATCGTTTCACTCGATGGAAACACGGCTTTAGAGAATTGTGAAGAGATATTGTGAATTATTGTAATTATGTCCACTGAGTAGCAGCTGCCTCATTGTCTGTGTGAACACATGTGCAGCAACAGTTTTATCTACATCTGCTGAAGTCGTTACAACTCGTCACAGAACTTCTACATATGAACCCAATTCTGCTGAAATCCGCTTGATATTTGTGGAGACATTTAAATCAGAAGCATATTTGTGGACCTGCAGAGGCCTGACGTCTGCTCTCACTTTATCACAGTTACTGTTTATACTTTACATCCCTGAGATTTGAGGGTTTTTATCATCCGTGTTATTGAGAATTATTGGTGTTGAGAGTTTCAGCGGGACATGGTACTGACTGTGGGTAAAGGTTTTATAACTCAGGCTTGTTTGCTCACTCTGGGATTTATTATTGCTGGGTGTTTCCTCCTCCTCCTCCTCCTCACCTCCCCTTTCACTCAGGAGAGTCTTTAACTGTCTGTGCTGGATTTCCTGGTTGTAAATGTTAATGTATAACGCGGTGAGCAGGGGATCGATGAGGATATTAGAGTGACTGGCCTCTTTGTCTTATCAGTGTGATGAGGCGGAACACACCGCGCTCTCTCTCTCCTTCTCATTCACACATGTGTAAAATATACAAGTCATGACTTCCTGTTTTTCTTCTCCTCATACACAATGATGCAGTGTCTGTTTTTCTGCGCTGAATAATTTACTCACTTAACACAAACCGTGCTGTTCCCGTCTCCGCGGCGCAGGGTCAATTACAGCCGAGCAGGTAGAGAACAGCCATTACTGTACATTACTGTACGTTACTGTACATTACTGTACGTTACTGTACTGTACATGACCTCGTCATTAGTATTACATGTCCTTTCAAGTGCGTATAGTCTAAGGTTGGTGTGGGGAGTTTTTAAAGGCCATGGATGTTATTATTCGATGTGCAATGACTGTGGAAAGTGTGTGTGCACATGTGTGTGTGTGTGTGTGTGTGTGTGTGTGTGTGTGTGTGTGTGTGCACGTGTGTGTGCGCGTGCGTGTTAACCACAGATAACGGAGGACATCATTACGGCTCTGCTAAGTGAGGGATTTCCTCATTAACTCTTTATCCTTCACAAGCGGGTCGCCGGGCTGCCGGTGCCAATCCCAGCTGACATATCATTCACTACCTGGGGTCAAATTAGAGGGTTTTTTTCTATCTGAAAACTCACACCTTCACCTGGAGAACATGCAAACTCCTCACAGCAGTACCCTTCTCGCTGTGAGGCCACAGTGTTAACCACTGCACCGCCTTGTGGCTTTAACTGAGCACACTTCCCACAATAGGGACACAGACTCACCTGAGCTTTGAGCCTCTTTATAAAGTGCACTTTCTATAAGTGAATCCATGATGTTACATCACAGCCTCAGGAGTTGTTGATCCACAGCTGCTAGAACTATAGTTATGAAATGCTTTGATTTACCTAAGTCACACAAACTTACCAGCAGCTTGTGTTATAACACACAGCTGTGTGTTACAGCTGTGTGTTACAGCTGTGTGTTATAGCTGTGTGTTATAGCTGTGTGTTACAGCTGTGTGTTACAGCTGTGTGTTATAGCTGTGTGTTACAGCTGTGTGTTACAGCTGTGTGTTATAGCTGTGTGTTACAGCTGTGTGTTATAGCTGTGTGTTACAGCTGTGTGTTACAGCTGTGTGTTATAGCTGTGTGTTATAGCTGTGTGTTACAGCTGTGTGTTATAGCTGTGTGTTACAGCTGTGTGTTACAGCTGTGTGTTATAGCTGTGTGTTACAGCTGTGTGTTACAGCTGTGTGTTACAGCTGTGTGTTATAGCTGTGTGTTACAGCTGTGTGTTATAGCTGTGTGTTACAGCTGTGTGTTATAGCTGTGTGTTATAGCTGTGTGTTACAGCTGTGTGTTACAGCTGTGTGTTACAGCTGTGTGTTATAGCTGTGTGTTACAGCTGTGTGTTATAGCTGTGTGTTACAGCTGTGTGTTATAGCTGTGTGTTACAGCTGTGTGTTACAGCTGTGTGTTATAGCTGTGTGTTACAGCTGTGTGTTATAGCTGTGTGTTACAGCTGTGTGTTATAGCTGTGTGTTACAGCTGTGTGTTATAGCTGTGTTACAGCTGTGTGTTACAGCTGTGTGTTATAGCTGTGTGTTACAGCTGTGTGTTACAGCTGTGTGTTACAGCTGTGTGTTATAGCTGTGTGTTACAGCTGTGTGTTATAGCTGTGTGTTACAGCTGTGTGTTACAGCTGTGTGTTATAGCTGTGTGTTATAGCTGTGTGTTACAGCTGTGTGTTACAGCTGTGTGTTATAGCTGTGTGTTACAGATGTGTGTTACAGCTGTGTGTTACAGCTGTGTGTTATAGATGTGTGTTACAGATGTGTGTTACAGCTGTGTGTTATAGATGTGTGTTACAGCTGTGTGTTACAGCTGTGTGTTATAGCTGTGTGTTACAGCTGTGTGTTACAGCTGTGTGTTACAGCTGTGTGTTACAGCTGTGTGGGCAAATGTAGGCACTATACTCCTGTAAATGCAATATACGCCAGCGTTTACTTTAATAACACGCAGTTACACACAGCTTGTGTTCATTGAATGACTTTTTCTCATTTCAGGTACTGCACACGTACAGAATATACTTGGATAAATGTGCATATGCAAAGTTTAATTGTGGGAAGATGCATTTGAAGTATTATTTGTTTCACAGTTTTAAAGACTTAACAAACTTCAGTATATCATGAATACTTATTGTACGTACAATGCAATTGTGTCTGTTTTGTTGAGAGCTCCATTAACACGTGGAATCTACATGTGATTTCAGAAACATTATCTGGATGATGACATTTGACCTGGAATGTGTTTTTAGATCACATGTTAATGCCAGTAGTAAAACCATTAAAAAGGCCAATTCATTCATTCATTCATATATAATTCTTTATACTAAACACAAATGAAGGGAGAGGACTTGCTCTGTGTTAACTGTTGACAGATCCCACCTGAGTTGTAAACACTGGACCATTTTTATTCCACTAACCCTTTAAAAAACCTGATCATTACAAATGTTCCTCGGTCTAATACAGACATGGTTTTCATGTACAAAGCCATGAAAACATTCTCACCTTGTGAGGCAAAGCTCAGCACATGATCTCATCCCTGTTAAACAGTTGATATAGGGAATACTTTTCAAATGACATCACTACTGTTTGCTTCTTAACTGAGCTCACTTTGATTTATGCATGAGCACAAACTGAATGTGAGCTTATTTAAGACCATTTATACTCCATTTTATCTCTGTCACTAACCTACATGTATGTTTACTATTTATTGTCTTTACTGTCTTTGCTGCTGTGACACTGTAAACTATTTTCTCTTTATGCAATACTTCCTCTGGAGGGCATTACCAAATACCAAATTACAGGCATCAACGTGGCAACTTGTAAAATGTGTAGTTGTCGACACACAACATTTCCCGTTGCTTTGTTATGACTTGGCGATCTTTGATTCATCACCACTTCCATCTCTGACACCCCAGTACCCTCCTTGTTTCCTCCTCCGGATGTTTGTCCACGTTATCTCTTCGAAACGTTCCATTTTCAGAATTTTCCGTGTACAGGCTCTTCTTTGTCGTTTCCCTTACTGTCCCCACCATTTCTGGTGGTATTGCTCTGTTAAGTACGGACGCGAGGCTCCGCCTGTCTCTGTGTTTTGTATAAATGAGCCTTTAGAGAAATGATTTCAGAACCTTGCTGTCAGCTCTTTGTCTAAAGTTCGTAAGTTCATGTTATTTTCTGCTGCACGACATTCTTTGGACTCTTCCAAAGTCCAAGGCTACGACACTATTGAAGACATATTTCTTCATGATAAACAGTAGTCGTGGAGCAGTGGTGTTGTGTTTGCTGCAGCATGAACAGAGCAGAGCTGATGCATATACTACATGCTGTGTTGTGGTTTCCCCGGAAAGTCATTACGCTGACAGTGGCGTGCTGCACCCTGAGGTCTTTCACTTCTATATCACTGTTCTTCCTCTTCATTCATGGCCCACAAAGGCAGCAGCGTGACTTTAACTTGACTTCTTTCTCCTCAAAACATTGTCGTCTTAAAGGAATTCATTTGAGAACAATGTAAAAATCATTGCCCCCATCACATTTCTAAGGGCCGTCTTGTAGTACAAACCTCCCCAGGCGTGTGAAAATGCCGGCCGGGGTGACTCACTGATGTCACCCCCTGAATAAAAGTCATTACCCATCCTCCACTTTCCTGTTACAGCCACGCTTAAGCTCACACTATACTCCACCTCAGGGCTTTCCATCCGTCTGTCTGTCTGTCTGTCTGTCTGTCTTTCAGCAGAGCCTGAGCTGCAGTGTGTGTGTGTGTGTGTGTTGATGAGCATATGCTTTGGGTTAATGCAAACAGCCACGCATGAGTAGTTTCCTATTGTATTTCATGGTTTACATGTGCAGACATCGAGACAAGCCTCCTGCCTCCTCCAACCGACGGCTGGAGTACAATCCACACGGACTTCTAACGGGATGGAGCGACACAGATTCAGGGCGATTTTAAGTGACTTGGTTGTGACCGACACATTTCCAGTGTCACACCTAATTATGAACATTGGGAATGATGAACAGACTATATTCCTTTTTCCTGCCTCGTCTGACATCTCCCACGACTGGACGCCGAGCAAGTCCCCTGAACAAGACACGGCATGAATCAGTGCCACTGTGATTGATAATCTGACGCGGTGACCATCGTGACAAAAGACAAAACTATTGTGTAGACATGTCAACACTGTTGTCACACTGCTTTATGACTACATTTAAATGTGCACTTTGGTCTAAATGAAGAGACTGGAATGACTTCATTACTACGACGGTTTGTATTTTTATAGGATTTTCCCGTCGTGTGAATCCAATCTCATTGGAGCGAATTAAACTTCCTTTTCCAATTACAAATGGTATGAATGAAATTTTACAGGGCACAGAGTTCAGAGCTGGTTTAACACGCTGTGACTGACAGATGATGAACGGCAAAACTAAATTGCAATCCAGCTCAATATAACTTGGCCAAAACTTTTCTTTTTCTTTTTCCTGTTTTAGCAATTATTTGGTCACAGCTCACTTCATGTAGGCAAAGACTTTTTACGTTCACTGTAAATCACACAAGTGGTTGTTGTCATTTTTAATGATTGCCATTGTGGTTTTGGGGTTTCCCTAAACTTGCACTGATAAATCAGAAGACTCTGGGCTCATCGGGTTTATAGACGACACCATGGGCTAATGGGAGCCCGACCAAAAATACCTGTGGTGTTGGTTTTTGATTTATAATTCGGCATCAGCCAAAACACTCATACAGTCTATAGATCAAATGGTCCAGCTGCTTCAGTAAGGGTGGAGTTACAGTGCTGATGGTTTTGAAGCGGACAGAGGTGGGACTATGACATCATCACTTTCCCAAAGTCTACATGAAAACGCAAAACTGTTTTAAAGCAGTTTCCAAACAAAACGCTGTTAAAATGTTAGAATTATAGATAGAATTTAGAAGATTGACCTATACTTGTTTTTGTGTGGAAATGTTTGTCTGGACGCAGAGTTTTTATCCAAAATGAAGTAAAGACGCATGTTTTATATGCAAATGCTAAAGTGTGTTTCCCGCATAAATAAATTCTTCCTATTTTGCTTTAACTTCCTGTAGCGAGTTGTAAACCAACAAAAAAGCTCTAACTCGGTCAAAACAAAGGGTTTTAAAAAGGCTCAAATGAGCATGAAATATGAAATGATATATAATATATGTAATATCGAAGTTGTGTTTGTTGTGTTTGTTGTGTCTGTTGTGTTTGTTGCGTTTGCCTGAACCTCGGTGCTCTCCGTTCTTCTCCACACTGCGACACCCATTTTGATGTTTGTGTGAGCGGCGCGTGCTTCCTGCAGAGAGAAGCTCGGGCCCGGGCTCATTTTCGCCTGGCGGGTCTGCTGCTGTGTTTCAGTCTGAAGCCGTTGGCTGCTACTGAACCGTTTGGCTCTTTTCTCTGCTAGCGAGCAAACCCACGATCCAGACCCAACTGTCCATCCAGCTCGTTTTTAAGGGGATTTATCGCCACATATGCCCGCGAATCCGACACGCGGCGGTCATTGGGGACTCCCAGCAGCGGGTGGCCGGGTCTGAGGGCCGTTATAACGCGTTTTCGAGCTTTAATCAGAGCTAGAAAACAGCGGTGGTGGTGGAGGAGGAGATTCCATATTAGGAGCACAGAGGAGAAGGCACCCCCCCCCCCCCCCTTGTGTGATTTGGAGCTTGTGGTGAGTGTTTATCGTCTTTTTACCTTATTATTGCCGTTATAAATTGCACGTACATGTGGAGGGATACCGTGGGGCTATGAATACGAGGTTTGAGCGGGTTATTGCGCCGTTGACCACCTTTATTTTCATATTTTCTGCCGCGGGTGTGGGGGATGGGCAGCAGCAGCCGTCGGCGCGTGAGTAGGTGCGCGCGGTTGCGTACGCGTGCGTGCGTTTGAACGCGGGATAGAAGTGGCGCGTGCGTGCGTGGTTTGTGTTTGTGATCGCGCCCATCCTGCCACTAGTGTTAGCGTTCAATTAAAACTACTCATTTACCAATTGTTACGTGAACGCAGTCATTCCAAACTCAATTATGTTTAATAAACACAGTGGAATTTAATTCAATTTAACTTTTATTTACTTTAGGACACTTTTAAATTATAATTCCTACTACAACTTTAATTCATTTTTTTGTAGTTTTGTGATATGCTCACAACAACATTATTGGAAAAACCTAATATTATGTAAACAAAGATGATTTTTGTCCTGTAGTTACAGTGACCAGTCTGTGGACCAGTCTTAATTAGTGAGTGAACGTGTGTGTGTGTTGTGCTGCTGATGTGATATTAAAAGTGCACTCTTTACTGTCTTATTACTTTTATCACATGTGTGTCAGTCTTATTCAAGGCTTTACTAGAGTGCTCCTGCTGCAGCTGGTTGCTCCAAAGACATTGGTGGTGTGGGGGAGGGGTCCCCCCCCCCCCACACACACACACACACACACACACACACAGAGAGAGAGAGTAGGGCCACTTGCCAACCTTGTGAAGCTCAACTCAATGACATGATGTACCAGTCCCTGATAAGCCTTTAGTATTAGAACAGGGAAGGAATACGTTGGTAGTTCCAAAACTCACATGCTGATTATTTGCTTAAAACATTCATTAAATTTAAGCAACTACACATTGTTGTATCCTGTTGCCCACATGTTGGCTCTGCAGCTCATATTTAAAGTGGGTTATATCAATGATAAGGAGGCATTTTGATCAGATAAATTTCAGGTCTGAGGTATGGAGTAAAAATATAGGTGCCTGCATAAGAATTTTGTGGTTGGACGACCTTTCATGACTGGAAAATGAAATTAGTGTTGCTTTTTAAAGAAATCACTTCCTGCACCCAAAGTCTATAGAGAAAGTCTGTGATGTTTCCTCCACTGCAGACAGGAGGTGGAGGTTTGGATCCACTGCTGCTTCTTCCATGAAGTTCAAAAGTGTTATTTTGGGACTTTGGAATTTCACATCCTTTGTTCGGATAATCCTTAGTGACACAAACTTTCCAGAAGAGACAGCATCAGGTTCCATGTACCCACAAGCTTAAAATGATTGATTTTCTGTATAGATGTTGCGAGAGAGCGATCTGTCAGTCACTGTTTTGTAGTAGAGCTCGACTTACACTGGACTTTCAAAGCATTTGTTCTTTTCCCAGATAACAGTCGTTTTTAACTTGAACACTGAAGCCCAACATCTGCTGCCTGTAGGTTGATTTAAGTTTCTCAGGAATTGTTGGCTTTAGTTTCCATCATTATTCAACTCCCTCTCGCTTGATTGGAAACAATGCTTTATCACCCAGTTTGTGACCGGTTGAACAAGGACAAAATATCTTAGATATCATGTTTTCCCCCGTTGGATCATATGATGGGACCATTTAATCAGCTTTTTGGGAATAGAATCTTTGACTACCGTGCAGGTATTTCCTTCCCCACAGGTCTGCCTTTGTGGTGTGTTACAGTACAACCTTTCACAGACACTGTGAGCCAACGAATGCTGAAGTGTTTCGTGCTTGTATGTCGATGTTGGCTTGGGGACGACTGACAAACACAGAAAACGGGTTTTCATTTGTATCGTGGACATGGACACACGTCATGTGTGTGTCTGTAAGTAATGACACAGCTATTGAGAAATTCTTGGCAGATTTGCGTACTTATGTTTGGAGAAGATCGGGCGACTTTTGTGTCCCCAGTTAGGACGTAGGTGCTTTTCCTCAAGGCTGTTGTTGTGTTGCATCATCAATAAACACACAAACAAAGGTGTAAGATACAAAGTGACCATTCTTATTTATTGTTTTGGACATTGAATAATGCACTTCCTCTGTAAAAATCAGTCCCGGTGTCCAATACAATATTATAATGATACATATATGGTTGTAGTAGTTTTTCTATCACCATTACACTGTGTAATCAGTGGTAACATCATAATCCCAAATTCAAGCCACGGGCACAAAGGAAAAATACATTGTAGTCTTTCACAGGATCACATTGACCAAACATTACCTTTAGTTACAGACAGACATTGTTTTTTTAGAATTATTTTAGCCTCAGATAAACATCAGCATCTATATTGATAAATACAGATGTGGAAAGGGAACTTGGCTTGTGACCAGTTTGAATCCCGACGGGTCAAGGGCCTGTAGTGCCTCTGAGCAGGGTACACAACCCCCATTGATCACTCACATCGCTCATTGCCCACTGCTCCTAATTCTAGGAAGGTTCCCAGAAAAGGACGGATTAAATGCAGAGATTAATAAAGTACAAAAAAAAGAGCTAAAATAACCATAAAGATACCGATGGTCAATAGTCTGTATATCAGCCAATTTACTGCTGATGAATCTGTTCATCTCTAGTCACAACTGGTTAGATTTGTTTTTATTAGCTCTTAAAAATGATGAAGGAGAATGGCCTGATCATTTGGATTGTAGAATATAGTGGAACACTAGCCTGTAACAGAAGCAGACCAGCGTTTACTGTATTCCAGATGCTGCTTTACTACTGAAATGTAATTCACCGAGTCCGGAGGGAAAACCGTTCCCTGGATGTTTCCTCTCTTGCTTTTTTCTTTTGTGCCGCTGTAATCACAAGCCCTGACTTTAGCTAGTTGCATATTAGTTAACTGCTCTGAGATGGTTGTTTGTGTCACAAATGGTTACCTTTTAAGCTCTAATCAGGATTCTACTCTGCAGGTAGGAATAAAATAACCGTAAACATTGAACTGTTTATTTTACACCAAAATCTCAGTTTAATCTCTGATCCAGATTTTCTGGGTGGATTTCCTTTTTCCCCCCTCGTCTAATAAAATACAACAGTTGAATTAACAAAGGAAGAACCTTTATACCTGCTGTGACATGAGTATGCAAATGTTTGTGTTAATGTATGTACACAAGAGATTAAATTACCTCTGCAGTTGGGCATATCGGCAAAACGTCTACCATCATGTGATCCTTCTGTCTTGTAACATGTGATTGGCTGTTAATCATATAGAATTTAGATGTTCAGTTCATTTGGAAATAAGAAAGTGTAAAATGATTTGCTATTGTCAGGCATGGCTGTTCTTAGTGTCGTTCAATGCTTTTTGTTCCACTGGCTGAGTAACCGCAGCAGTAGGTTTTTATGCGTTCCAGCGCTGATAAGCAGTTACTTAATATTTGAAGTCTAGACGATAATGTGCCACCTTTTAAACATCTAAATCTAAAATTGTTAATTCATTGCTGAGCAAAAATATTACCATTAAAACATTGTCACTTGTTGCCATGGTGCTTTTTATCTGCTGTGTCTTACATTTCCCCTTCAGATGCATCACTTTCTAATGTGTTGTTGTCTGACGTTAAATGTGACTTAAAAATACTGTTCTGTTTTACTCTCTTATGTTGTGCAAAAGAGATGCAGCCATGTATCCAAAGTTCCATTCAACTGAAAGATTTGAGCTTTTCAGAGCCCACAGAATAACATTTAAAGCATCACTTTAGTTTCATGTTGACGGTGTCAGAGAAGTGGTTGTTTACTTTTGCTGTCATTATGCTCTTGTCACTCTGTGCTGTGAAATGAAATCCCAACAGTTTTTTCAGATTAACTGAAGAAATGTGCTTTGAATGGCGGTGTATGTTTTAGTTTCCTACTCTGATCCATGGAAATGCGATTAGAGTAAAGCAGAGAGCTTGGTGGTGACCATCCTCACACTTCCCGACTGAACTGCAAAGCAAGGTTTCCATTAATGAACGTCATGAACCTGAACACAGTGCAGTGA
This sequence comes from Solea solea, assembly GCF_958295425.1. Classification (NCBI taxonomy): domain Eukaryota; kingdom Metazoa; phylum Chordata; class Actinopteri; order Pleuronectiformes; family Soleidae; genus Solea; species Solea solea. The sequence goes on from NC_081142.1 coordinate 475,761, forward strand.
CAAAATTCTCTTTATAGTTACTTGTTTCTTAAAAGCTTCACATAGCAATTTCAGCAGAGGAGGAGGCTGAGATTGACCAGAGGACTGAGTGTATATAGTACAACATAATGTAAACACTGCTGTACATCCAGTATATACTGGATTTTCCTCATTTGTTCTTGCTTTTCCAGAGCAAACAAAAAAGCACACGCAACACTAGAACATGGTTAGTTGCAGAGCAGGCAGCTGAGTCATGTTATCTACATAAGACACATTGATTAGTTGGCCTTATTAAATCACAGAGGCAGAGTGGTGGAGTAGTACAGTTATGTAACTAGAGCACATCACAGGGATGTGAATTGAAATGGAGGAAGACAAAATAGACAAAGAAATGCAGTGAGTGAAAATGTCTTCCTTAGTTAGGTAATGGCCTGACATGCAATGGAGAGATGCACAGATATGGAACAGCCTCAGATCTTGTACACATGCAGAAAATGAATGAACGTCATTCTTTATAATAAATAAAAAATCCTGTCCTCTACGTAAAGTACACATTGTGTCAACCATAAGCTCTTTCTTTTCCAAACAGTTCAGTGAATGGTAGCTCTTTATTCACAGTGTAATCGGCTGCATTGGATTTTATTGCCGTCTCAGCTTCCTCTGCAAGCGAATATTAAATTCCTGTCTTTGAAGAGCTGCTGGCGGCGGCGCTGAAATTCCATAAGTGCACAGTTTATGTTTCATGGTGCTGCTGTTGTGCTTTACAAGTCAGCAAACTTAGTTTTCCCTGCAAATTGTGGGACACACCCAGAGCAGTGTGGACAGTACATGTTTCCCACGATGCTCCCTGACTGACAACCAGCCATACTGTAATAAAGACATATGAAATGTCCATTTGCTATTGATGTTGTGTCAACGTGGAGTGGTGTGTTAAGCTCATTTTGCACTTCCTCTCACTGCAACGGCACTGTTGGGAGAATTTATTTTTGTCTCACAGGCAAAGAATGCAAGAAAGGAAACGACACGATGCTGCACATCTTAAAGATAGGTTATGTTATTATTTAAATTATGATGAATTATAGTTGGAAATAACTGATGATGAAGGGCCACCGAACGTTGGTCAATTAATGGGAAACAGTGGACACACTTAAAAATACAGCAAAGCTTGGGGCTGCTCTGGACATGGTTTGCCGGTATCCTCTCGCAGCAGCAGGAGAATGTCCGGAATATTCAGGTCAGGGATTTAACTTGGGTCGATCTTGCAGGTGGCAGAACACTCATTTACTGCAAAATACACATGGGCTCACTCGGATGTTATCCATAAAATCGACTTGGGACCTGGCAGGAGAAGGTCCAGGAAATATTACTCTCAATTTCAGTCTACAATTGCATGCATGTATACGTGATGACACATTAAGTTCAAGTAGCAGCAGTTTCTCACCAGGAGTTTGCCCACTTTTTTTTTTAAAGTCCACTATAATTGGTCATTTGGTATGAATTTATTACTAGATGGATACAGTTTTACAGTGTGACATTCCTACTGGAAATATGTTAAATTTTGTGAAGAGGTGGCACCTCGGAGACATCACCAATGCACCGACTCGCTCACTTTGCAATCTCCAGACAGAGATTGGCTTTAGTGGAAGTCATAGAGATGATACATAAAAGACTGATTTTTACGTTATGATTGAAGCTGCTTATTTACTGAATGAGGCCGTTTCACGTGGTGCTAAACTGCATTCTGAGTCCATTACTTCCCTTGGCTTGAGGCAGGCTTGAGTGTCTTTCCAATTCTTCAAATGGTAGTGCGAGCACCAACCAAATAATAGTTATGCAAATATTCTAGCACAGGTGTTTGCCAATTTAAGCAGGTTTATGCATTTAAGCTCAAACAGAACTCTGTCCAAGGCCGTTCGCTTATTTGCTGGTGACACCACAACACCATCACGTTAGTAATAATAGCTGCTCGTGCTATGAAGTCGGCCATGATAGATGCTCCTCTGCTAACTTTTCAAAGTTGCCCTTTAGAGCCTGGTGTGACACATACATGTGAGTGCAGTGCTACCTTCTTACACACTGGTGTTTAGAAAGGTTCAGGTTTGCAGTGCTGGTGTGAAAGTTGCCTCTGGCTGTGGACCCAGTCCCCGTAGTGTAATATAATACTGTATATTGTGATGGTGCAGTCTGAGGGGAAGGTGTGGTTGAAGATTCTCCCGACTCACAGAGACACCATGAACAATAACAACCACAAGGTACAACCTGAGAAATGATCAGAGTTAAATCACAACCTGCCCCATTCACCCAAGCTACAACAGTAATTATGCCCTTCATTATAACAATATGAGTTCATTACGTTTGAACAAGGTGAACATTTTAAGTGTTACTTTGAGCTCTGAGGCAATTTTCTTTTGTTATCATATTCCCATCTTTAACAAAAGACTTTCTTTTCCCGAGGTTTTTCACTGCCTGATGATTCTTCAGACATAAACTTAGGTTCATGTGAGTCTTATTTATTAGCTGGAAATCCTTTTAAATTAAGATGCTGATAGGGTTCATATCTATATTTGTGGGTGGTTGTTGATGTACCACGCCTCCTGCACTAATGCTAGTGTTGAATAATAAGAACGTTAATAAGTTGCGTGGGAGTCGCTTCTTATGGCGCTTTTCCACTACATGGTACAGCATGGCTTAACTCTATACAGTTTAGTTGGTTTTCCATTACAATATAGTACCTCCTCAACGTGGGCAGAGTCATCACAGCATGGCTGCATGAAACTGCCGTGACTTTGTTTTATACAGGATACACACAAACTAGTGACATGTGACTTGCAAAGCAGTTATTTCTGATGTACTGAATCATTAGACTCAGCTAATTAAAAGGATTTGTTCACTTCTTCCTGAATGACCGGAGCACAGACTCCGTCTGACACAGTCACCAAACTGAAATACAGCGTCAGGGGTTGTGATGCAGCAGTGCTGTCGCTAAACACACCAGACTCCTCTGTTAATGTTGAGATTTTAGACATGTCTTTGCTAAATGTTGGAGGTTAACACACGTTTTCAGGATTGTTAAGGCTTTTTAATTGATCTACAGTGCGACATTGTTTGGTTTGATTCTTGTGTCGGACATCTTGCTCATGCCTCTTCCTGTGACAGCCAATCTGTGGCTGGCAGTGTTAACAATGTCATACATACTGTAGTATCAGCTCAGCTCGCTTGTACCTCACCAGAGCAGGTACCAAAAAAAGCAAAAATAAAAGGGTTCAAAAAAAGTCATGCCGTGCCAGTACCATGTAGTAGAAAAGCGCCATTTGTGTTCACATTATATTTTTACAGTAGTCCATCATGTTAATGGCAGCATTAGATCACTTTCATATTTGAGTAAATCAAGTGTGGTAACTGAAATAACCAAAATCAAATTGGTGTTCAATCAAAAATCTAATCTAATTTTGCATTTTGTCACATTTGAAGTAATTTGTTAAATTGCTAGAGATAGTGGGCTCCAGTTTTTGTTATTACCATAAGTGGATAACTGAGCCATTATTGTGGCAAACATGTTATTTAAATGGAGCCGGTGCAGTGGTTAGTGCTGCTTTTTGTCTACTAGTTTTTCTGTTTGTGCTTTTGGTCATGTATTTTGGTCTGGTAGAGTCAGACCGTTGTATAAGTGAGCAGATTTGTTATGTTCTGCAGACTAGTGCAGCCACACAGATACTTAAAGTATAATGTTTCAAATTGTTCTGGTTCAGCCGATGTCTAGCTTTTACTGAGAGAGAATGGTCTGTGTCATGAAATGTGGGAGAGAAATTTTGCAAACAAAATTCAGCTGATGCAGAAGACTGAGCTAGCGACATGTGCTACAGGGAGCATGTGCGGTTGGTTTGTGTGGACTCAAACTGGAGCTGTTTCAGATTCTATGCAGAAGACCCCTGGTCACATGACACAATGAACGTCACACTGACGTAAGGGGAAACAGAATGTTGTTGACCGACCTGATCCTCATTGGTCACAAATATCGTACATTGATGATGAGATTTCATTTGTGTTGTCCAAACCTGACTGAGGTTCAATTACTAACTAACCAAACCCGCCCTGAAACCAGTAGACACTTTGGTCTTTGTGTTTAAACCAGATCTGAGTTTGACATAGTCATGATTTCTATCGCTGGGGGCCGTTGACTGGCAATAGGTGCAGTGGCTTTCAAAATGCTAGGGATAAATAATGTGTGAGGGGCATTTTTGCCTGTAAAACTGGGCTGTGTGCACAGGCAGTGATCAAATGTAATTTGACGTCAAGGTCCTGCTTGTGCTTTATTTTTTGCTTGGAAAGAAGGGAAACCCCATTAAAAGCAGAGGTTTTTGTTGGTAATGTCCACCTGTTGCTTAATTTGATTGGCTACCTGTGCCAAGTCTGACATTTAAGAGCTATATTACTCCTCACCTTGTGCTGAAAAGATGATATAATTGTATCTTTACTGTACTGCATGGAAAACACATCACATCAATAGTATTGTTGGATGTGTTCTTTCTGTGATTGGCGTATTAGCCAGGCTAATATAACCTGAGATTGCATTGATCAAAATACAACAAATAGCTGAAGTGTTGTGTTCAGGCTTTGTCATGCAAATAAATGTCATATGAGTGAACAGGATGTGGCTAACAGGATGTGGCTATCATGTTTATTATAGCAACATAGCCCTGTCATTGTTACTGAACCTGACCTAGCTTGACAAGCTCAGGTCAGATATTCAGCCTTTATTCCAGACTCCATTCTGCTGGTGTTGTTTCAGTGTCTGAGTCACGTCACTGTCCCAGTGCTGGTAATATTACATGAGAAGAAACATCAAAGAAGACGTCCTCGACTATCTGTTGACAAAATTGTAATTCATGTGCTACTGCGATTCTTCGGCATAGATAATAACAACTAAAAGAAACATTTAAATAATGATTTGAATACTGTATTCCAGGGCAGATTAAGCTTTGAATTGTTCGTATCAGCTCTGTTAAGTACATAACATTTGCTTTGAAGTAGATTTTTCTCTGCAGATGATGGAATAAAAATACCTCTTGGATCTCAGTGTCCTTCTCCTGAGACAGATCATCAATGGCATTCGCTTTGAATCTTTTCATGGAAGAGTAAAATGATGATCTGAAAACTATGATCATGCCGTCCTGATGTGTAACATTATTATCAAGACTTGATTTTGCCTGATAAAAAACACAGTAATTCCCCATAATGAAATGAACAGTTTTCTACAAACTAATCAATGTACGGTTTGGTTTGGTGCAGCACAGCACGGTTTGGAATGATAAAGCCCTGGGTCAGGCTTGTGTTATGACTGAGAACATTACCTTTACTTGGTAGGCGGGGTATGGACTGTGCCTGATGACCACATAGCGTGATGTTGTACAGGTGTGACACGCAAAAAACAACATGTAGCATACTGGACTGTTTCTCTCAGTGGAAACACAGTGGAAATGGTACGTTTCCATGTACAGTTATGTTAAGTTATGGTTGTAGCTGTGATTGTGTCACCAGTTAATTGGGCTCTGCAGGACAGTACTTGTCCCAGTGCACTACTGTGTGGTGTATTTATTGAATGTTGTACTAGGTGTTTTGTGGTGGACCCATCGTGTCACAGACTTAAACAACGCTAGCTGGTGGCTAATTGGTACCACGTTGAATGCCGTCTACCATCACCTAGGCCAGTTTTAAGTCCAGTTAAATGTATACATTATATGCAACAGTAATTCAACTCCCAACTGCGTTATCTGGGTGTTAGTCCAACTTTAAATTTGATTAAGTACAATTTCAGTGGGGCTAACATTGTTACACATATTTAAAAAATCTGGTTTCAGTCAGAGATGAGATGATACTCCGTATCTGTCCAATACTGGTCAAAATCACTGGATTGGAAATTGAAAAGATAGAAACAAAATATTTTATAGTATCCAAAAATCCTGTTAACTGTGTAAATGTAAATAGAAGGTCATAAAGGGTCATGTCAGCCCGCTTTTCTCTTCCCAGTGAGAGAATAATATATTACAGACAGTTGGAGAAATGTGTCTTTTAAATGGCTTTAGCACTAATGTGTTGTTAATAGCTGCATATTTTTAAATGTCCTAAAAAAAGCTTATCGGATTGATCGGTATCAGTAGATGTTTGTGATGTCGTTATTGGACACAAAAAAAAGCTTATCTTGTTGTCCCTAGTTTTAGTTGCACTAACAGTAGTTAGAATGTTTGTGGGTTAAGTCTTAGTTTATTTCCAGGAAGAAATCAAACACATTTCTCACAGATCCCTCTCACTCTCTTTCTCGTGTGTGTGTGTGTGTGTGTGTGTGTGTGTGTGTGATGACCTCAGGAGTCAAGTTCAATGCAACAGAATGCCTCTGGGCCTGGTGGCCCCTCCCCCTCATTACCCACAAGGCTTTGAAGTGTGCAGGCCTGCAGCTCATCTTTCCCTCCACTGCAGAGGGAGGTTATTTGCTTCCTGTAGCTTTTCACTCAGTTCACCTGAGTCCATTCTATCACATATCACCTTTATTACAGGGGCTGGTGGTTACTTATTTACTGATCATTAAATAATGACTGATTACAATTATGATGACCTCCCTAAATGTATCTTATTAGTACAATGAGCATAAATAACTTACTGGTTTCAACTGAGATGAAGTTTTTTTTACGTGTTGAGTCCAATAAATCCTGTTTTTCCAGTGGTAATGACCCCACTAACATCTGACTTTTGTCCGGGAATCCATATTCACCCTCAGGTCCAAAGACTCTGCACTTGACACATGTTTTTATCGGCTCTGGCCCCAATCAGTAGGGATGATAACATAGCGTGAGCTCGAACGTGCTAATATCCAGTGTGACATAACAAAACGCACCGTTCCAGACTTTTGGTCATTTTATAGACCTGAAAACTGATCAGTTTGAAAACGGTGCTTCTGTTTTGGTCTGGATGTGCAGAAACACACCCACACACAGAGCAGCTCCATAGATCAACCCTGTTGTGGTGTGTCAAGAGTCCTTTATTTACTCCCTCCGTCTTTCCTCTCCAGTATCTCCTCCTTCAGTGTGATTGTGTAACAGTGGCTGCAAGGCGTTTATGTCAGTCACCTTAACAGTTGTGTTTGACTTAACCCACATGAGACTTACAGGGAGCGCTGTTAGCCTAAACCAGCCAAAAATCTGAGGTCCACCCAAACCTTACATCACGGCTCACGTCAACGGGTAAAACACATGAAACCAGGATCAATAATTCCCATATAAAATATAAAATCCCACATATATATTATTGTTTTCATAAAAATTCTGTGCAGATTAATAATCAGTCCATTTCACTTTATTTCAGAATCTGCATGTCTTTTAACACATGCATGTGGTTATTACAGCTGGGCTCCATGTAATATTTGAAAGGTTTAGCTTTCAAATATTATTATATTATTATATTATAGTGCTCACTCTCAAACAGCTCTTTCCCATTATATACAGTTCTAGCACTAGTCTACTCGGTTTGGTATCGGATGCATCTTTTTCCTTTACTCCAGAGTACCTCCTCAATGGGGAGGGGTCATCATAGCATGGCTGCACCAAACTGCTATGATGTCTATATGTGGCACAAACACACAACTGGTGACGGGTACTTGCAGACTTCTTAGTCTGCAAGTACTGAAGTTATCAGTCTTTCTAACTGATCTACAGTTCGCCATTGTTCAGTTTGATTCTTGTGTCAGACTTCCCGCTCAAGACTCTTTCATCTATCGACGTCACATTTTATTATCCCCTCAGCTGGCTTAGAACCTCGCCAGAGCAGGTACCAGGTACTATCCCTAATGGAAAAGCAAAAAAATAAATAAATGAGTCGAGGCGATCTTAGTAGTGATAGAACTGTATAATGGAAATGTGCTAAAAGTGATTAATTATTCATCAATATAAATAACAATTTGAAAAATAAAATGAACAAATGAACATTGGGTGCAATTACTGCATGCTGACTGGCTGACACTGACTGGATACTTGCACATTAAATGCACACTAGAAGACTGACACTGGCTAAGCTAACCGCTAGGCTAGAACAGATCCGTGTAACACAGTGTGTCAGTGGGAGTGTTGCCAAAGGACCACGGGGGTATTTATTAAAACAAAATGGAGCAACGTATTTCACTCGAAACCAATGAAAGAAACAAATCTAAATCCTTTGGGATGAAAATAGTAACAGAGTTTGTGGCGAGCTTCATGTTTGAAGATTCGTCGACACTTGAATTATTTGTTTGAGAGGAAGCAGGATGAAGCAAGATGCTTATAACATCCTGTCCCTTCATTAGCAATGAGTGATTCAATTACATTCAGCTAAATGCAAATTAAATGAATAAAACAAAACAAAATAAGCCATTTTATAATCACTAACAGGCGCTCACGAGGGTGATCATCGAATCACCATTTCACTGCTAATCACCGTCATCACGTCAACATTTCATTTCAAATCTGCATGTACCTGCAAATATAAGAAATTACAGCAGGGTTTTTTTTACACTGAGATTGTTGCATATGAATGTTGGCGATTTGTTTTTTTAAGAACACGGTCTCTGACCTTCGCTTCTTTAATGTGGATTATGTTTAATTTCTATTTCCAGTTTCCAGCATTTCCAGTATTCTCCGCTGTTTTAAATTTAAAGGTTTGGGAAACATTTTTTTGCAATTTTCTCACATATTATGGAACACACAACAAATCAATGAATATAGAAAATAACCATCAAATTGATCAATAGTGACACAAATGGTTAGTTTTGACCCTATATGAATATATATATATGATCAGTGCTACAGACTGAGAACAAGATAGAGAAATACACAGCAGGTAGAACACCAAAGTGTATGTTGCACTGATGTTCTCATTCATTTCTGCAGATGTTTGAGAGCTCCTTCAAAGAGCAGACCATTTTCTATCCTATCTGTCCGTGCAGTCTGATTCCCTGTCACAAGCACAAGTGCCACGTCTTATAGCACATGCTACTCTCTTTGCTTACTGGCTGATTGGGAACACCCCAACACAGCTGGTGTCTCTGCGCAGAAAGAAAAGACAAAGGGACAGTGGACACACTGCAGCGGAACTGTGGGTGAACATGTGATCCTTTGGTGTGAGATTCAGTGGACGACTGACTGCAGACTCTTTGTTTCATTGCAAATCTGACTTTGACAGCAGAGTGTGATTGTGGACATGATACAGAACCAGAGAATATGAGTCGCTGTGATGCTAACCCCTGGTTTGGCCCTCCATGTGCCGTCTTTGCTGAAACGTTAAGTTCGGATACTTGTTGTTCTGACTCAGTGTCAGTGTCAGTTGTGAATGTTATGCAGTGACATCTGGTGGTGATTTGAATCATTGTGTCTTTAAGGAGATCATGCACATGCAGACCACCAGAGTTATGTGTCTATCCTTGAGTAGATCCATCAGTGAGTATGGTCACTCATAGTTGTTTAAGTTGTTAAAAACACGTGTAGATGTTCTACGACTGTTGTTGGAAGCTTTATTTTCAGTTAGGGTCAGGCTAACGCTAACCGCTAGCATGGGTTTAGCTGGGCTAATTATATATAGAGTTAGCACAGACTGTTAAGCCTTATTTATGATTTACAGCCTGTTTTATTTAGCTCATTTGCTTATGTTCTTTGAGTGAAGAATATTGTGAATATGCTGTGTTTATTGTGCTTATGTTGATGTTGCACATATTTGACTGTAACATATTGCTTATTTTATACTGTATTGAAGTTTTACAAAAAAGAAAACAACCAGGATTTCAGTAAAGAAAACACTCAACTGAGTCTTATTGTTGATGTTCGCTACCTGTCTAACACTACCTGTCGAACACTACCTGTCTAACACTCAGCCAGGACAGAATACTTGTGCTTTAGCTGTTCGCTCTTGTGAATAAATCAATGGCCTGTTGAAATGCTAATAAAGGTGTTTAGTGAATAAAGAATAGGGTTCATAATAAATTCACAGGAGTATTACAGCAAACAAAACACAAGGCCCAGTGAACTAATGACCCTGATCTTGCTGAGAATATATGTGCATTTGGTGCAACTGTTGTTCCAACAAGCTTTGTCGCAGTTGACGTCAGAGGTGCTGCTCGTCTTAAGTAAACTGTGTTTGTGAAAGGGAGCCTTGTGCTCAGATTGGTGAGATTGCTTGTGCAGTGGAGGAAGCTCCATTGATATCTGCAGCTGTGACAATATGGCAACTGATCTGATGTTATCTGTGTGCACATGATGCCTCTGTTCCTGTTTGTCTGTTGCATTTTCTGCTTTTGCGGATAACTTCTCTTGACGCTAGTGAGAAACAGTTTGCATGTTCACTTTTGATTTTACTGCATGACACAATTTTAGTCATCTTTCTTTCATTTTTGGCTGTTTTTTAAAAAGAAAATTCAGATTGAGCTTAAATTGCTGTATTTGTCAATGGACTGGTTTGAAGGAGTAAGAGATTTATAAAGTGGCACAAACTTCAGTTCAATCTTTTCCACCTAGATTTTATGAGGTGATCCTTTTTTAAGTGGCTAATATATTTATTTATTATTTATAGTATTTAGTTTTCTTGAGCATGTTTGCATATTCCTGGCTGTTTCTCAGCAAAGGTTATTCACAGAGTATATTCACCTTTATGTAACACACCAACTATTTATACATACCTCCTACAACCCCGTTGTGTCCCATAAATAATAATATCAGTTTTAGTAGACCGCCACAGTCTAATTTGTGGCATAAGCTTCCAAATAAACAAAAAGAAAATTCAGTTCCTGTATCAACTGTGTGTGTGTGTGTGTGTGTGTGTGTGTGTGTGTGTGTGCGCAGTTTCAAATCGAATTTTTAATTTCGGGCATCTCAGATGTGTTCTTTACTTTGTCAACTAGAGTGTAGAACTCAAAATACTTCCACATGCTGCTTTTTGGACGCTTTTATGCCGTAATTGTTTGCTCAGGAGGTCGACGTAGCTTGCTCACATTGCAGAAAAAGAATTGAATCAATGTCTTTATTTTTCTGATTGGCTAAGAGGGCATTCAAGGTGACCGATTAATTAATTCTTTCATGTCAAAATGCACACCCTCTGCAAATGAATTTAGAAATGAATTAACTGGGTAATACATTGTCTTTTTTTTTTGACGCAGCAGTTCTTCAATTATAGCAGGAGAAGAACTGTCTGAGAGAAATATTTACGGCCATGGAGTTGGTAATGAGGGTCAATTTCTTTTATCAGCTGCTTAAATATGTTATTTTCGACCGTGCTTAATTGCATCATATCACTATGGACTGCTAGTGTGGTGCAGATATCATTTTAGCTTTAAAGAGAGGACCACCAGCATGTACTCTGGTCTTGGATTGTGTGTTCTCCAGGGGATGGCACTGCTACAGGTGTCTTCCTCTCCGTCTTCTCTGGGAACGGTGTCGAGGTTTTGGATTTTGTGTCATCATTTTCTCTTTTGACTCGCTCTCACTTCTGCCGTGTTGATGCACATGGCTGCAGGTAATGAAAACATAACCACATGTGAGACCAAAATTTGAGAAAGTGTAAGTCAATTTTACATTTGCTCGTGCATGTGCAACCAGTAAATTTGCCATTTTTTTCCATGGAGCTGATGGGTGACGGACTGCTGGACAAAGGGATTTATCACAATAATTCAAAAACTACATATGTACTGTAAAAACAATTATTTCCAACAATTCTAAACTTCAAGCACACAATCCATTTCATTTGATATTATGCTGTCCTCCACAAGAAGTCAGTGAATATAACTCAACTTTTAATAGATATTGTTCTTCTTCTCTTTCTTCTTTTGGCTACTCCCTTAAGGAGACACCACAGCAGATCATCTGCCGAGTAGATATTGTTCTTGTTTAACAATTAAAAAATGAAAACCCTCGACACTATAAACAAACACTAGACTCCCGTGAGAAAGGATGAATATCACGCAGTGCTCCCTCAGAAATGATTATTTTTGGACCATAATAATAAATTGGATAGATAATCTAAACAGAGTACCGGCATCTTATGGATCAATAGTAAAACTACACTTTTATCTTTATGTTGCTTTTTCAAAGATGCGCAATAAAATTTGACACTGTAAATTTAAAACGGTACATTGTACATTTCTCCATTTATTATCAAAGTATTTATCAGTAATACAGTAAAAATGAAAAGGTAATGTGAATATTTGCTTTGCAAGTCCATTTACAATGTGCACCCCTGAATTTTTGTGAGCCCTGCTATTTGCTCGGTTATAAAAGCTGATGTCTGATCTGCGGCTCTGCGGCTTGGATTTAGCAGTTGACCCAGTAGGAGTGAAATTTGAGGTGTGTTCACTGCAGATAAATGTCATGGGATCCTTGCCGTGTGCTCTCCTGCATTGTGTTCTCTAATGATGAGGATTTGCCTGGATCATTGCTGATTCAGAGGTTGATGTGTTTATCTGGGATTCAGGCTTGAATGTGCAGAGTCTGTGCCTCAGTTGAGCCGCTCTGGATTGGTGGGTATTGAAAGAAGTCTGATCTCATCGAGGATTTGTGGAGTTAGCATGTGCCTGTGATCTGACCCACATTTATGATGTGGCATGGCGGTGAGGTGAAAGGCCTGTGGTCCATGAGCTTCCCTGACATACAGGGTGTGTTGCAGCCCGGGTTATGATTGTGGTTGTTTTGTCTGACACGGTGACGTATGATAGAGAAGAGAGAGTTGAAAGCTCTGTCCCTGTGATTTGCTGTTGTATAAAAGAAGGGATGTTTGAACTGCCATGGTAAAGTGATCACCGTAGAGAAGTTATTATCACAGTTATAAGTATAAACAGTATAAACTTCCCTGAAAAGCAGTGAGAGACAGACACAAGTGTGTTAGGCTACACTTTGATGAATGCAATCTCCTTTCAGACGTGCAGTTGAGCTTCCTACCAATATGTATCCAAACCAACAGTGGACTGCTCATCTACACTGTAATCAGAGAGCAGTTGTACTACTACTGTACAGCTGTACTACTACTAATGAGAAACAACAGCCATGAACATTCAGAGCAGGAATTTCTGTCTTTCAGTGTTGACTCTGAGCAAACAGAGACTTAGGGAAAAAAACCACTAATTTGCTGCATCTGCTCCAATGCCAATAACCTTAAATGAGCTGTTGGATGGAAACAACTCTATCTTAATCTGGTCATGTGTTTAATCCAAAAGAACCTGGAAGTCAAAGTAAAGTTCCAGCTCTGTCGAGCTGTGAGTAAACTAGCTGTTTTTTTTTATTCTGCACATGCAAAAACCATAACATTACAAATATTGCTTGAGAATTTAAAACCCAGTGACTGTGGTGCATCCTGTTTCCATTTGTGTTTTTGTCTGGCAGCAGTGGAGGAGGTCATGAGATCTGATGCTGAAATAAACAATGAAAGACAGGAATAACTTTTCAGCCTCCCAGTGGCACCTTCTTCCATTTGAATACATGTCTACAGAAAGATGGATAACATGCTCGGCCCTATTTATCTCTGCTTGTCTACACGTGTAACATAAATCAATAAACATAAGACAAAGGGTTAGATAACAACCACCTCCTACACCTGAGGACACCAGTAGGGATGATATTGTTAGGATGTTATCAATATTGATACTGGTACTGCTAATTGAAACAGATATTTCAATACTTCTGTTGATACTGTCTCTTTGATTTGGTGCAAAAAAATAAATGAAAAGGTGTAAAAGATTCAAGTTTATTTCCATTATAACGTACATTTGATTTTCTTAAAATGTGATGTTACCATTTGTCCAAATGCTTATCTTATATTTCAGTTTTGATGAATTAGGAAGTGGCTCCTAGTGTCTTACTGGTTCCATTCACCCCTGCATTCTCTGGTGACATTATAGCTCCATGTGCTTTATAGCTTTGCCACAATGGTTGAGCGAGGTAGCAACTTAATCTTTCAGGGAAAGTGTGACTACAAGGATAGAAGCACAGAAGGAATCAAGGTCAGGAAAATAGGGAAGCAAGGAGTGAGCAAGGAGAAGGAGCCTGCAAATGAATAATGTTCAGTTATTTCCGGTGCACATTACATTATTGCGCTGCCCAACACCTCATTTTGCAGCTGTAGTAATTAGTAGAATAAAATTCTTTGAATTCTTTGTCTCCCCCAAAAAATCTGTGTTGATTTCAGAGCCCCTGCCTCTTAACATGGCTGCTGCTTTCTGATTGGTCATCTGTTAAGTGCTCTTATAACATGTTGTGTATCTGTTGTTCAGACTTCTGAATGAGCGTCAATCACGTGGTAAAACCATGCAGGCCCATGTTGTGTTGAGTGACAGCATCATTTTGGGTTCGGTGACGGAACGATGTCGATACAGATTGTGACAATGTTATTTGTTACATAAGCATTTGGCATTGTCATTAGCTGTAATTGCATGAACATTATTTAGTCATGAAATCAATCGTCACATGTTCAGGAAAAGGAACAGCACATGATTCGTTTTAATATGACTTTACATTTAATCGAAAACAATGACAATGTACATTTTTTCGATGGATACCAGATATTTTAATAACTAACATTAGCTCACAAAGTCCAAGTTTCCCTTTAGTGACAACAGGCTGGAATCAATTAATGAAGACTGATGGATTATGTGCTTTTTTGCTGTGTTGGCTTTGTCCTGGTCAGTGCGAGGGGTCACCACCTCGACGCATTGCTTAAGCCATTTGTCACATTTCCAGTACACACGACTAACAGTAGCCTGGCTAAAGATGGTCAGTTTCTGTTATTTCTCTCACGGGCTCTTGTCAGGATTGGACCATGCTACACTGTAGTGTAGTTTACTTGTCGTGTATAACTTCGGCTTCACTCTGACACATTTTGGTGAATAGAGGAATGAACAGTATACCCCCACATGTGCAGGAAGAACACTCAGAAAGTAATCAAGTTAAATTATTTTTTTTGGTTAAATAATTGATAGGTATTTCATAGTTTCTGATTTAAGTGTTTGTGTAGAGCTTTTTAATACTCCTTGAGCTTTTACACATATGATAATCATAATTTAAAATAACATAAAATAAATGTGCAAATCTGATGAGATCATAAACGGCAGCATTTACATTTGGTTTTTTTTTTACTCACAGGCTGCACCTTCACAGTCACCATTGTGCCAGTTTCTATTGTATGCTGTATAAAATGTTTGATGTCTGAATGAAAATGTACCCTATTTAAAATAAATGACAGACAGCTCAGAAATGAATTTTAATTAAGAGCAAAGCCCTGTTCATGACCTGTATAAACAAGGAAGTCTACTGTTACATAAAGTTCTATGCAGTGATTAATAATTCAGTGTTTACTATCATGAATAAATCTGTAGGTCCCTTTGGAGTCCGTTGGCATATCTTGTATACTCAAAAAACTGTGAGAAACCTGTCTTCAGTTAAAAGTAGTTTTCTGTGTCAAATGATATGACCTTTGATTTTTTTCATTTTTCCATTTTCTCATCCAATTCTTCTTCTGATCTGTTGTTTTGTTTCAGGTTGTGAGCCCATGGTACACGGCCCTGACTGAACACAGTGGTGGTGCATACATACATACTGTGGTAAGTGACCTACAGTCAAATACTTCTGCCTGCCTCCTTTCATCATAGGTGGTACTGAACACGATCAGAAAACCTTCTTAAAATCAAAGGGAAAAGCAGTATTTCAGATTTCTCATCTGTCTTTTTAAAATAAGTGCGTCTCTGGGTAGGACAAAAGAAGATCCTGTTTTTGTTTGTACACACAGATACATCCTGATTAATTAACCCGTTTCATTTGATCATTTATTTATTTATTTTGTAATAATATAAAAAAATGCTCATTTAATTTCCCCAAGGTAAAGTTGATGTATACAGATGTTTTGTTCAGTCAAAAGATTTAATAAAAAGCTCACATATGGTGTGTTGACATTTCAACAATTCTCCAGAGGTTTTCTAGTTATTACTTTTTAAAAGCCAATGTCCAGTTTAATGGCTGATATCGTCCTACTCCACACTACTGAGGGGAAACAAAATCAGAAAGAAAAAAAAAATATCAGTCAGCGTTATGATTTTCTAGTCAGACAGTTTGCAATGACAATATTGTTACAATATTGAACAGAACCACTGAAACATGTAATGTGAATGATAGAAGTGACAACATTTTCTCAGCATTTAGTTAGGGAACTGCATGTGTTTGCAGAAGTAATGGAATTTACGAGGTTTACTGAATGCATCTCTAAGCTCAACATACTGAGGACTCCACTAGTCTCATGTGTTTGATCTGTCATGGATCCAGCAGCGGTCTGCATAGTTTTTTTTTTTTATCTTTAAACAGTTAATTGTCTTATTAATTAATGAGGAAAAGTAACCACATTCACCCACATTTTCAGCAAAATGTACCTTTAAATGAGAAAATATAGCTATTGATCCAAAATATGTGCTGAATGTGCCACTACTTTGTAGCAGCCGTAGCTGTGAAGCCTCCATTTAGAGAGGTGTTCTTTGTCTCCTCATGATGGGTCGCCTTCAGTCATTATCAGAGCCAGGGTCCTTTGATGCTGCTGAAGTAGTTGGAGCCACGTAATCAGCTTAAACAATGAATTGGTTGACCAATTATCTTATTTCCTTACATGAATCAAATAAGTCTGAATTCAATGGGAGAAAAATAACAATTTAAGAATGTCTTTGTTTGATTGACATGCTCTGTAACACAGAACAGCATTGTTGTTGGCACTGCTTCTCCTCACGTCCTGTAAACCCTGGTGCCCTCTGCAACCCCCCCCCCCCCATCATCCTGCTCCTCTGTCTTATTTTACAGAGGAGAACAAACATATTGGATGTGAAGTTTCTTTTCTCTCTGGTTTGATTTCCAGTGGAAGAACTGTGCTCTCTCTTCCTGTTTTGCACTGTTTCAGACTTCTGCAGACTTCCTGTGTGAACTTTGTCCCGCAGCATGCTATGATGTTGAATGTGGGTTTGGACTTGTGGAATCTGTCATGTCTCCTTGGTGATGCTCTTTGTTTGTTTACGTTTGGAAACCCAAGGACATTGTGCCTGACTCACTGACGTTGGTTTTATTCTCTGGGTGAAACACAATGCTTCGCTGTGACAGCTACAACCGCCACTGTCGCCCTTTTTGGCAGAGGGTTGTGTTAATGTCAAGCCAGCGTCACTGGACAGCTTTGTTTTCCTCACTTTACAGCCCTCAGATTGGCTTTTATTATTTCATTCATGCTGAAATATTCTGCACTGCAGTGCTTAGTCATGTGGTGTCTGTGTGTCGTTTACATAAATAACCTTCAAGCACTCATGCATGATTCTCGTTTCTACACCAGCCAGTAGAAATGCACAACATGGCAAAAAGAAAAATCATATGATTCATCATTTTTGCATTTTAATACCTAATACCTTCCCCACATTAGAGGGTTTTCAAATCTGACAATCCAAATCCACAATGAATGTTGTAACTTCAGGGAGGAGATGCCAGGTTGGGATTTGGGATCTCACAGAAACTTGCACGAGTCAACGTGACTTCAGAATATAAACACACATGGACACGGACTGTCGGAGTTGTCAGTTAATAGCTGTTGTGTGTGTTTTGTGCTGAAAAACGCTAAATCTGGCCAATTATCCTCTTGTGTGAGACGGGCTTTAACTGTCACTTTCCTGATTATTTGATATTTTGTAGTGTGTTTCTGTTCTGAAGAGCACCGTAATGATGTTCTGTCACACATTTGAACCTACCCAAATAAGGGCTCGATACATATCCCGATATATGGGTAACAATATGATATATTGGCATACATTTTGATTTAGGGGCTGTCAGTATTTAATCCATCCTACTTTAGAGTGCTGTATGTTAGAAATACTCGAAATAAATAAGGGATGCAGCACTGTTAATTAACAATGAATAAAATTGTTAATAAAGTAATGAAAACTGGGTCATTATAAACTTGATTTTTGTATAGTAGTCATCCTTATAATAGCCTTTGTTTCAGTACTTATTCGTAGACAATAAAATACACTTTATTTTACCTAATTGTATTACTTATACTTAGACAAACACATGTTTTGTGGCATCTTTGTTGTGTAACAGAGCGTTTAAATTGACCTATACTGTGCAGCGAAAAACTAAAGAGACACAGAGACTCCTTGCATGAACTTAACGCTAAACAATAAAAATGGTGTACAATTGCAATTTTTCATTTTCCTAGTTTATTGAATTAAAATGATTATATTTATTGTTAGTAGGAAGTAGTTACACTTCACAACTGCACGGAAAAAATCGTGGCAATAAATATAACTCTTCTATAAATAAAAAACACGAGTGGTGACTAATTCACCCATCCACTCACACCTTCATATAGCGCATCTATGTGCAGTGCATTTTCTATCACTCATCTTTCATACACATTCACAGCTGTCAGGAGGAACAGCGCCAGCAATCGAACCCAGAATCCTCGAGTTAAAAGACAACTCGCTCTTCCACTGAGCTACCGTAGCCCCGTGCATAACAGGTCAGGTAATGAGAGTAATGAGCAATAAAACCAAGAACCAGAAGAACAAGAAGTTATTCTTGTTGTTGTTTCACACAGCACAGGAAAGAGTTTTCTGTT
The DNA here is from genome assembly GCF_958295425.1 of Solea solea. Lineage (NCBI taxonomy): Eukaryota > Metazoa > Chordata > Actinopteri > Pleuronectiformes > Soleidae > Solea > Solea solea. The sequence continues at coordinate 494,370 of NC_081142.1, forward strand.
GTAATGTTAATGTTCACCAGATGGAACTTTTTATTTGGTGAAAATGAACAGTGATGTCAGAGAGAGCATATTGGTCTCATAAATGTCTGCTGTTGTTGTTGTGATTTTTATTGTGTTGTTTTTGCGGATGGCATGCAGCTCCGCTTGCTCTGTTGCCGAGCAATTACTGACTCTGGATCAGAGCTTTTAAGGTTGCGGGTTAAAAACAAACAACACACCCAGTTTGTTTGTGCCCTGCAGGAACCTTTCACCCGCTATCACTGACTCTAATTTCACTCTGAACTCTTGAGATTGCGCATTAAGTGTAAAATGTCTTTCATGACCCGGGGAGTGAGATGAAAGATCCTGATTCACACGCTGCTGGTTTTAGGAGACGTTGGCAGTGGATCAGATTTCCCCCTAAAATTGCGATGACTCTCAAGAAAACATGGCTTCATACTCAGGATGTGTTTTTGTATGTTCGTAAAGGAACAGTGTGTCGTTCCCACAAGGCTGCTGAATGAAACCAGAGAAGAAAGTAGTCTTTGTTTTAAAGTGATTCAGCACACAGTGTTGATTCAGTGCAGCATTTGGACTAGAAATGAGCTCATATGTTGGGCCTCTCCAGTCTCTGAATACACCACAGATATTTCAGAGTCAGAGAAGAAGTCCACAGATCCTTCAGAGGCCTTGTCCCTGTTTCACCCAATGTTTAAACCCTTGTGTTTTATCTGCTGATTGTTAAATACAGAAAAGACCTGGGTGATAAATAAGGTCGCTAGCACAAATAGAGAAATATATATTTGATGCAGAATAGGGTTGTGCACCAAATGTGAGCTGCATGTTGAAGACTTTGGCCAGAGAAATGGTTCAATTATGCACATGCTTTTGTCTTTCTGCCTGTAAGGAAAAGACACCTCATGCACTCATTGTGTACTTTTTACTCCAGCTGTTTCCACCTGTAGTAACTAGATACAAAGAGACACAAGAGGACGTGATTTGTATGATTATGCTCAACTGCTGCTCAGGTCCCCCATCACAAATGTACAAGAAAACTGTCATTTATTAATAGAATAGAATTATTGCAATTCTCTCCAGTTTTTTAAATTTATTATCTGTGTTTGTTGTGTGAATTTTTAGTTATTCAGTATGTTTGAGATGTTAATAAAGGCTGTTTTCCAGTTTGAAGTTCAAATTTGCACTGTACTTGACAATTGAAGTAGAAGCACAGTTTTAAAAGTATCTTTTTAAAGCACCAGTGTCATAAGAAACCTGTACGATATCTAACCCTAAAGCTGACATCTTCTTTGTCTTCTTCTGTGGTAGAGTGCTACTTAAAATAGCCGTGACTTCCATGGGATATTTACACTGTTCGTAAGAGAGTTACACTTTTCTGTCGCCATCAGCTCGCTGTTGTGAGTGGAGCTAGTTACCTCCACTGTACCTGACCTTTACCGTACCATTTCACTCTGATACTCCAAGGGCAGGATGCTTATAAATGCAATGGTGGCGGGTTGGTTATTTTGGTACTATTCCTAATTCTAATACAAAAAAAACCCTGTACAGCAACTCTTTCTTTGTGTTCTTCTCTTTTTTAAAGAAGTGTGTTGCTCAAAGGTCATGGGGTGTTTCCATGGGGTAATGGAGTTCACCACATCTTGATTTAACTCAAGACTGCAGCTTTGCTTCCATCTAACCCCAGCTGTCAATAAATTGGCTCATCCTGTTGCTCAGTCACTGGCTCACCTCATTCTTACATGTAGTTAAAGCGTCTGTACATGGATTAACAGATAACTGCAATAATACCAGTCGTCAACAACAACAACAACAACAAATACCAGGATTAGTGTCTCTTTGGTGTGCAGAGGTGTACAAATAATGTGTATCACCAGACAGAGTTAATCTTGGTGACATCAAAAACTATAAAGGTCCACTGTTGAAAATTTAGGAGGGTTTATTGGCAGAAATGTAATATATTACCCATAAGTATGTTAGTATAATTACTTCTAAATAAAATCATTCTGTTTTTGTCGCCTGACAAAAAGGCTTTCTTTGGTATATAAGTTGAGGACCATGTCTTTACTAGGGGTTGGCCGATAACAGATATTTGGAACCGATATGTGTTTACAGAAGAAATTTAAAAAAAAGACTTGACTCTTACACACTAAATTAAGGTTAAATGTCTTTATGCTCATCACTACTAAAACTTTTTTCAAGAAATGTTGATAAAAAAATAAAATAATGCATTAACTGTTATCCAATTCAAGAAGTGCCCTCTTATGAGCTAAGTGAAAGAACTCTTTTTTTCCTTTTGTCATTTATATATTAGCTTAGCAATTAGCACCAAGAGACTCTAGGTTGTTGATTCCAAATGGCCCCCAAGAATGAGACAGCAGCAGAGCTACAGTAGAGCATTTTGCTTGATAATCAGTCGACAATTAGTTGCTTCAGCAGTCCGAATGGATAATCCATAACCCAACAAAGAAGAAGAGTGAAAGAGTGGAGTGGACTACAGTTTTCGGATGTGTTTGGGAAATAAGTTGGGATGAGTATTGATAGTATGTTGCAATCTTCTAACATTCTGGACCTTTAAATTGTAGTTTTAAGATATGTAGTATCTCTTCAATGGTGAACATCATATCAAAACCAGTATACCTTTGTTGTGCATGTGCACTACAGATCTGCAGATCAGGCCATGATCCTGTTTTTCTCCTGTAAAGTGCATCAGACTTGACCTTCTTAAAAGATTCTTAAAGTGACTTGGATTCTGTCTCTCTTACACAACGTCTTCTAATCTGAGCCATCACTGCAGCTCGCTGTGAGATAACCGCTGCTTATTCAGTGGCCCCCTGTGACTTGCTGCTCCCAGGTGGACTCTATGTGTCCACAGCAGGTTTAACTGCCCGGTGAGGAGGGCGAGGGCTGTCGGGCCACCATCTGTCACTGACGGGGCACGTTCAGATTGCGCTGCATTGCTCCTTTAACAACCGCAAGGCTGAATTTCCGACCATACTGGAGCTTCCATTGCTGTCACTTAATATTTATGCCTCGACTTCCATGGGATATTTACACCAACCCCAAGAAGTGCCCTTTTTCTGTTGTCCAATCAGCTGACTGTCGTGTGTGGAGCCTGACCGTACCTTACTGAGGGATCGGCTTTGTATTTAACCTCGTGAAAAGTTTGATTCATGTTGTGTGTAGGAGTTCAGATTTGAAGTTTGGGTCTTAAAAGCTAATAAACTATGAACTAATAACACAATTCATTTATTTCTGGAATTACATTATCTAAACCATTACTACATCCCTGACCTTGGATTATTTCAGTAATCCATCCCTGGCTTTTTTCTCACTGCAACTGTTGAAGTGAGAATCCTTTTTTTAGACACATGTAATAGTGTGAGACAATGCAAAATCTCACTTTAGCTTGAATCGTTCCATCCCCCCACTGCCTCTGTGTGTTCTGCTCCAGTCTGAAAATAGACCCAAACTGTCAGGTCCTGCTTGAAATGAGGAGAAGGAGAGCAGTAGACATCACAGCATGGCCCTAGTTCACGTACAGTATGTGCAAGAAGGCCTTCAACAACATGGCACCTAAACTGTGGATATTATCAAACATGATCATGATGGTTTCTGATGCAAAGTTGTCAGACTGTAACGTTAACCAAGTAAAGTGCTCAAACTGTTTAATTAAAGTCAGCAGCTTTCTAATGTTGTTTTTAAGCTTTCATACAGAACATACAGTCACAATATTGGCACAATATTATGGATAGACACTTTAAAGGCTGCAAGTAACCCTTATTTTCAAAAAATGTATTATTTTCTTGATTAATGGATTAATGGATGTTTGGTGTTACTGAATCATTAGAGTCAGTTAATTAAAAAGATGTATTCACAGAATCGCTCAGTACTTCCTGCATGACCGGAGCAAACACTCCGTCTGACATCTCCCTCTCACTTAATTGAAATACCACGCAAGGGGCTGTGACGTGTTGCTTAATGTTGGGGTTAGTGTATGTCTTCAGGATTTTGAAGCCATTTGAACTGATCTACAGTTCTGCATTGTTCAATATAAATATTGTGTCGGACGTCACGCTCATGCTGGCCCTCATGCTGGCCCTCATGCGGGCAGTCTGTTCACCTCACATTTAGTATTGGCTCAGCACGCTTGGAACCTCACAAGAGCAGCAGATTACTAAATAAGTACCAGGTACTGTCGCTAATGGAAAAGCACCATTTGACAGCTGAGTTGTGTCTTTTGACAAAAACAATAGTGTTCCACTGAGTGGACTGAAAAGTGTGCTACAGGGAGCATACGCAGCGGAGACTTCATAAATCCATAGATGAAAAGAGGAGTCAATCTAAATGCAATCTTCATGCGATTATCGCTGCTTATGTGCGGCTGCTGTTGAGAGACACTGGAACAAATTAATTCTGAAACTGATTAGATTTACAGCTCTGAACTCTGTATCTGTATTATAATTAATGTAAAGCAGCTGCAGTTAACAGTGATGCCTTATTAAATATAAAGCTGAGAAACATTGGGACCTCGAGCAAAAATATATACCCGCAGCACAACACTGATAATATTGAAAACATGAGAAACATGAGAAACATTAGAACGACCTCATGAGATTTCAGAAAATAGAATCCATGCTAATGTGGATGTAGCATTCGTGCATGATGCTAGGTTAACACAACACAAACACCTGCATGTTGTGAATGTGACCGTTGAAGAGAAGTCAGTGATCTCAACTTGTACGTTAACTCATCAATAAACTTATTTACACACACACACACACTGTTTCTTAGTAACCAGCATGTTTGGGAAACATTTGGGTCTGTGCGTCAAGGCTGCCGCGTCCTGATTTTCTCTTGGTGTTGACTGATCATCTTTGTAGGTCTGTCCCCACTCAACTCTCGCCCTCCCTCCATCCCTCCCTCCCTCATTGAGCTGTGACTTCATATAAGATTTACAGTAGGAGACTGTTAGCCACTTGCAGCAGTCTGTGGCCAACTAGAGAGAGAGAGAGAGAGACTGAGCAAGAGGACGGATGAATAGCTTAGACAGAGATTCCCTTCTCCTCCCACACCCACTCCCTCCCTCTCCTCTCCCACACTGTCAACACAGAGGATCCAGGCTGCAGCTTGTGGCTCCACAGCTCCACAGCGCCACTGCAGGGGGGAGGCAAAGGCTTGAATTACAACTGCCTGTTTACAAACTCAAGGTTGTCCCCAGGCCCTGCTGCTGCTGTCAGATGGTATTTAAGCCGAGGGTCTCAGTGATCGGTGACTCAACAGTCTGCTGCTTTACTTCAGCCAAGCAAAACATCAAGTCTTTTATTCAGGTCAGCAAGTCATTCCTGCAGGTTCACTTTATTGTCATTCAAGCATGTCATAAACATGGAGAGTGGAAGTTGTTACTCAGGTTCATTGGAATTAAATAACCAATAGTAATATTTAAGAGTATAATATATTCATCATATATATATGTGTGTGTGTGTGTGTGTATGTGTGTATATGTGTGTATATATGTGTATATATATATGTGTGTGTGTGTGTGTGTATATGTGTGTATATGTGTGTGTGTGTGTATATATGTGTGTATATATATGTGTGTGTGTGTATATGTGTGTATATATATATATATATATATATATATGTATACTGTAAACATGTATGTACTATCTAAGTATTATATAACCACAAGAAAGTTTCCATGGTTTCCACGTCTTTTTCGTTGTCTCTTTGGACCAAAACAAGATTGTGCCACTAACTGGACTGAGACGTGTGCTACGTGGAGCATACACAGCAGACTCGCACTGGAGGTGTACGTGGATTCAAGCAGATCGATGTGATGAAAGCAGACCACATGGACTAACGCAGAAGAAATTGCCAGATTATGAAATTTGTATCACATGGGTGGGATAGTGGTTCATAGTATTTATGGATAATAATCTCTTAGCATTCTGCTACTAGCACACATTTACTGTAAGTATGTCGTCTCAAACACTTAGTTGTGTGAAATAAACAACTCCACTGACGACCCGACCCTAATGCTGCGTGACTATCAGATGCATTTCGTGACCCTCAGAATTGCTGCCGTCTTGTTTTGCAATCACTGATAAAAAAAATTGTTAAATTTGGCATCTTTTTAATATTGACATGAATATTGCTGTTGCATATCTTACTTTTCGGTGTGACTTGGCCGCCATATTGTGTAAATGTTGCTCCAGAGTCAACAATATTTACTATGCCACTGAAGTCGTAAAGTGTTAAAAATAGTCATTTCTGGTCGTATTATCCACTGATTATTTATCCAGAATCTGGCACATTAAAATCCACATCACAGCCAGGTTTGCTTCACTGTGTACAGGTGCTTGTTATTCTGCTCGCTCAGTCTCAGTAGAGATGTGACCGCCGATACTATGGTGCGAGTATCACAGACAGTCCAGTCTCTTTTTAATTAATCGGCAATCAACTTATTCTCAGACTCAGTTAAACTGTCAGACATTGAGGCCATAAACACACACTCACTCACACACACTCACACACACTCACACACACTCACACACACTCACACACACACTCACACACACACTCACACACACTCGCCATCAAGTACAGAGGTGTGGTGTGTTTTAAGTAAGCAGGCAGCTGGAATGTTTGCTCTATGTAAGTCAATTGGACGTGAAAGCTGCTCGACAGCTGTGTATGATTTAATAATAGGCTTCATTTAGACTACAGTATGTCTGCAGTGCCAGGGTCGGGAGTAATGGCTCATGTCGGCATGACAGACGGTTGCCAGTTAGCACCGGGCCACGTAACTTAATCACAATTACAAACGCTGCTGCGAGCACTTGTAATTGTGATTAAGTTACTTCAGTGCTGGTGGTTTGTATGTCAGCTGTGGACTGAGTCTGAATGTCAACGCACCATCGCATAGAAGTCGTGAGGGCAAACTTTAAAATTTGACCTGATGAGAGGATTAGATGAAGTTCAAGGTCACACATCTTTTTTTGCCTTGTGAATCTTAAGAGTGTCTGAAAATCTTTTCAAATATGGATCCAAATGTTCACTTGGTTTTGCCGATTAGTGTTTTGATTTGAATGATCAAATGTCGAGATCACCGTGGCCTTACAAAACCTTGTTTTGAATGTTAAATTCCTGTTAATTCAATCTGGGTTTGGTATTGTTCACATTGTTACCTTGAATTCGACACGGGTCTCCCAATTCTCTTTAATAACTAAAATCTTTTTTATTTGTGAAGAATAAGCCCAAACCTCTAAGCCTTAACATTTTCAACATTGAGAACATTAATTTACACCCAACAGATTGATTATGCCATCTGTGTCTTTTTTTCTTCTTCATTCTGTTTGTGTGTTACCAGGCAGCTGTGCACACAACACCCTGCTCTTACCAGGACAAATAGCCTATTTTGAAATTGTGATTTAGGTTGGCTTCTGTCCTATTGGCTGAACTTTGTATTTTATATCTATAGGTTTTACACTGTTTTACATTGCATGGCTGCAGTTAGGGGAAAACAAGTCATGCAGACATCAGGTACACAGTATACAGTGTTCTGTATGTGTATAAACTGCATATGGTTTGGATATAAAAACAGAGAGGCAGTCTCAGACCCAGTTTTCCATCATGTTATGGTTCAGTTTGGTAAAGCTTGGATCAGGCTTTTGTTTCAACTGAGAACAGTACCTTTACTTGGTAGACGGGGTGTGGGCCGTGCCTGAGGGCTTATCAGCGAGATACGTAGCACATAGTTGTACCAGTGTGACAACGAACACAACAGACAATAATGGACGACATCCAGCAGCTCTTTTTTCCCCCGGTACTATTAACCAGATTTAGGTCAAACCAGTTCACCCTGAAGTCAACATGCACATATGAGCTTGGATTAAAATTGTCCAAGCAAACCGAGTTGGTCATTCTAGTTTGTTGTGCTTCTGGTGATCAGGTCTGACTCTGTCTCAGAACCATCATTCATCTTTAAGAAAAACACAATGTCTTCTTCATGCAGGTGTCGTCATTGTCGTCGTCGCAGATCCCTGAACAGCTCTCCCATCAAAGCTGTATTCTCTTGTGAAGGTGATGCAATCTATTGTTGTGGATTGGTGAGAAGACATGAGCAGCCACTCTGGCCCTCTCTGACTTCACACTGCATCGTATCCTGTTCACTTTGTAGTAACCTCTTCCCTCTCAGGTTGATATTAAAGATTAATCACAACTGGTTGTCTCTTCTAATCACCTGTGGAAAGTGTATAAGACGCTATTATCACAGTGACAAACGCCTCCTCCCTTCCTTATCTCTTCCTGTCAGCGTTGAGGCCACAGGTCGTGCTTAATGTTTCCTTTCGCCAGACAATGAAAATCCGAACACCCTAGGAAATTAAAAGCAACTCAGTGCTCACAGTAGCCAGGAGACACTATTTCATCCACTTATAAGCCAATAAACGCACAGCAAGCTTCTCCTCCTGGGAGATGGTGCTGCAGACACTGAGCTCCAGGCTGATAGGGCTGATTTTTCTCCTGGGAAATGAGCTCTGAGGCTGGTGGACTTCACAAAAATCACAAACGGAGCCAACGTCACGCGAGATGACGCTTCACAGTCTTGATGCTTTATTAATCATTTGGTGAATGTTGGACTTGATATTTTCAGACTAAATCATTCATTATAAAAAGACATTTTCCAGTGTATGGAAAGTGAGAAAAACAAAGTTATATCTCAGGAACCACGTTTCTGCCTGCTCCGATAATGGATCTCACCATGTGGTGTTCAAGGTGAGGGTCAGATACAGACGTTGGGCAGCTGTGTGCAAATGTGTGCCACAAAAGTTATGTGTAAAGGTTCCTATAACAAGAATTCATATTTACATTATGTGCAGCGAGGATGTGTATTAGCTGCATCCACATTGGTATGTACTGTACTGCTGTGCCTTTATGAAGCAATAATACACCTTGAGCTGTGGGGGACGTGGACGTTGTCCCCTCTTCAAAGCTTGTGTATGTGTAACCTTTTTGTCATTCTGTTGTTGCTGATGTCGTCATTATTCTGCCTCTTTTTAGTTTTGGTGTACGCTGCGTCCTTTCAAGCAAACCCACGAAAGCCACGGCGGCTGTTCTCTCTGGCGGTCTGTCCTGACATTAAACAAATCACTTCCTGTGTGCTGCTTGTTAATGTGACTGGAGAAATGCAGAGAGAGTCATGTAGTGATTTCACTCTGGATATTTGTTTGTGACTCAAAGTGACTCATATTTAAAGGTAACTAATGAGGTAAAAACTATTTCTGTGATCTTTAGGGATGAAAATGTACAAATGCAACAATATTGAAGTGAGGCAGTTTGACTGCTTCGTTTACATCAAGATCGTTGACGAGTCTTTTAGTAATCGATCAATCGAGTTGTTTAATCTAACGTTTAGCAAAGCTAACATTTCTGCTGCTACTGACTGTGTGTGACCTCCTGGCTCAGACAGTGATGGAAGGATGAACGTGAACGTGTTGCTGCTTATTCCAGACGCTGTTGGCATCACTTGTAGAATATATATGGTAAATAATCCCAGAGCGTCAGTCAAGCAGCAGCAGTTACATCAGTCAGTCTAAACAACAACAAAAACCAGCTGATGTCACAGGGTCAGCAGTCAGTTAGTTTATTATAAGAGATTTACAGCCATTCATTGCATTAGATTAGGGCTGAAACGATGACTCAAATCGATTATTTATCGATTATCAAATGAATTAAAACCAGTTTCTGTGATTTTTCTGCTTCTTAAATGTCAATATTGTCTGCTTTCTTTGCTCCTCGATGACAGTAAACTGAATAACTGGTTTGTGGACAAAACAAGACAATTAAGGACATCTTTGTTCTAAAGTTTGGGAAACACTGACTGTCATTATTCACAATTTTCTGACATTTTATGGACTGAACAAGAAATTGATTAAATGAGAGCATAATTAACAGATGAAACCATCATGAAAGTATTAATTAGTTGCTGCCCTAATTCTGTGTCAACACAGCTTTCTCTTATTAACTCATCGTTAATGAATCTATCTCTCTGTCTGTTTTTCAGGTTAGGTGTGTGTGTGCTGACCTCATGGTGTAACAGGAGTAAAGATGAGCATTAGCAGTGATGAGGTCAACTTCCTGGTCTACAGATACCTACAGGAGTCAGGTATCCTCATTCACCTCGGAATGTGTTGTACTGATAATATACTGCTGCTCTGTCACTGTCCTCTGATGATTCATTTAAATAATAATAAGGGACGCACGGTACCACTTTTTCATGTTTGATACTGACACTGTGTTGTTATTGGATTGCTTTGTACATATACTTTGGAAGCTGGTTTCACAGTCACAACATCTCTAATACATAATAATAATAATAATAATAATAAGGATGTAAGAAAATACTTGAGTGTACTGACAATAACCTTTATCAGACTGAGTTGAGCTCCTCTGTAAATCAAAGTGGCAAATCTGTGCAGAGGAGCTGCCTGAAGGCTCAGCTTCACTCTTGCATGTTGGAACAATGGTGGTGTTTTGGCTGTGAATCACTCTGCCTCACTCTTCCCTCATGTCAGATCTGTCTGTTGCATAATATATGAGAAAAGCTACAGATGGCTAATGTTCATCAAGCAAGTAGTAGAGCTGATTTACATATAAACCAAATACAAATAAAAGCTTTGTGTCAGTGACATGATGGAGGACTGCTCTGAGTCCAGGTTCTACATTTCTCATCATGATGTACTTTTTTCATAGTGGTCTGAGCAAGCAACAGTCATTTTGAATAATGCTCATATCCTGCACAGAATTGACTTAAACTGCTGTTTTATTAACCCCTTAACAACATGGCAATGGACGTTTGCTAGAGATGTGGCTGCAACATGTCACTTGACCTGTGCTGCCACCCGCTGGCTTTATTCATCACTGCACTTGAAAGTTGATGCATGAAGAATGAAAAAGCCAATAATCGATTAATCAGCTGATAGCCTCCTCCGCACTCACCAAGAGAAAAAAAACAACATCATAAATAAAAGAAATGTCATAGTCTTTGATCAAATGACTGCCTGATTAGTTAAGGGCTGTATATTTGGAGAAGTTCCGAAATTAAAACATCCCCCAAACGCATCATCAACAGTGTGTTGGTTAATGGACTGCATGTGTGTTTGCAGAAGTAATGAAATTTACAGAGTTCACTGAACACTCCGCTGCACTCAACACACTGTGGATGTGCTGGATATTTGAGTCTGCATTGTCTTGTTTCATGGAGTGTTTACACTTTTATGATTTATCATCAGGAGAAAATCACATATATACGCTCAGCTAAAATGGCATTTGTCATTACCCACTGTGCACTGGAAACCTGATATGTTGATGACTTCCTGTCACTGCTAATGTTTTATGACGTAAAAACGTCTATTTTATTTTATACAATGAACTAATCCAAAAAATTATTTTATAAAACATCACACACGCACACACACACATATATATATATATATATACACACACACACACACACACGTATATATGTATATATATGTATATATACACATAGCAATAATAATAACTAATTAAACTAAATTTATAAACGTCATCTTTTTTTTTTGAATAAAAATAAATGTTTTGATTAATTATATATAACAACTAAGAATGTAGTATTAAAATCCTCAACCTGCCGTACATTTTTTGACAGGAAGTAGTCATACCCAGAACAAATAAGGCTTTGGGTACAAATTGGTTAATGACGAGTGCTTAAATGAGCAAATCTAGCCACTGACCCATATTTTGAGCTTGGTTGCCCCTAGTGTCCATGGAGCAGCCATGCTGTGGTGACCTGTGTCTCCACATGACAGGAAGAGGCAGTGCACCCACAAGCCAGGGTTGTAAAAATGCCCTGTCGGACATGATTATTTAGCTACAGTCGACCTCTGCTTCTATCTTACGCTCTTATAGCCTTCAAAGTATCAGAAGTACTGGTCGCATGTCTTGAATGAGTCATGTTGTGTTAAATAAATACAATATAAATGATAGTAGTGTATCATCGCTCTCATCGTCCCTCTCCTCCCCAGGATTCTCCCACTCAGCATTCACGTTTGGTATAGAGAGTCACATCAGCCAGTCCAACATCAATGGTGCTCTGGTTCCCCCTGCTGCTCTCATCAGCATCATCCAGAAGGGCCTGCAGTACGTCGAGGCAGAAGTCAGCATCAATGAGGTGGGACACAAACTACTCCCCTTCTTTCCTCTTCCTGTTTCCCCCGTCTGATTCGGACTTTTCTGCTCCCACCCTCCAGGATGGGACGTTATTTGACGGACGGCCCATCGAGTCTTTGTCTCTAATCGACGCGGTGATGCCGGACGTGGTTCAGACGAGGCAACAGGCTTACCGGGACAAAATGGCCCAGCAGCAGGCTGCCGCTTCAGCACCGGCTTCAGCCACTGGAGGCAGCATCACCGGCAATGCCAAGAACGGAGAGAATACTGCCAACGGGGAGGAGAACGGACCCCACGCCTTAGCAAGTGAGTTACAGCCACAGATTTACGTTGAAGTTACTTCACTTTAGAGAAGTCGGTCACAGGACTTTTCACGACTGTTTTCTGTGACGCTCTGACTCGTGAATCTCTGTGTGCTCAGATAACCACGCAGACCTGATGGAGGTGGACGGAGATGTGGAGATCCCTCAGAACAAGGCCATGGTCCTACGGGGCCACGAGTCTGAGGTCTTCATCTGTGCCTGGAACCCAGTCAGTGACCTGCTGGCATCAGGGTGAGTCCACAGAAACTGCCCCTGCCTGCCTCACAGAAACTGCCCCTGCCTCACAGAAACTGCCCCTGCCTCACAGAAACTGCCCCTGCCTCACAGAAACTGCCCCTGCCTCACAGAAACTGCCCCTGCTTCACCAATGCAGAAAAAAAAGTCACTTTCAAAACCACTAAAATGTTGCGTGGTACTGTTCCTGTGGTGTGAGCTGCTGTTTATGACCATCAGAGACGTAGTGCAGCAGGCTTCAACTTACAAGTAACACTGTCTTAAAATGAACATCTGTAACCAGCTGTGAGAGTTAGTGTCTGTCACTGATGACATAAACAACTGTGTGTGTGTGTGTGTGTGTGAATCAAACACATATTGACACAATCAACATTAAAATGGCAGAATCAATAGTTTTAGAATGTTGTTATTATTATTATTATTATTATTCGTAGTAGTTTGAATAAACACAACTTAAAACAATGTATTGCATGTACTTCACATGATACTGATACTGTACTGGCACAACCACGACATCCCTGGTCATTTTTGCGTCAGTCGTCAGATTACTGTGACCATTTATTGGTCAGCAATGATGCTAAATGTTGACCAGAATAACTGACATCCCAGCCGTAGATGTCCTGATAATACAGTCACGTGTCCCTCATGTGTCCTCTGTCCGTCTCAGGTCTGGCGATTCGACGGCCCGCATCTGGAACCTGAGTGAGAACAGCACGAGCAGCTCCACACAGCTGGTCCTGAGACACTGCATACGAGAGGGAGGACAGGACGTCCCCAGCAACAAAGATGTCACCTCGCTAGACTGGAATGTAAGCACATGAACGCACTTCACACTTTTTGATTTCCAGGGCCGAGAAAATGTTCAGCAGTGTGTACATTAACATACTGCAGATACAGCACCACACAGGAACTCCCACTGAGCCACTCCCACTGAGCCCTGAACATAACATGTGATGATATCGGCCTGTGGAATTTTCCCCTCAGTTCAGCCAGTGGGCTGTAAACTGAGCCAAGAGCAGAGGCAACAAAAAACACGTCCTGGAAACGTCCTGGAAATCATCCACACTGATGGAAAACACAGGCCCGGCTCATAAAACCTGCTGAATCACAGCCAGCGTCCTTTCATTCAGACTGGAAAAAACACCCGACATGGATCTGGAAATGACATGGGAGTGGATTTGTCAGTGGATTCATGGTGTCACACTCACCTGGCTTCACTCTCTCTCTCTCTCTCTCTCTTGTCTGTGACAGAGCGAGGGCACGCTGTTAGCGACGGGCTCCTACGACGGATTTGCCAGAATATGGACGAAGGACGGTGAGAAAAAAGTCCTTCATTATAGGAAAATATCAAATGTAAATGTAAATGTAAATGTGGTGGCTCTGCTCTGGTATGTGCGCCACATGGCTGGTTGAATCTTTAAACAATGCTGCCATCTGGTGGCAGGTTTGTAGAATGACACAAAATGTGGACTTCATTCTTTTATTGCCCTGTGTGTGCCCTAAGTGAAGTGGTTAAAATCTGGCAGCCATGTTTTTATCCATTTCCTGGGGCATGTGTTGACTTTGTGTCAATAACTCTGATAATCACACTAAAGAAAGCTCATGTTCACAGTCTTTGCTCCTCCCCCCCACAGGTAACCTGGCCAGTACACTGGGCCAACACAAAGGTCCCATCTTTGCCCTGAAGTGGAATAAAAAAGGCAACTTTATCCTCAGTGCAGGAGTAGACAAGGTAAAGCTGTGATTTGACCTCAGTCCAACTGTTACCATGTGAATCTTTGAGTCGCTGTCACCTCTAACTCGGCACCTGTTTTCTCAGACAACAATCATATGGGACGCCCATACAGGAGAAGCCAAACAACAGTTCCCCTTTCATTCAGGTATCAGAGCATCTTCCCTGCTCTTCATGTCACTCAAGAGTTTCCCAGTTTTCCTTGAGCTCTAATGTCTCACCGTCTCTTCCCCTCCTCGTCCTCGTCCTCGTCCCTCTGTTCACGTCCCACAGCTCCAGCTCTCGACGTGGACTGGCAAAGCAACAACACGTTTGCGTCCTGCAGTACAGACATGTGCATCCACGTCTGTAAACTGGGTCAGGACAGACCCATCAAAACATTCCAGGGACACACGGTGAGACAGATTCAATGTTAAAAAAGGACATTTTCACAGTTGGATCCAAACTAAGAATGTTTGAGACATTTAACTTGTGTCTCTGCAGAATGAAGTAAATGCAATCAAGTGGGATCCCACAGGGAACCTGCTGGCCTCCTGCTCAGACGACATGACACTCAAGGTGAGAACCAGACGTTGAAATAATTGTTATTATCTGACCGTGCTGGACTGTGAAGAAGGTGATGATGTGTTTATGGTGGTTTTACATGCAGGTGACTGGGGACATGACCGGGGACATGACCGGGGACATGACCGGGGACATGACCGGGGACATGACCGGGGACATGACCGGGGACATGACAGGGGACATGACTGGGGACATGACCGGGGACATGACCGGGGACATGACAGGGGACATGACAGGGGACATGACCGGGGACATGACTGGGGACATGACCGGGGACATGACAGGGGACATGACTGGGGACATGACCGGGGACATGACTGGGGACATGACCGGGGACATGACCGGGGACATGACTGGGGACATGACCGGGGACATGACCGGGGACATGACATTCACGCCATCTTAAGAACATGCTCATGTTAGAACAGAATACTGGAGTTGTGCTATTTTGTAAAGTGCTCACTCCCTTTTACCAAAGTCCATAGAGTTGTGGTTCCACTGTCGCCTCCTTCAGCAAGTTCAAATGTGTGATTTTTTTGACTTTGGCGTTTGAAATCTTTCGTTAACTTTCACCACCACAGCAGCAACATATCGTACACTCGAGTGAGCTTTTTGTTGAGTGGCAGAAAGAAACGAGCTGCTGTATGAAGTACTTCAGTACTGAAGTACTGAAGTACTGACGTGTACTGTACATGTTTACTATAGTCATTTCATGTTTGTCCAGAGGAAGAAGGTGTGAATGTTCCCTTCACAGTTTGTGGAGCTGTGTGTGACGCTCGTGTGTGACGCTGGTGTGTAACTTTGTGGTTTTCTGTGTTTCCAGATCTGGAGTATGAAGCAGGACTCGTGTGTCCATGACCTTCAGGCCCACAGTAAAGAAATCTACACCATTAAATGGAGTCCCACCGGCCCCGGAACCAACAACCCCAGCGCTAACCTCATGCTAGCCAGGTGTGTGTCCATCAAAAAAAGAGCAAATAGAACAGATGGTACGTTCCACCGCCAGCTGCAGTGGTTCCTGCTGCACTTTTATGAGCCACGTTTTTCCTGGTGCTTCCACAGTGCATCGTTTGACTCCACGGTTCGTCTCTGGGACGTGGAGCGCGGCATCTGTATCCACACGCTCACTAAACACCAGGAGCCCGTGTACAGCGTGGCGTTCAGCCCCGACGGTCGGCATCTGGCCAGCGGCTCCTTTGACAAATGTGTGCACATCTGGAATACACAGGTAGGAGCAGGAACTGACCTATGACCTGTTCAAATATATAGATAATATATAGATAAATAAGACTTTTGTGCCTGGTGTTTGCAGACGGGCGCTTTAGTGCACAGTTACCGAGGGACAGGGGGAATCTTCGAGGTTTGCTGGAACGCAGCGGGGGACAAAGTCGGAGCCAGTGCGTCAGACGGATCTGTAAGTGTGAAGCGGGATGGTTTAGGTTTACACTCTGAGGTCAGGTCATCATCGTCATCATCGTCATCATCATCGTCGTCTTGTCTCTCTTTCTCTCAGGTGTGTGTACTAGACCTGCGGAAATAGCACCGCTGTTTGTTGGAAGCCATGGACCGACCATGAATGTGTACATAGCCAAATGACTGTCCCTGCCTGCCCTGTGTACTGCTCACGCTTACAACTATGGCCCCGCCCACCGACAGACAGGAAGCAGGAAACGGGAACAGGAAGCAAGCAACCCCCCGGCACAGCAGGTCCTGACGAGAGGGATGAACAGTTGGATGGACGCATAAGCAGGCGGAGGGATGGATGCGCCCGTCTCCGCCTGTGCAGACTCTGACAGAGATGCAGAAGGGACGCAGCATTTAAAGAAAAAAAAAAGAAAACTCAAACAAAAACAAAACAAAAAAAAGTTCCAGATCTGTGTATGTACCACATTTGGAAGCTACTTTGCTTTTTTTTTTTTTTTTTGGATCTTTAAACCCATGCTCATTGTCATCAAAATGAAAAACAATGAAAAACAATGAAAAAAAAAGTGTTGCTCTTTGTTTAGCTGGATCTCATTGTGCAGACATATCAACTTCTCCACCTTCAAACACGATGGCACTTACTTTCATCTTTTGTTTCGGTGCTTTTGGTTTGTTTTTTACTTCTTTTTTTATCTTTGGGGTCAAAGGTTGGGTCGGCGTTTTATGCAGTGGAGAAGTACACACACACACACACACACACACGAATAGGAAACCGTTTCCTCATCGCCATTTTAAATGTACATTGTTGTGTTCTGGTTCTGGTTGATGTGATTGGGTCAAAATGCAGTAAGTCATGTCATCTCTGGACTCTCCTCCCTACACGTGACTTTCAGATGCTTTAAAAACACTTTGATCCACTTTTACCCACAGTTCTCCTCTCTGGACTCTTTAGTCAACACGGTTAAGTGTCCTCCACTCGTCCTCCACTCGTCTCAAAGGTTTTTTTTAAGGTTGCAGGAGGTACCGACACTTAGTCTGTTCAGGTTTGCTGTCAGTGACAATGAAGTTAAAGTGAGTGTTAGAGTCTTTTCTAACTGTAAAGTGACGTTTTAAAAACATTCATTCTTATTCACTGACACTGTCACACTTGGCAAACAAGGCAGCAGAACACCGAAAACACACTTTTTCTTTCAGGTGCAGTGAGTTTGACAACTTTCACTTAACTGTTGGAAAACGCTGCAAAGAAAAGGTGACAAACTTATTTATAACTTGAAAGGTGAAGTGGTTTAGTCACTGAGAGTGATCCTCTGGACTATGTGTCAGTGTTTAATGCAACCACACTTCCTGTCACCGCCTCTTACTTTACTGTACAACTACTCAAGGTTACGCTCAGCTTTACCATGTTTATCAGACGTGAAACGTTCATAATGTGACTCATTTTCACCCTCAGTGTGTGTGACGTGTGTGTGTGACAGTGTCAGCCAATGACCTCGTCGTTTTCTTTACATTTCTTTTGCAGATTAACATTCTCAGAGGTAGAAACGTCTCAGTGAGTTAAACCTCAGAGGGCGGAGCCAAAGAAAAAAGTCAAATGGTCGATGTTACAAAAGTCTCGAGACGCTGAGTTCAAAGTGTCTCCCCCTGCTGGTCGTTTGTTACACGCGCTCGTCTCCGTATTTCACTCTGTTGTGAGTGTAACTGTGATTTATCGCTGCATATATCGAACTCGACACATTGGTTTCTTGGATTGTTCGTAAAAGCTCTTGTAAAATTAGCGACGAGTAAATGTGGCAGAGTGTCGTGTAAATGGGGAGGGATTTCGGACGCAGCCTGACTAGCCAAGCTAAGCTAGCTTTCTTAGCTCAGATCTGCCCAGATGAATCATTAATGAGGGTGAGAGTTATCTTTAAATCATAAAAAGTGACAGACATTTAGAAACAACTACAGCGTCAGTGTAGCTATGTTAAAATGGCTGTTTTAGCTAAGCTAGCGTGTTCATGAATGAGAATTTAAGAGTTAAATCAGTTATTTAATGAATGAACAAACAAACAAGTGGAGGAAAACTTCACTGACATTGACGACGACGACATGAACATCGTTTGTGTTTTGACCAAAGTTTTGTCTTGAACATTGAAATTAGCCTATTAGCTCGTGTTCGTTGGCTTCACTCTGTTGTATGTTTAATTCTCCAGAGCAGCTCTGCCTCCAAAAAATCAGCTGATTTCTTTTTGTTTTTCACTCTTTTACATTTCCTGTAGTTTTGTGGGACAGGAAACTTTTCTTTTCTTTTTTTTAATCATGTGTTCCAATCTTTGGTATTGTGTCTGTGCATTAGTTCTTTTCTTGCCGACTGATCCCTGGAACAACATCGTTACTCAGAATCAGACCCAAAAGTGAAAAATCTTAACATTAAAACGGTTCTTAATGTGTGGGAATAGCAACATAATGGAGCGTTTAAAGGACAAAAAAAATGATTTAAAAAATCAGGGTGTAACCGTGTGACGCAGCTAACGGAGTCATAGTTGTTTAAAAACAAACCTCTCACGCCATGTTAGGTTCTGTCCACGTTTTCTTGTGTTTCCCTGCTGACAAAACATTTTATACTCTTTTCAAGACAAATTTAAAGTTACATTTTTGTAATTTCTTTGTAGGTTTAAAAAAACAAATGTGAATTGATGATTTATTGGCAGTGTTAATTTACATGTTCTATAAATTTTAAAGATTTTTCGTTTTCTTACTTCGATGCTATTGCAAATAGTAAAAAGGTTGACCCTGTAATGTAAGGCTTACAGAGCTGAGCTGTCATTCTGAAGAGGCACCTTTGGCCTGGGATGAGTTTTCCTGGGAGAAAATCACCACTAAAAAATTTGTCTATGTTTTAATAAAAGAAATGTTTTACTTTTTCTTTTGCTTGGATCTTTTTGGGCGGCCCTACTCCTGAAACTCGTCTTGGCTCGGGCACAAGACAATTTGAATAAAACTGTAATTTTTCAATCAAGCAGAGGTATTTTTTCTGTCCCCTCTCTCGTCTCGTTGCTAGCGTTGGGAGTTGTGCAGATGCTCTGTGGAGGAAATGGCTCTGAAAACAAAATCATCTCAATTTGTAATTCCATTCAGGGTGTGTACTGGGACATTTAGAGCCCAGAAAAAACATTACATATAACACAACTCACATTCTCTTGACACTTCTTCCTCTGTGTTTGTCTAAGTTGTGCTTCAGTTGGATAATGAGATGTTTCTGTGGTCAAGAAAAGGCTGAATAAGACCAAGACTGCTAGGGTCTGAGATAGTGTACTCCGGGTTCTCACGGGTCCTTGAAAGTTGCTGAATTTGAAAAATGTTTTTCAAGGCACTAGAAATTATAAATTGACATAGGTTATTGACAGTTAATATTTGTTGTGCCCTTCTTACTCGGCACAAGAACAAACGTGCAGTCATAATTACTAGAGTTGTTGTGGACACGCCCACTATCTCCCTCTACTGTTGGGGGAGATTCCATGCAGATCAAGGCAATCAGAGACGGCAGACTTCACCCCATTCACACAACAGGCCTCTGTCGGTCATATTGGCAAGTGTGGACACTAACGGACAGACACAGAGCCACTAAACACTAATACTTCAGTGAAGTAACAATGAGTGAGTTACAGAGAGCAAATGACAACATGATGAAAAGTCACCAAAGAAAATGACAAAGACTGACTTTGACCAAGACCCCAAGGACAAAGATACAAAGCAATAAAAGTGGATCACGGGCTCGTACAAGTCGTCCTCCCATCTGTGTCAGCACACTCAGTCCTTGAATTGGAGGGAATCGTGCCTGGAAAGTCGTTAAAAAGTCCTTGAATTTGATTTCAACCAAGGTGTGAGAACCCTGTATACTTTTTTGGGAGACTGGGCTCTGTACGAGTCCAGGTCTCGGTCTTGTTTGTGTGGTCTTCTCACCTACAGCTCTCCTAAATGAGTCAGAAAGCACATGTTGTTCTTAAAGTATTTTGCAAGTAAAGGGAGTTATTGTCATGAAAGTAAGCGCTTCTCCCATCACATGGTGGCTAGCATTGTTGCCTCACAGGAAGGAGGTCACCGGCTCGTATCCTGGTTTGACCAAGAGTCCCCATGTGGACGATAAAGAAGTAGAAAATGAGTAGTTGTAGTCAAGTCCTGGTGGCCTAAAGAACAAAGGATTCAGGTTTTCTTTGATAATATTTGACAGATTTAATGTTTGATTAAAGGTTTTGGCCAAATATGACTTATTGAAGTTAGCTGTGATCATTAACACCCCCCGTGACACGTGTCATACATGTTGACATAGAAACACACCAAGTATTTGTGCATTTGAATAATCTGAGCCACAAAATTCCAAAACTCCACTCAGATTACACGCGTTGCCGTTCTTGTGTCGACCTTAACAGAGCATCAGCCCAGCAACGTCTCCCATGTTTGTTTTTATTGCAACTTGCATCACATTGGTCTGTTATCGTTGACACCAGATCAGTAAAGGAAATGTCCAGAATAAAGTATATTTTGATAAGAGTTTGGAGTTTTTATTTGTGTGCGTTTGGTGTCGGCGCTAATCTGAGGATTAGATTCAACCATAACATCCACATGCTGGTGCTCCGTGTGCTGCAGCACATGATGAAATTAAAGAGTCATTCGAGAGGAAATACTTATTTATTTCAATTGTACAATATTAATTTAAGGGATAGTTAAGATTAGATTCTCTTTAGGCGAGACTGACTGAGCTGTAGAGAAACATGGCTGCCAGTGGGGACACAAGGAAATTAGATTTTGGCTGCTTAGCAAAAGACTCACCTCATAAAATCAATCACTTGCTTTCCTCTCCGTGAGTCGGTCTTTTCCGTCTGGAAACACATTTGGTGCAGACGTGTGCCTGGTACATACACTTGTGAGATAAAGTGACTAATATATTCTTAAGTGATAAGTGGCTAAAATCTTTAGTTTCCTGAGCACAGTGACAGACCCACTTCAAACAATCCTGAACTAGACCTTTAAATAAACCTGTGCTTGTTACTCTGATATTTGAATATAGTGAAGTGTACAGTGCTTTGGCATCTTTATAAATGAATACATGCATTTTACTTCAAAGTGTTTCAACTATGTTGGCTCAGGAACAGCAAGTGGAAGCACATGGAAGATCAGGGTTGCCAGGTCATGGGTCAAATTTATCTGCTGGTTGGGTAGATCTTCACCCAGTTCTTCTAGTGTGACCTAATTTTATCACCGGAAATTAAAAATTTGAAAATGTGCCTTAAATTGTTGAATGGGCCTGAACAAGAGAACGTAAATGACTTCCTTCCTCGTCTGTTATCTGGATTCCAGAAGTTTTACAGCAGTTGTGAGTGACGTTCATCATATATGAACAAAACAAACAATCTTTTCCAACATGAACACAATGAACACAATTTTTATGAAAGTGCCCTTTAAATCAAACGTAACAACAGCCATCGGTACTTTTCTCCACTCTACTTAAAGCTCCAGTGTGTAACTTGTCTCTCATGTGAACCTGCAGAGCTTTGTGAAAGGACGACTTTACCTCATGTTTCAGAGAACCCAGGTTCATTCCTTAACCTGAAGTCAACACTGTCAACAGCTGTTAGGCCTCCGCCTTCACTCTGTGTCTCCACAGACATGAAAACAACTGTACTGGGAAATGTGTTTCTATCGAAAAGTTACACACTAGAGCATTAAGATGCATGTACCTTATTCAAGTATTTTGCTTTTACTCCCTACATTTGAACATAAATCTGGATCTGTACTTTCTACTACTTACATTCTCAAAACAGGCGTGCATGTGAGGGGAATCTTTAACCACAGAGAGACAGTGTAACCAGAAGTGACATGGATGAAGAAAGGGGCCCCCACAGAAGCTTAATGCCCGAGGCCCCCAAACATCTATGAAATGCCTCTGACAAAGACACAATGTGCTGTGAAGCTCTCCACCACCATGTCATCTTTACTTTGGCACCACAAAAACCTGGCAACCCTGGCCAGCGTGAGACAGAGAAGAACGCTGCCACCGTATAAGAAAGAGCGCCTCCTTCAGGTGTGGCCCCACTTTAGCTTCCTACGCTGCAAGATTGAAAAAGTCAAAGTTTTCAGTTTGTATTAGGGGTTTGAATAGAAGAAAAAAAAGAGGGCTGAGCGTGGGTGATGTTTGTGAGGATCAGAGCAGCACAGAGAGATTTCCTGCAGTAAAACTCTGGGTCACGTTGTGCTCCAGTATTTCCAGACTGTGGCTGAAGAAATGCAGATAATGAGCCACGTCTGCTAGAGTCTGCAGCACGTCATAGCTCACGGCAAACAGGAAGTAGGTGGGGAGGAGCCACGTGAGGCTGAAGACGCAGTCGCCCACTGGCAGCGGGATGGCGAGGTGTCTGGACAAGAGTGAGAGGGATTCACCAAAAAGCCATAGTTTAGTATGTCGTCCAAAAAGCGACAAAAACGTCATAGTTTAGTATGTCGTCCAAAAAGCGAGATAAATGTCATAGTTTAGTATGTCGTCCAAAAAGTGACAAAAATGTCATAGTTTAGCATGTCGTCCAAAAAGCGACAAAAATGTCATAGTTTAGTATGTCGTCCAAAAAGCGACAAAAAATTCATAGTTTAGTATGTCGTCCAAAATGTTGCAAAAATGTCATAGTTTAGTATGTCGTCCAAAAAGCGACGAAAATGTCATAGTTTAGTTTGTCGTCCAAAAAGCGACAAAAATGTCATAGTTTAGTATGTCGTCCAAAAAGCGACAAAAACGTCATAGTTTAGTATGTCGTTCAAAAAGTCACCAAAATGGCATAGTTTAGTATGTCGTCCAAAAAGCGACAAAAATGTCATAGTTTAGTATGTCGTCCAAAATGTTGCAAAAATGTCATAGTTTAGTATGTCGTCCAAAAAGCGACAAAAATGTCATAGTTTAGTATGTCGTCCAAAAAGCGACAAAAATGTCATAGTTTAGTATGTCGCTCAAAAAGTCACCAAAATGTCATAGTTTAGTATGTCGTCCAAAAAGCGACAAAAATGTCATAGTTTAGTATGTCGTCCAAAAAGCGACATAAATGTCATAGTTTAGTATGTCGTCCAAAATGTTGCAAAAATGTCATAGTTTAGTATGTCGTCCAAAAAGCGACAAAAATGTCATAGTTTAGTATGTCGTCCAAAATGTGACAAAAACGTCATAGTTTAGTATGTCGTCCAAAAAGCGACAAAAATGTCATAGTTTAGTATGTCGTCCAAAAAGCGAGATAAATGTCATAGTTTAGTAAGTCGTCCAAAAAGTGACAAAAATGTCATAGTTTAGTATGTCGTCCAAAAAGCGACAAAAACGTCATAGTTTAGTATGTCGTCCAAAATGTTGCAAAAATGTCATAGTTTAGTATGTCGTCCAAAAAGCGACGAAAATGTCATAGTTTAGTATGTCGTCCAAAATGTGACAAAAACGTCATAGTTTAGTATGTCGTCCAAAAAGCGACAAAAACGTCATAGTTTAGTATGTCGTCCAAAATGTTGCAAAAATGTCATAGTTTAGTATGTCGTCCAAAATGTTGCAAACATGTCATAGTTTAGTATGTCGTCCAAAAAGCGACAAAAATGTCATAGTTTAGTATGTCGTCCAAAAAGCGACATAAATGTCATAGTTTAGTATGTCGTCCAAAATGTTGCAAAAATGTCATAGTTTAGTATGTCGTCCAAAAAGCGACAAAAATGTCATAGTTTAGTATGTCGTCCAAAATGTGACAAAAACGTCATAGTTTAGTATGTCGTCCAAAAAGCGACAAAAATGTCATAGTTTAGTATGTCGTCCAAAAAGCGACAAAAATGTCATAGTTTAGTATGTCGTCCAAAATGTTGCAAAAATGTCATAGTTAGTGCCTGCAGCTGCAAGGCATTCTAGTGAGAACCCTAGGGTTCTCACTAGAATGCCTTGCGCTGCAAGGCATCTCTTGTAATCGTGCGCGTTTATTCTGCTTTTTATTCTCGCGCCCTCCCGTTATTTCGGCACGCTACTCCTCCTGCATCTTTGAGAAACCCCCAACACAAGTTATATCAAAATGTGCGCCTTGACCGGGAATGGTGTGCTATGACTTTTCTAAGATTTTCATATAACCATTGGGATAATATTTACAAAAAACTGAACAAAAATTAACATTGAAGTGGATGGGAGACCGAAAAAAACCAAGCCCGCTTTGGAGCATCACAGTGTCGTCATACTTTAACGTAGAAACGTGGTTGGAAGTTTAAACGGGTCACAAGACTTGGGACTTTTCTGACCTAAGTCGACATTTTGATACATGTTACGGTTTTTGAACTATCGCAGTTTAAGTTTTGTACTTTTTTTCAAAGCTTTCTGATTTTATAATGGGTGTGTGTGTGGTCGTTAGGTGTGAGCTAGAGTGACACACTCTAGCAAGATCCAGCAAAATAATCAGAAAAACTTCTAAACAAACTCTTCTCCTGCCCACAATTTCCAACCTACAGAGACAATTTTTACATCAAAATGTTGCCATGGTTGTCGTCTAACCCTGTGTGTGTTTGTCATGTTCATATGACTTGTAGTTTTTCTTAAAATCACCTCAAAGCACAGAGAACTCTGGTCACAGTCTCAATTCACTCCCATGTTAAAATGTCTGCTTTGGAGTTGTGGAAAATCAAGATGAGGGTGATTTTAAAACTGTGATTTCTCTGTCAATTCACGCCCGTTTGTCACAAATTTTGAGATGGGAGCTGCTGAAAGCCTCCTGGCGCTCACAAACCAAACATTTTATCTCTATCATCAACCGTTCTTGAGATATGACAACTTTAAAACATGCTGTTTTCTCTGTGAGAATGGGAAACAGAGGGGATTGTGAATCTCTCTCTCTCCCTCTCTCCTGTCACTCCAGCAGTTTGCCCCGCCCCCTCCTCTGCCGGCCCTGATTACACACACCTGCTGACAATTAAGCCATGTGGACTATAAAAACTCCCTGTTCCCCTGTTCCAGTGCCAGTGTGTTTTCGTCCATGCCTGATCACCATAGCGCCTCGTCACAGCCCCAGAATCCTCAAGTTTTTGATCCTCTTGGTGAGCGATGCTTTATTTTGTAAGTTTTCTTATCATAGCCTGTTAGCTGATACCTTAGTTAAGATTTATAGCTTTTGTTTTCCTCCTTGGGAGAGATTTTTTGTTTGTTAATTTTCACAGCCTTTTAGGAACTCCAATCGCTAGGCTTGTGACTTACCTTTTATTAGTTAGATCCAATCATTTAGATTGCGTTTTGTTTTTTATCTCATTCTTAGTTGGTTAAGGATCGCCAATCATTAGGATTGTGCTTTTGAGTTAGCTTTTGTTTTGAAGTGTTTAGAGCCGTGTTTTCCTCCGTTTGGAGAGTTTTCTGTTTAAGTTTTACATGATAACCTTAGTCCGAGTATGTTTCCTCTTCGGAGTGATTTTTTTGTTCCGCGTTTATAGTTCCACAACGTTTCTCTTGTAGAGCGTTGCGCTCGCAATTTGTTATAGGTTTTCATAGCCACGCTTTTGTTTTTCCTCAGTAAAGAGGACCTGCCTTGAGAATTGTTTACGAGTGCCAATAAAGACAATTAAAAGGCCTCTGCGTCTGAGTCCTCTCTGATCCGTCTTGTTATCTCCTTTAAAACTTGGTGTTTTTAAAGGGTGAGTCCACCAAAATACCACTCTGTCTAAATGCTTTTAAAGGTTCAATCCACATTTTTAGATTTTATAACGCAGGTGTTCGGAAGGGGGAGGGGGCATCAGGGAGTGGGAGGGGTTTATGAGTTATTCTCTTTCAAAGGGTGATTCCACCAAAATACCACTCAATCCTTTACCAGCACAAGTCCTGCACGCGAAGACACATGCCGCAAGAACTGCAGGCACACTCGAAATTTCGGCACGGAATTGCGGAAATCTAGTTTAGTATGTCGTCCAAAAAGCGACAAAAATGTCATAGTTTAGTATGTCGTCCAAAAAGCGACAAAAATGTCATAGTTTAGTATGTCGTCCAAAATGTGACAAAAACGTCATAGTTTAGTATGTCGTCCAAAAAGTGACAAAAATGTCATAGTTTAGTATGTCGTCCAAAAAGCGACAAAAATGTCATAGTTTAGTATGTCGTTCAAAATGTTGCAAAAATGTCATAGTTTAGTATGTCGTCCAAAAAGCGACAAAAACGTCATAGTTTAGTATGTCGTTCAAAATGTGACAAAAACGTCATAGTTTAGTATGTCGTCCAAAAAGCGAGATAAATGTCATAGTTTAGTATGTCGTCCAAAAAGTGACAAAAATGTCATAGTTTAGTATGTCGTCCAAAAAGCGACAAAAATGTCATAGTTAAGTATGTCGTCCAAAAAGCGACAAAAAATTCATAGTTTTGTATGTCGTCCAAAATGTTGCAAAAATGTCATAGTTTAGTATGTCGTCCAAAAAGCGACGAAAATGTCATAGTTTAGTTTGTCGTCCAAAAAGCGACAAAAATGTCATAGTTTAGTATGTCGTTCAAAAAGTCACCAAAATGGCATAGTTTAGTATGTCGTCCAAAAAGCGACAAAAATGTCATAGTTTAGTATGTCGTCCAAAATGTTGCAAAAATGTCATAGTTTAGTATGTCGTCCAAAAAGCGACAAAAATGTCATAGTTTAGTATGTCGTCCAAAAAGCGACAAAAATGTCATAGTTTAGTATGTCGCTCAAAAAGTCACCAAAATGTCATAGTTTAGTATGTCGTCCAAAAAGCGACATAAATGTCATAGTTTAGTATGTCGTCCAAAAAGTGACAAAAATGTCATAGTTTAGTATGTCGTCCAAAAAGCGACAAAAACGTCATAGTTTAGTATGTCGTCCAAAAAGCGACAAAAATGTCATAGTTTAGTATGTCGTCCAAAATGTTGCAAAAATGTCATAGTTTGGTATGTCGTCCAAAAAGCGACAAAAATGTCATAGTTTAGTATGTCGTCCAAAAAGCGACAAAAACGTCATAGTTTAGTATGTCGTTCAAAATGTGACAAAAACGTCATAGTTTAGTATGTCGTCCAAAAAGCGAGATAAATGTCATAGTTTAGTAAGTCGTCCAAAAAGTGACAAAAATGTCATAGTTTAGTATGTCGTCCAAAAAGCGACAAAAACGTCATAGTTTAGTATGTCGTCCAAAATGTTGCAAAAATGTCATAGTTTAGTATGTCGTCCAAAAAGCGACGAAAATGTCATAGTTTAGTATGTCGTCCAAAAAGCGACAAAAATGTCATAGTTTAGTATGTCGTCCAAAATGTGACAAAAACGTCATAGTTTAGTATGTCGTCCAAAAAGCGACAAAAACGTCATAGTTTAGTATGTCGTCCAAAAAGCGACAAAAACGTCATAGTTTAGTATGTCGTCCAAAAAGCGACAAAAATGTCATAGTTTAGTATGTCGTCCAAAAAGCGACAAAAATGTCATAGTTTAGTATGTCGTCCAAAAAGCGACAAAAATGTCATAGTTTAGTATGTCGTTCAAAAAGCGACAAAATTGTCATAGTTTAGTATGTCGTTCAAAAAGTCACCAAAATGTCATAGTTTAGTATGTCGTCCAAAAAGCGACAAAAATGTCATAGTTTAGTATGTCGTCCAAAAAGCGACAAAAACGTCATAGTTTAGTATGTCGTTCAAAATGTGACAAAAACGTCATAGTTTAGTATGTCGTCCAAAAAGCGAGATAAATGTCATAGTTTAGTAAGTCGTCCAAAAAGTGACAAAAATGTCATAGTTTAGTATGTCGTCCAAAAAGCGACAAAAACGTCATAGTTTAGTATGTCGTCCAAAATGTTGCAAAAATGTCATAGTTTAGTATGTCGTCCAAAAAGCGACGAAAATGTCATAGTTTAGTATGTCGTCCAAAAAGCGACAAAAATGTCATAGTTTAGTATGTCGTCCAAAATGTGACAAAAACGTCATAGTTTAGTATGTCGTCCAAAAAGCGACAAAAACGTCATAGTTTAGTATGTCGTCCAAAAAGCGACAAAAACGTCATAGTTTAGTATGTCGTCCCAAAAGCGACAAAAATGTCATAGTTTAGTATGTCGTCCAAAAAGCGACAAAAATGTCATAGTTTAGTATGTCGTCCAAAAAGCGACAAAAATGTCATAGTTTAGTATGTCGTTCAAAAAGCGACAAAATTGTCATAGTTTAGTATGTCGTTCAAAAAGTCACCAAAATGTCATAGTTTAGTATGTCGTCCAAAAAGCGACAAAAATGTCATAGTTTAGTATGTCGTCCAAAATGTTGCAAAAATGTCATAGTTTAGTATGTCGTCCAAAAAGCGACAAAAATGTCATAGTTTAGTATGTCGTCCAAAAAGCGACAAAAATGTCATAGTTTAGTATGTCGTTCAAAAAGTCACCAAAATGTCATAGTTTAGTATGTCGTCCAAAAAGCGACAAAAATGTCATAGTTTAGTATGTCGTCCAAAATTTGACAAAAAAGTCATAGGTTAGTATGTCGTCCAAAATGTGACAAAAAAGTCATAGTTTAGTATGTCGTCCAAAATGTAATAAAAAAGTCATAGGTTAGTATGTCGTCCAAAATTTGACAAAAAAGTCATAGTTTAGTATGTCGTTCAAAAAGTCACCAAAATGTCATAGTTTAGTATGTCGTCCAAAAAACGACAAAAATGTCATAGTTTAGTATGTCGTCCAAAATGTGACAAAAACGTCATAGTTTAGTATGTCGTCCAAAAAGCGACAAAAACGTCATAGTTTAGTATGTCGTCCAAAATGTTGCAAAAATGTCATAGTTTAGTATGTTGTCCAAAATGTTGCAAAAATGTCATAGTTTAGTATGTCGTCCAAAAAGCGACAAAAATGTCATAGTTTAGTATGTCGTCCAAAAAGCGACAAAAATGTCATAGTTTAGTATGTCGTCCAAAATGTGACAAAAACGTCATAGTTTAGTATGTCGTCCAAAAAGCGACAAAAATGTCATAGTTTAGTATGTCGTCCAAAATGTTGCAAAAATGTCATAGTTTAGTATGTCGTCCAAAAAGCGACAAAAATGTCATAGTTTAGTATGTCGTCCAAAATGTGACAAAAACGTCATAGTTTAGTATGTCGTTCAAAAAGCGACAAAATGTCATAGTTTAGTATGTCGTTCAAAAAGTCACCAAAATGTCATAGTTTAGTATGTCGTCCAAAAAGCGACAAAAATGTCATAGTTTAGTATGTCGTCCAAAATTTGACAAAAAAGTCATAGGTTAGTATGTCGTCCAAAATTTGACAAAAAAGTCATAGTGTAGTATGTCGTCCAAAATGTAATAAAAAAGTCATAGGTTAGTATGTCGTCCAAAATTTGACAAAAAAGTCATAGTTTAGTATGTCGTCCAAAATGTGACAAAAAAGTCATAGGTTAGTATGTCGTCCAAAATGTGACAAAAACGTCATAGTTTAGTATGTCGTCCTAAAAGCGACAAAAATGTCATAGTTTAGTATGTCGTCCAAAAAGTGAGAAAAATGTCATACTTTAGTATGTCGTCCAAAATGTGACAAAATTGTCATAGTTTAGTATGTCGTCCAAAATGTTGCAAAAATGTCATAGTTTAGTATGTCGTCCAAAATGTTGCAAACATGTCATAGTTTAGTATGTCGTCCAAAAAGCGACAAAAATGTCATAGTTTAGTATGTCGTCCAAAAAGCGACAAAAATGTCATAGTTTAGTATGTCGTCCAAAAAGCGACAAAAATGTCATAGTTTAGTATGTCGTCCAAAATGTGACAAAAACGTCATAGTTTAGTATGTCGTCCAAAAAGTGACAAAAATGTCATAGTTTAGTATGTCGTCCAAAAAGCGACAAAAATGTCATAGTTTAGTATGTCGTTCAAAATGTTGCAAAAATGTCATAGTTTAGTATGTCGTCCAAAAAGCGACAAAAACGTCATAGTTTAGTATGTCGTTCAAAATGTGACAAAAACGTCATAGTTTAGTATGTCGTCCAAAAAGCGAGATAAATGTCATAGTTTAGTATGTCGTCCAAAAAGTGACAAAAATGTCATAGTTTAGTATGTCGTCCAAAAAGCGACAAAAATGTCATAGTTTAGTATGTCGTCCAAAAAGCGACAAAAAATTCATAGTTTAGTATGTCGTCCAAAATGTTGCAAAAATGTCATAGTTTAGTATGTCGTCCAAAAAGCTACGAAAATGTCATAGTTTAGTTTGTCGTCCAAAAAGCGACAAAAATGTCATAGTTTAGTATGTCGTTCAAAAAGTCACCAAAATGGCATAGTTTAGTATGTCGTCCAAAAAGCGACAAAAATGTCATAGTTTAGTATGTCGTCCAAAATGTTGCAAAAATGTCATAGTTTAGTATGTCGTCCAAAAAGCGACAAAAATGTCATAGTTTAGTATGTCGTCCAAAAAGCGACAAAAATGTCATAGTTTAGTATGTCGCTCAAAAAGTCACCAAAATGTCATAGTTTAGTATGTCGTCCAAAAAGCGACATAAATGTCATAGTTTAGTATGTCGTCCAAAAAGTGACAAAAATGTCATAGTTTAGTATGTCGTCCAAAAAGCGACAAAAACGTCATAGTTTAGTATGTCGTCCAAAAAGCGACAAAAATGTCATAGTTTAGTATGTCGTCCAAAATGTTGCAAAAATGTCATAGTTTAGTATGTCGTCCAAAAAGCGACAAAAATGTCATAGTTTAGTATGTCGTCCAAAAAGCGACAAAAACGTCATAGTTTAGTATGTCGTTCAAAATGTGACAAAAACGTCATAGTTTAGTATGTCGTCCAAAAAGCGAGATAAATGTCACAGTTTAGTAAGTCGTCCAAAAAGTGACAAAAATGTCATAGTTTAGTATGTCGTCCAAAAAGCGACAAAAACGTCATAGTTTAGTATGTCGTCCAAAATGTTGCAAAAATGTCATAGTTTAGTATGTCGTCCAAAAAGCGACGAAAATGTCATAGTTTAGTATGTCGTCCAAAAAGCGACAAAAATGTCATAGTTTAGTATGTCGTCCAAAAAGCGACAAAAATGTCATAGTTTAGTATGTCGTTCAAAATGTTGCAAAAATGTCATAGTTTAGTATGTCGTCCAAAAAGGGACAAAAACGTCATAGTTTAGTATGTCGTTCAAAATGTGACAAAAACGTCATAGTTTAGTATGTCGTCCAAAAAGCGAGATAAATGTCATAGTTTAGTATGTCGTCCAAAAAGTGACAAAAATGTCATAGTTTAGTATGTCGTCCAAAAAGCGACAAAAATGTCATAGTTTAGTATGTCGTCCAAAAAGCGACAAAAAATTCATAGTTTAGTATGTCGTCCAAAATGTTGCAAAAATGTCATAGTTTAGTATGTCGTCCAAAAAGCGACGAAAATGTCATAGTTTAGTTTGTCGTCCAAAAAGCGACAAAAATGTCATAGTTTAGTATGTCGTTCAAAAAGTCACCAAAATGGCATAGTTTAGTATGTCGTCCAAAAAGCGACAAAAATGTCATAGTTTAGTATGTCGTCCAAAATGTTGCAAAAATGTCATAGTTTAGTATGTCGTCCAAAAAGCGACAAAAATGTCATAGTTTAGTATGTCGTCCAAAAAGCGACAAAAATGTCATAGTTTAGTATGTCGCTCAAAAAGTCACCAAAATGTCATAGTTTAGTATGTCGTCCAAAAAGCGACATAAATGTCATAGTTTAGTATGTCGTCCAAAAAGTGACAAAAATGTCATAGTTTAGTATGTCGTCCAAAAAGCGACAAAAACGTCATAGTTTAGTATGTCGTCCAAAAAGCGACAAAAATGTCATAGTTTAGTATGTCGTCCAAAATGTTGCAAAAATGTCATAGTTTAGTATGTCGTCCAAAAAGCGACAAAAATGTCATAGTTTAGTATGTCGTCCAAAAAGCGACAAAAACGTCATAGTTTAGTATGTCGTTCAAAATGTGACAAAAACGTCATAGTTTAGTATGTCGTCCAAAAAGCGAGATAAATGTCATAGTTTAGTAAGTCGTCCAAAAAGTGACAAAAATGTCATAGTTTAGTATGTCGTCCAAAAAGCGACAAAAACGTCATAGTTTAGTATGTCGTCCAAAATGTTGCAAAAATGTCATAGTTTAGTATGTCGTCCAAAAAGCGACGAAAATGTCATAGTTTAGTATGTCGTCCAAAAAGCGACAAAAATGTCATAGTTTAGTATGTCGCTCAAAAAGTCACCAAAATGTCATAGTTTAGTATGTCGTCCAAAAAGCGACAAAAACGTCATAGTTTAGTATGTCGTCCAAAAAGCGACAAAAATGTCATAGTTTAGTATGTCGTCCAAAATGTTGCAAAAATGTCATAGTTTAGTATGTCGTCCAAAAAGCGACAAAAATGTCATAGTTTAGTATGTCGTCCAAAAAGCGACAAAAACGTCATAGTTTAGTATGTCGTTCAAAATGTGACAAAAACGTCATAGTTTAGTATGTCGTCCAAAAAGCGAGATAAATGTCATAGTTTAGTAAGTCGTCCAAAAAGTGACAAAAATGTCATAGTTTAGTATGTCGTCCAAAAAGCGACAAAAACGTCATAGTTTAGTATGTCGTCCAAAATGTTGCAAAAATGTCATAGTTTAGTATGTCGTCCAAAAAGCGACGAAAATGTCATAGTTTAGTATGTCGTTCAAAATGTGACAAAAACGTCATAGTTTAGTATGTCGTCCAAAAAGCGAGATAAATGTCACAGTTTAGTAAGTCGTCCAAAAAGTGACAAAAATGTCATAGTTTAGTATGTCGTCCAAAAAGCGACAAAAACGTCATAGTTTAGTATGTCGTCCAAAATGTTGCAAAAATGTCATAGTTTAGTATGTCGTCCAAAAAGCGACGAAAATGTCATAGTTTAGTATGTCGTCCAAAAAGCGACAAAAATGTCATAGTTTAGTATGTCGTCCAAAAAGCGACAAAAATGTCATAGTTTAGTATGTCGTTCAAAATGTTGCAAAAATGTCATAGTTTAGTATGTCGTCCAAAAAGGGACAAAAACGTCATAGTTTAGTATGTCGTTCAAAATGTGACAAAAACGTCATAGTTTAGTATGTCGTCCAAAAAGCGAGATAAATGTCATAGTTTAGTATGTCGTCCAAAAAGTGACAAAAATGTCATAGTTTAGTATGTCGTCCAAAAAGCGACAAAAATGTCATAGTTTAGTATGTCGTCCAAAAAGCGACAAAAAATTCATAGTTTAGTATGTCGTCCAAAATGTTGCAAAAATGTCATAGTTTAGTATGTCGTCCAAAAAGCGACGAAAATGTCATAGTTTAGTTTGTCGTCCAAAAAGCGACAAAAATGTCATAGTTTAGTATGTCGTTCAAAAAGTCACCAAAATGGCATAGTTTAGTATGTCGTCCAAAAAGCGACAAAAATGTCATAGTTTAGTATGTCGTCCAAAATGTTGCAAAAATGTCATAGTTTAGTATGTCGTCCAAAAAGCGACAAAAATGTCATAGTTTAGTATGTCGTCCAAAAAGCGACAAAAATGTCATAGTTTAGTATGTCGCTCAAAAAGTCACCAAAATGTCATAGTTTAGTATGTCGTCCAAAAAGCGACATAAATGTCATAGTTTAGTATGTCGTCCAAAAAGTGACAAAAATGTCATAGTTTAGTATGTCGTCCAAAAAGCGACAAAAACGTCATAGTTTAGTATGTCGTCCAAAAAGCGACAAAAATGTCATAGTTTAGTATGTCGTCCAAAATGTTGCAAAAATGTCATAGTTTAGTATGTCGTCCAAAAAGCGACAAAAATGTCATAGTTTAGTATGTCGTCCAAAAAGCGACAAAAACGTCATAGTTTAGTATGTCGTTCAAAATGTGACAAAAACGTCATAGTTTAGTATGTCGTCCAAAAAGCGAGATAAATGTCATAGTTTAGTAAGTCGTCCAAAAAGTGACAAAAATGTCATAGTTTAGTATGTCGTCCAAAAAGCGACAAAAACGTCATAGTTTAGTATGTCGTCCAAAATGTTGCAAAAATGTCATAGTTTAGTATGTCGTCCAAAAAGCGACGAAAATGTCATAGTTTAGTATGTCGTCCAAAAAGCGACAAAAATGTCATAGTTTAGTATGTCGCTCAAAAAGTCACCAAAATGTCATAGTTTAGTATGTCGTCCAAAAAGCGACAAAAACGTCATAGTTTAGTATGTCGTCCAAAAAGCGACAAAAATGTCATAGTTTAGTATGTCGTCCAAAATGTTGCAAAAATGTCATAGTTTAGTATGTCGTCCAAAAAGCGACAAAAATGTCATAGTTTAGTATGTCGTCCAAAAAGCGACAAAAACGTCATAGTTTAGTATGTCGTTCAAAATGTGACAAAAACGTCATAGTTTAGTATGTCGTCCAAAAAGCGAGATAAATGTCATAGTTTAGTAAGTCGTCCAAAAAGTGACAAAAATGTCATAGTTTAGTATGTCGTCCAAAAAGCGACAAAAACGTCATAGTTTAGTATGTCGTCCAAAATGTTGCAAAAATGTCATAGTTTAGTATGTCGTCCAAAAAGCGACGAAAATGTCATAGTTTAGTATGTCGTCCAAAAAGCGACAAAAATGTCATAGTTTAGTATGTCGTCCAAAAAGCGACAAAAATGTCATAGTTTAGTATGTCGTTCAAAATGTTGCAAAAATGTCATAGTTTAGTATGTCGTCCAAAAAGGGACAAAAACGTCATAGTTTAGTATGTCGTTCAAAATGTGACAAAAACGTCATAGTTTAGTATGTCGTCCAAAAAGCGAGATAAATGTCATAGTTTAGTATGTCGTCCAAAAAGTGACAAAAATGTCATAGTTTAGTATGTCGTCCAAAAAGCGACAAAAATGTCATAGTTTAGTATGTCGTCCAAAAAGCGACAAAAAATTCATAGTTTAGTATGTCGTCCAAAATGTTGCAAAAATGTCATAGTTTAGTATGTCGTCCAAAAAGCGACGAAAATGTCATAGTTTAGTTTGTCGTCCAAAAAGCGACAAAAATGTCATAGTTTAGTATGTCGTTCAAAAAGTCACCAAAATGGCATAGTTTAGTATGTCGTCCAAAAAGCGACAAAAATGTCATAGTTTAGTATGTCGTCCAAAATGTTGCAAAAATGTCATAGTTTAGTATGTCGTCCAAAAAGCGACAAAAATGTCATAGTTTAGTATGTCGTCCAAAAAGCGACAAAAATGTCATAGTTTAGTATGTCGCTCAAAAAGTCACCAAAATGTCATAGTTTAGTATGTCGTCCAAAAAGCGACATAAATGTCATAGTTTAGTATGTCGTCCAAAAAGTGACAAAAATGTCATAGTTTAGTATGTCGTCCAAAAAGCGACAAAAACGTCATAGTTTAGTATGTCGTCCAAAAAGCGACAAAAATGTCATAGTTTAGTATGTCGTCCAAAATGTTGCAAAAATGTCATAGTTTAGTATGTCGTCCAAAAAGCGACAAAAATGTCATAGTTTAGTATGTCGTCCAAAAAGCGACAAAAACGTCATAGTTTAGTATGTCGTTCAAAATGTGACAAAAACGTCATAGTTTAGTATGTCGTCCAAAAAGCGAGATAAATGTCATAGTTTAGTAAGTCGTCCAAAAAGTGACAAAAATGTCATAGTTTAGTATGTCGTCCAAAAAGCGACAAAAACGTCATAGTTTAGTATGTCGTCCAAAATGTTGCAAAAATGTCATAGTTTAGTATGTCGTCCAAAAAGCGACGAAAATGTCATAGTTTAGTATGTTGTCCAAAAAGCGACAAAAATGTCATAGTTTAGTATGTCGTCCAAAAAGCGACAAAAATGTCATAGTTTAGTATGTCGTCCAAAAAGCGACAAAAATGTCATAGTTTAGTATGTCGTTCAAAAAGCGACAAAATTGTCATAGTTTAGTATGTCGTTCAAAAAGTCACCAAAATGTCATAGTTTAGTATGTCGTCCAAAAAGCGACAAAAATGTCATAGTTTAGTATGTCGTCCAAAATGTTGCAAAAATGTCATAGTTTAGTATGTCGTCCAAAAAGCGACAAAAATGTCATAGTTTAGTATGTCGTCCAAAAAGCGACAAAAATGTCATAGTTTAGTATGTCGTTCAAAAAGTCACCAAAATGTCATAGTTTAGTATGTCGTCCAAAAAGCGACATAAATGTCATAGTTTAGTATGTCCTCCAAAAAGTCACCAAAATGTGATACTTTTAGTATGTCTTCCAAAATTTGACAAAAAAGTCATAGGTTAGTATGTCGTCCAAAATTTGACAAAAAAGTCAAAGTTTAGTATGTTGTCCAAAATGTGACAAAAAAGTCATAGGTTAGTATGTCGTCCAAAAAGCGACAAAAATGTCATAGTTTAGTATGTCGTCCAAAAAGCGACAAAAATGTCATAGTTTAGTATGTCGTCCAAAAAGCGACAAAAATGTCATAGTTTAGTATGTCGTCCAAAATGTTGCAAAAATGTCATAGTTTAGTATGTCGTCCAAAAAGCGACAAAAATGTCATAGTTTAGTATGTCGTCCAAAAAGCGACAAAAATGTCATAGTTTAGTATGTCGTCCAAAATGTGACAAAAATGTCATAGTTTAGTATGTCGTCCAAAAAGCGACAAAAATGTCATAGTTTAGTATGTCGTCCAAAAAGCGACAAAAAATTCATAGTTTAGTATGTCGTCCAAAATGTTGCAAAAATGTCATAGTTTAGTATGTCGTCCAAAAAGCGACGAAAATGTCATAGTTTAGTTTGTCGTCCAAAAAGCGACAAAAATGTCATAGTTTAGTATGTCGTTCAAAAAGTCACCAAAATGGCATAGTTTAGTATGTCGTCCAAAAAGCGACAAAAATGTCATAGTTTAGTATGTCGTCCAAAATGTTGCAAAAATGTCATAGTTTAGTATGTCGTCCAAAAAGCGACAAAAATGTCATAGTTTAGTATGTCGTCCAAAAAGCGACAAAAATGTCATAGTTTAGTATGTCGCTCAAAAAGTGACAAAAATGTCATAGTTTAGTATGTCGTCCAAAAAGCGACAAAAACGTCATAGTTTAGTATGTCGTCCAAAAAGCGACAAAAATGTCATAGTTTAGTATGTCGTCCAAAATGTTGCAAAAATGTCATAGTTTAGTATGTCGTCCAAAAAGCGACAAAAATGTCATAGTTTAGTATGTCGTCCAAAAAGCGACAAAAACGTCATAGTTTAGTATGTCGTTCAAAATGTGACAAAAACGTCATAGTTTAGTATGTCGTTCAAAATGTTGCAAAAATGTCATAGTTTAGTATGTCGTCCAAAATGTTGCAAAAATGTCATAGTTTAGTATGTCGTCCAAAAAGCGACAAAAATGTCATAGTTTAGTATGTCGTCCAAAAAGCGACAAAAACATCATAGTTTAGTATGTCGTCCAAAATGTTGCAAAAATGTCATAGTGTAGTATGTCGTCCAAAAAGCGACAAAAATGTCATAGTTTAGTATGTCGTTCAAAAAGTCACCAAAATGTCATTTTTTAGTATGTCGTCCAAAAAGCGAGATAAATGTCATAGTTTAGTATGTCGTCCAAAAAGCGACAAAAATGTCATAGTTTAGTATGTCGTCCAAAAAGCGACAAAAAATTCATAGTTTAGTATGTCGTCCAAAATGTTGCAAAAATGTCATAGTTTAGTATGTCGTCCACAAAGCGACGAAAATGTCATAGTTTAGTTTGTCGTCCAAAAAGCGACAAAAATGTCATAGTTTAGTATGTCGTCCAAAATGTGACAAAAACGTCATAATTTAGTATGTCGTCCAAAAAGCGACAAAAACGTCATAGTTTAGTATGTCGTTCAAAAAGTCACCAAAATGGCATAGTTTAGTATGTCGTCTAAAAAGCGACAAAAATGTCATAGTTTAGTATGTCGTCCAAAATGTTGCAAAAATGTCATAGTTTAGTATGTCGTCCAAAAAGCGACAAAAATGTCATAGTTTAGTATGTCGTCCAAAAAGCGACAAAAATGTCATAGTTTAGTATGTCGCTCAAAAAGTGACAAAAATGTCATAGTTTAGTATGTCGTCCAAAAAGCGACAAAAACGTCATAGTTTAGTATGTCGTCCAAAAAGCGACAAAAATGTCATAGTTTAGTATGTCGTCCAAAATGTTGCAAAAATGTCATAGTTTAGTATGTCGTCCAAAAAGCGACAAAAATGTCATAGTTTAGTATGTCGTCCAAAAAGCGACAAAAACGTCATAGTTTAGTATGTCGTTCAAAATGTGACAAAAACGTCATAGTTTAGTATGTCGTCCAAAATGTTGCAAAAATGTCATAGTTTAGTATGTCGTCCAAAATGTTGCAAAAATGTCATAGTTTAGTATGTCGTCCAAAAAGCGACAAAAATGTCATAGTTTAGTATGTCGTCCAAAAAGCGACAAAAACATCATAGTTTAGTATGTCGTCCAAAATGTTGCAAAAATGTCAAAGTGTAGTATGTCGTCCAAAAAGCGACAAAAATGTCATAGTTTAGTATGTCGTTCAAAAAGTCACCAAAATGTCATTTTTTAGTATGTCGTCCAAAAAGCGACATAAATGTCATAGTTTAGTATGTCCTCCAAAAAGTCACCAAAATGTGATACTTTTAGTAT
The DNA here is from genome assembly GCF_958295425.1 of Solea solea. NCBI lineage: Eukaryota > Metazoa > Chordata > Actinopteri > Pleuronectiformes > Soleidae > Solea > Solea solea. The sequence goes on from NC_081142.1 coordinate 533,391, forward strand.
GTCGTCCAAAATGTGACAAAAAAGTCATAGTTTAGTATGTCGTCCGAAAAGCGACAAAAATGTCATAGTTTAGTATGTCTTCCAAAAAGTGAGAAAAATGTCATACTTTAGTATGTCGTCCAAAATGTGACTAAATTGTCATAGTTTAGTATGTCGCCCAAAATGTTGCAAAAACGTCATAGTTTAGTATGTCGTCCAAAAAGCGACAAAAACGTCATAGTTTAGTATGTCGTCCAAAATGTTGCAAAAATGTCATAGGTTAGTATGTCGTCCAAAATTTGACAAAAAAGTCAAAGTTTAGTATGTTGTCCAAAATGTGACAAAAAAGTCATAGGTTAGTATGTCGTCCAAAATGTGACAAAAAAGTCATAGTTTAGTATGTCGTCCAAAATGTAACAAAAAAAGTCATAGGTTAGTATGTCGTCCAAAATGTGACAAAAAAGTCATAGTTTAGTATGTCGTCCAAAATGTGACAAAAAAAGTCATAGGTTAGTGTGTCGTCCAAAATGTGACAAAAACATCATAGGTTAGTATGTTGTCCAAAATGTGACAAAAAAGTCATATTTTAGTATGTCGTCCAAAATGTGACAAAAACGTCATAGTTTAGTATGTCGTCCAAAAAGCGACAAAAAAGTCATAGTTTAGTATGTCGTCCAAAATGTTGCAAAAATGTCATAGTTTAGTATGTCGTCCAAAAAGCGACAAAAATGTCATAGTTTAGTATGTCGTCCAAAAAGCGACAAAAATGTCATAGTTTAGTATGTCGTCCAAAATGTGACAAAAACGTCATAGTTTAGTATTTCGTCCAAAAAGCGACAAAAACGTCATAGTTTAGTATGTCGTTCAAAAAGTCACCAAAATGTCATAGTTTAGTATGTCGTCCAAAAAGCGACATAAATGTCATAGTTTAGTATGTCGTCCAAAAAGTGACAAAAATGTCATAGTTTAGTATGTCGTCCAAAATGTGACAAAAACGTCATAGTTTACTATGTCGTCCAAAAAGCGACAAAAACATCATAGTTTAGTATGTCGTCCAAAAAGCGACAAAAACGTCATAGTTTAGTATGTCGTCCAAAAAGCGACAAAAATGTCATAGTTTAGTATGTCGTCCAAAAAGCGACAAAAATGTCATAGTTTAGTATGTCGTTCAAAAAGCGACAAAAACGTCATAGTTTAGTATGTCGTTCAAAATGTGACAAAAACGTCATAGTTTAGTATGTCGTCCAAAAAGCGAGATAAATGTCATAGTTTAGTATGTCGTCCAAAAAGTGACAAAAATGTCATAGTTTAGTATGTCGTCCAAAAAGCGACAAAAATGTCATAGTTTAGTATGTCGTCCAAAAAGCGACAAAAACGTCATAGTTTAGTATGTCGTCCAAAATGTTGCAAAAATGTCATAGTTTAGTATGTCGTCCAAAAAGCGACGAAAATGTCATAGTTTAGTATGTCGTCCAAAAAGAGACAAAAATGTCATAGTTTAGTATGTCGTCCAAAAAGCGACAAAAACGTCATAGTTTAGTATGTCTTCCAAAAAGCGACAAAAATGTCATAGTTTAGTATGTCGTCCAAAATGTGACAAAAACGTCATAGTTTAGTATGTCGTCCAAAAAGCGACAAAAACGTCATAGTTTAGTATGTCGTCCAAAAAGCGACAAAAATGTCATAGTTTAGTATGTCGTCCAAAATGTTGCAAAAACGTCATAGTTTAGTATGTCGTCCAAAAAGCGACAAAAACGTCATAGTTTAGTATGTCGTCCAAAAAGCGACAAAAATGTCATAGTTTAGTATGTCGTCCAAAATGTTGCAAAAATGTCATAGTTTAGTATGTCGTCCAAAATGTTGCAAAAATGTCATAGTTTAGTATGTCGTCCAAAAAGCGACAAAAATGTCATAGTTTAGTATGTCGTCCAAAAAGCGACAAAAACATCATAGTTTAGTATGTCGTCCAAAATGTTGCAAAAATGTCATAGTGTAGTATGTCGTCCAAAAAGCGACAAAAATGTCATAGTTTAGTATGTCGTTCAAAAAGTCACCAAAATGTCATTTTTTAGTATGTCGTCCAAAAAGCGAGATAAATGTCATAGTTTAGTATGTCGTCCAAAAAGTGACAAAAATGTCATAGTTTAGTATGTCGTCCAAAAAGCGACAAAAATGTCATAGTTTAGTATGTCGTCCAAAAAGCGACAAAAAATTCATAGTTTAGTATGTCGTCCAAAATGTTGCAAAAATGTCATAGTTTAGTATGTCGTCCACAAAGCGACGAAAATGTCATAGTTTAGTTTGTCGTCCAAAATGTGACAAAAACGTCATAGTTTAGTATGTCGTCCAAAAAGCGACAAAAACGTCATAGTTTAGTATGTCGTTCAAAAAGTCACCAAAATGGCATAGTTTAGTATGTCGTCTAAAAAGCGACAAAAATGTCATAGTTTAGTATGTCGTCCAAAATGTTGCAAAAATGTCATAGTTTAGTATGTCGTCCAAAAAGCGACAAAAATGTCATAGTTTAGTATGTCGTCCAAAAAGCGACAAAAATGTCATAGTTTAGTATGTCGCTCAAAAAGTGACAAAAATGTCATAGTTTAGTATGTCGTCCAAAAAGCGACAAAAACGTCATAGTTTAGTATGTCGTCCAAAAAGCGACAAAAATGTCATAGTTTAGTATGTCGTCCAAAATGTTGCAAAAATGTCATAGTTTAGTATGTCGTCCAAAAAGCGACAAAAATGTCATAGTTTAGTATGTCGTCCAAAAAGCGACAAAAACGTCATAGTTTAGTATGTCGTTCAAAATGTGACAAAAACGTCATAGTTTAGTATGTCGTCCAAAATTTGCAAAAATGTCATAGTTTAGTATGTCGTCCAAAATGTTGCAAAAATGTCATAGTTTAGTATGTCGTCCAAAAAGCGACAAAAATGTCATAGTTTAGTATGTCGTCCAAAAAGCGACAAAAACATCATAGTTTAGTATGTCGTCCAAAATGTTGCAAAAATGTCAAAGTGTAGTATGTCGTCCAAAAAGCGACAAAAATGTCATAGTTTAGTATGTCGTTCAAAAAGTCACCAAAATGTCATTTTTTAGTATGTCGTCCAAAAAGCGACATAAATGTCATAGTTTAGTATGTCCTCCAAAAAGTCACCAAAATGTGATACTTTTAGTATGTCGTCCAAAATGTGACAAAAAAGTCATAGTTTAGTATGTCGTCCGAAAAGCGACAAAAATGTCATAGTTTAGTATGTCTTCCAAAAAGTGAGAAAAATGTCATACTTTAGTATGTCGTCCAAAATGTGACAAAATTGTCATAGTTTAGTATGTCGCCCAAAATGTTGCAAAAACGTCATAGTTTAGTATGTCGTCCAAAAAGCGACAAAAACGTCATAGTTTAGTATGTCGTCCAAAATGTTGCAAAAATGTCATAGGTTAGTATGTCGTCCAAAATTTGACGAAAAAGTCAAAGTTTAGTATGTTGTCCAAAATGTGACAAAAAAGTCATAGGTTAGTATGTCGTCCAAAATGTGACAAAAAAGTCATAGTTTAGTATGTCGTCCAAAATGTAACAAAAAAAGTCATAGGTTAGTATGTCGTCCAAAATGTGACAAAAAAGTCATAGTTTAGTATGTCGTCCAAAATGTGACAAAAAAAGTCATAGGTTAGTGTGTCGTCCAAAATGTGACAAAAACATCATAGGTTAGTATGTTGTCCAAAATGTGACAAAAAAGTCATATTTTAGTATGTCGTCCAAAATGTGACAAAAACGTCATAGTTTAGTATGTCGTCCAAAAAGCGACAAAAAAGTCATAGTTTAGTATGTCGTCCAAAATGTTGCAAAAATGTCATAGTTTAGTATGTCGTCCAAAAAGCGACAAAAATGTCATAGTTTAGTATGTCGTCCAAAAAGCGACAAAAATGTCATAGTTTAGTATGTCGTCCAAAATGTGACAAAAACGTCATAGTTTAGTATTTCGTCCAAAAAGCGACAAAAACGTCATAGTTTAGTATGTCGTTCAAAAAGTCACCAAAATGTCATAGTTTAGTATGTCGTCCAAAAAGCGACATAAATGTCATAGTTTAGTATGTCGTCCAAAAAGTGACAAAAATGTCATAGTTTAGTATGTCGTCCAAAATGTGACAAAAACGTCATAGTTTACTATGTCGTCCAAAAAGCGACAAAAACATCATAGTTTAGTATGTCGTCCAAAAAGCGACAAAAACGTCATAGTTTAGTATGTCGTCCAAAAAGCGACAAAAATGTCATAGTTTAGTATGTCGTCCAAAAAGCGACAAAAATGTCATAGTTTAGTATGTCGTTCAAAAAGCGACAAAAACGTCATAGTTTAGTATGTCGTTCAAAATGTGACAAAAACGTCATAGTTTAGTATGTCGTCCAAAAAGCGAGATAAATGTCATAGTTTAGTATGTCGTCCAAAAAGTGACAAAAATGTCATAGTTTAGTATGTCGTCCAAAAAGCGACAAAAATGTCATAGTTTAGTATGTCGTCCAAAAAGCGACAAAAACGTCATAGTTTAGTATGTCGTCCAAAATGTTGCAAAAATGTCATAGTTTAGTATGTCGTCCAAAAAGCGACGAAAATGTCATAGTTTAGTATGTCGTCCAAAAAGAGACAAAAATGTCATAGTTTAGTATGTCGTCCAAAAAGCGACAAAAACGTCATAGTTTAGTATGTCTTCCAAAAAGCGACAAAAATGTCATAGTTTAGTATGTCGTCCAAAATGTGACAAAAACGTCATAGTTTAGTATGTCGTCCAAAAAGCGACAAAAACGTCATAGTTTAGTATGTCGTCCAAAAAGCGACAAAAATGTCATAGTTTAGTATGTCGTCCAAAATGTTGCAAAAACGTCATAGTTTAGTATGTCGTCCAAAAAGCGACAAAAACGTCATAGTTTAGTATGTCGTCCAAAAAGCGACAAAAATGTCATAGTTTAGTATGTCGTCCAAAATGTTGCAAAAATGTCATAGTTTAGTATGTCGTCCAAAATGTTGCAAAAATGTCATAGTTTAGTATGTCGTCCAAAAAGCGACAAAAATGTCATAGTTTAGTATGTCGTCCAAAATATGACAAAAACGTCATAGTTTAGTATGTCGTCCAAAAAGCGACAAAAACGTCATAGTTTAGTATGTCGTTCAAAAAGCGACAAAAATGTCATAGTTTAGTATGTCGTCCAAAATGTTGCAAAAATGTCATAGTTTAGTATGTCGTCCAAAAAGCGACAAAAATGTCATAGTTTAGTATGTCGTCCAAAAAGCGACAAAAATGTCATAGTTTAGTATGTCGTTCAAAAAGTCACCAAAATGTCATAGTTTAGTATGTCGTCCAAAAAGCGACAAAAATGTCATAGTTTAGTATGTCGTCCAAAATTTGACAAAAAAGTCATAGGTTAGTATGTCGTCCAAAATTTGACAAAAAAGTCATAGTGTAGTATGTCGTCCAAAATGTAATAAAAAAGTCATAGGTTAGTATGTCTTCCAAAATTTGACAAAAAAGTCATAGTTTAGTATGTCGTCCAAAATGTGACAAAAAAGTCATAGTTTAGTATGTCGTCCTAAAAGCGACAAAAATGTCATAGTTTAGTATGTCGTCCAAAAAGTGAGCAAAATGTCATACTTTAGTATGTCGTCCAAAATGTGACAAAATTGTCATAGTTTAGTATGTCGTCCAAAATGTTGCAAAAATGTCATAGTTTAGTATGTCGTCCAAAATGTTGCAAAAATGTCATAGTTTAGTATGTCGTCCAAAAAGCGACAAAAACATCATAGTTTAGTATGTCGTCCAAAATGTTGCAAAAATGTCATAGTGTAGTATGTCGTCCAAAAAGCGACAAAAATGTCATAGTTTAGTATGTCGTTCAAAAAGTCACCAAAATGTCATTTTTTAGTATGTCGTCCAAAAAGCGACATAAATGTCATAGTTTAGTATGTCCTCCAAAAAGTCACCAAAATGTGATACTTTTAGTATGTCTTCCAAAATTTGACAAAAAAGTCATAGGTTAGTATGTCGTCCAAAATTTGACAAAAAAGTCAAAGTTTAGTATGTTGTCCAAAATGTGACAAAAAAGTCATAGGTTAGTATGTCGTCCGAAAAGCGACAAAAATGTCATAGTTTAGTATGTCTTCCAAAAAGTGAGAAAAATGTCATACTTTAGTATGTCGTCCAAAATGTGACAAAATTGTCATAGTTTAGTATGTCGCCCAAAATGTTGCAAAAACGTCATAGTTTAGTATGTCGTCCAAAAAGCGACAAAAACGTCATAGTTTAGTATGTCGTCCAAAATATTGCAAAAATGTCATAGGTTAGTATGTCGTCCAAAATTTGACAAAAAAGTCAAAGTTTAGTATGTTGTCCAAAATGTGACAAAAAAGTCATAGGTTAGTATGTCGTCCAAAATGTGACAAAAAAGTCATAGTTTAGTATGTCGTCCAAAATGTAACAAAAAAAGTCATAGGTTAGTATGTCGTCCAAAATGTGACAAAAAGTCATAGTTTAGTATGTCGTCCAAAATGTGACAAAAAAAGTCATAGGTTAGTGTGTCGTCCAAAATGTGACAAAAACATCATAGGTTAGTATGTTGTCCAAAATGTGACAAAAAAGTCATATTTTAGTATGTCGTCCAAAATGTGACAAAAACGTCATAGGTTAGTGTGTCGTCCAAAATGTGACAAAAACATCATAGTTTAGTATGTCGTCCAAAAAGCGACAAAAAAGTCATAGTTTAGTATGTCGTCCAAAATGTTGCAAAAATGTCATAGTTTAGTATGTCGTCCAAAAAGCGACAAAAATGTCATAGTTTAGTATGTCGTCCAAAAAGCGACAAAAATGTCATAGTTTAGTATGTCGTCCAAAATGTGACAAAAACGTCATAGTTTAGTATTTCGTCCAAAAAGCGACAAAAACGTCATAGTTTAGTATGTCGTTCAAAAAGTCACCAAAATGTCATAGTTTAGTATGTCGTCCAAAAAGCGACATAAATGTCATAGTTTAGTATGTCGTCCAAAAAGTGACAAAAATGTCATAGTTTAGTATGTCGTCCAAAAAGCGACATAAATGTCATAGTTTAGTATGTCGTCCAGAAAGTGACAAAAATGTCATAGTTTAGTATGTCGTCCAAAATGTGACAAAAACGTCATAGTTTACTATGTCGTCCAAAAAGCGACAAAAACGTCATAGTTTAGTATGTCGTCCAAAAAGCGACAAAAATGTCATAGTTTAGTATGTCGTCCAAAAAGCGACAAAAACGTCATAGTTTAGTATGTCGTCCAAAATGTTGCAAAAATGTCATAGTTTAGTATGTCGTCCAAAAAGCGACGAAAATGTCATAGTTTAGTATGTCGTCCAAAAAGAGACAAAAAAGTCATAGGTTAGTATGTCGTCCAAAATGTGACAAAAAAGTCATAGTTTAGTATGTCGTCTAAAATGTAACAAAAAAAGTCATAGGTTAGTATGTCGTCCAAAATGTGACAAAAAAAGTCATAGGTTAGTGTGTCGTCCAAAATGTGACAAAAACATCATAGGTTAGTATGTTGTCCAAAATGTGACAAAAAAGTCATATTTTAGTATGTCGTCCAAAATGTGACAAAAACGTCATAGGTTAGTGTGTCGTCCAAAATGTGACAAAAACATCATAGTTGAGTATGTCGTCCAAAAAGCGACAAAAAAGTCATAGTTTAGTATTTCGTCCAAAAAGCGACAAAAACGTCATAGTTTAGTATGTCGTTCAAAAAGTCACCAAAATGTCATAGTTTAGTATGTCGTCCAAAAAGCGACATAAATGTCATAGTTTAGTATGTCGTCCAAAAAGTGACAAAAATGTCATAGTTTAGTATGTCGTCCAAAATGTGACAAAAACGTCATAGTTTACTATGTCGTCCAAAAAGCGACAAAAACATCATAGTTTAGTATGTCGTCCAAAAAGCGACAAAAACGTCATAGTTTAGTATGTCGTCCAAAAAGCGACAAAAATGTCATAGTTTAGTATGTCGTCCAAAAAGCGACAAAAATGTCATAGTTTAGTATGTCGTTCAAAAAGCGACAAAAACGTCATAGTTTAGTATGTCGTTCAAAATGTGACAAAAACGTCATAGTTTAGTATGTCGTCCAAAAAGCGACGAAAATGTCATAGTTTAGTATGTCGTCCAAAAAGAGACAAAAATGTCATAGTTTAGTATGTCGTCCAAAATGTGACAAAAACGTCATAGTTTAGTATGTCGTCCAAAAAGCGACAAAAACGTCATAGTTTAGTATGTCGTTCAAAAAGTCACCAAAATGTCATAGTTTAGTATGTCGTCCAAAAAGCGACAAAAATGTCATAGTTTAGTATGTCGTCCAAAATGTTGCAAAAATGTCATAGTTTAGTATGTCGTCCAAAAAGCGACAAAAATGTCATAGTTTAGTATGTCGTCCAAAAAGCGACAAAAATGTCATAGTTTAGTATGTCGTTCAAAAAGTCACCAAAATGTCATAGTTTAGTATGTCGTCCAAAAAGCGACATAAATGTCATAGTTTAGTATGTCGTCCAAAAAGTGACAAAAATGTCATAGTTTAGTATGTCGTCCAAAATGTGACAAAAACGTCATAGTTTAGTATGTCGTCCAAAAAGCGACAAAAACGTCATAGTTGAGTATGTCGTCCAAAAAGCGACAAAAACGTCATAGTTTAGTATGTCGTCCAAAAAGCGACAAAAATGTCATAGTTTAGTATGTCGTCCAAAATGTTGCAAAAATGTCATAGTTTAGTATGTCGTCCAAAAAGCGACAAAAACGTCATAGTTTAGTATGTCGTCCAAAAAGCGAGATAAATGTCATAGTTTAGTATGTCGTCCAAAAAGTCACCAAAATGTCATAGTTTAGTATGTCGTCCAAAAAGCGACAAAAATGTCATAGTTTAGTATGTCGTCCAAAAAGCGACAAAAATGTCATAGTTTAGTATGTCGTCCAAAAAGCGACAAAAATGTCATAGTTTAGTATGTCGTTCAAAAAGTCACAAAAATGTCATAGTTTAGTATGTCGTCCAAAATTTGACAAAAAAGTCATAGGTTAGTATGTCGTCCAAAATGTGACAAAAAAGTCATAGTTTAGTATGTCGTCCAAAATGTAATAAAAACGTCATAGTTTAGTATGTTGTCCGAAAAGCGACAAAAATGTCATAGTTTAGTATGTCGTCCAAAAAGTGAGAAAAATGTCATACTTTAGTATGTCGTCCAAAATGTGACAAAATTGTCATAGTTTAGTATGTCGTCCAAAAAGTGAGAAAAATGTCATACTTTAGTATGTCGTCCAAAATGTGACAAAATTGTCATAGTTTAGTATGTCGTCCAAAATGTTGCAAAAAAGTCATAGGTTAGTATGTCGTCCAAAATGTGACAAAAAAGTCATAGTTTAGTATGTCGTCTAAAATGTAACAAAAAAAGTCATAGGTTAGTATGTCGTCCAAAATGTGACAAAAAAAGTCATAGGTTAGTGTGTCGTCCAAAATGTGACAAAAACATCATAGGTTAGTATGTTGTCCAAAATGTGACAAAAAAGTCATATTTTAGTATGTCGTCCAAAATGTGACAAAAACGTCATAGGTTAGTGTGTCGTCCAAAATGTGACAAAAACATCATAGTTGAGTATGTCGTCCAAAAAGCGACAAAAAAGTCATAGTTTAGTATTTCGTCCAAAAAGCGACAAAAACGTCATAGTTTAGTATGTCGTTCAAAAAGTCACCAAAATGTCATAGTTTAGTATGTCGTCCAAAAAGCGACATAAATGTCATAGTTTAGTATGTCGTCCAAAAAGTGACAAAAATGTCATAGTTTAGTATGTCGTCCAAAATGTGACAAAAACGTCATAGTTTACTATGTCGTCCAAAAAGCGACAAAAACATCATAGTTTAGTATGTCGTCCAAAAAGCGACAAAAACGTCATAGTTTAGTATGTCGTCCAAAAAGCGACAAAAATGTCATAGTTAAGTATGTCGTCCAAAAAGCGACAAAAATGTCATAGTTTAGTATGTCGTTCAAAAAGCGACAAAAACGTCATAGTTTAGTATGTCGTTCAAAATGTGACAAAAACGTCATAGTTTAGTATGTCGTCCAAAAAGCGACGAAAATGTCATAGTTTAGTATGTCGTCCAAAAAGAGACAAAAATGTCATAGTTTAGTATGTCGTCCAAAATGTGACAAAAACGTCATAGTTTAGTATGTCGTCCAAAAAGCGACAAAAACGTCATAGTTTAGTATGTCGTTCAAAAAGTCACCAAAATGTCATAGTTTAGTATGTCGTCCAAAAAGCGACAAAAATGTCATAGTTTAGTATGTCGTCCAAAATGTTGCAAAAATGTCATAGTTTAGTATGTCGTCCAAAAAGCGACAAAAATGTCATAGTTTAGTATGTCGTCCAAAAAGCGACAAAAATGTCATAGTTTAGTATGTCGTTCAAAAAGTCACCAAAATGTCATAGTTTAGTATGTCGTCCAAAAAGCGACATAAATGTCATAGTTTAGTATGTCGTCCAAAAAGTGACAAAAATGTCATAGTTTAGTATGTCGTCCAAAATGTGACAAAAACGTCATAGTTTAGTATGTCGTCCAAAAAGCGACAAAAACGTCATAGTTGAGTATGTCGTCCAAAAAGCGACAAAAACGTCATAGTTTAGTATGTCGTCCAAAAAGCGACAAAAATGTCATAGTTTAGTATGTCGTCCAAAATGTTGCAAAAATGTCATAGTTTAGTATGTCGTCCAAAAAGCGACAAAAACGTCATAGTTTAGTATGTCGTCCAAAAAGCGAGATAAATGTCATAGTTTAGTATGTCGTCCAAAAAGTCACCAAAATGTCATAGTTTAGTATGTCGTCCAAAAAGCGACAAAAATGTCATAGTTTAGTATGTCGTCCAAAAAGCGACAAAAATGTCATAGTTTAGTATGTCGTCCAAAAAGCGACAAAAATGTCATAGTTTAGTATGTCGTTCAAAAAGTCACCAAAATGTCATAGTTTAGTATGTCGTCCAAAATTTGACAAAAAAGTCATAGGTTAGTATGTCGTCCAAAATGTGACAAAAAAGTCATAGTTTAGTATGTCGTCCAAAATGTAATAAAAACGTCATAGTTTAGTATGTTGTCCGAAAAGCGACAAAAATGTCATAGTTTAGTATGTCGTCCAAAAAGTGAGAAAAATGTCATACTTTAGTATGTCGTCCAAAATGTGACAAAATTGTCATAGTTTAGTATGTCGTCCAAAAAGTGAGAAAAATGTCATACTTTAGTATGTCGTCCAAAATGTGACAAAATTGTCATAGTTTAGTATGTCGTCCAAAATGTTGCAAAAATGTCATAGTTTAGTATGTCGTCCAAAAAGCGACATAAATGTCATAGTTTAGTATGTCGTCCAAAAAGTGAGAAAAATGTCATACTTTAGTATGTCGTCCAAAAAGCGACAAAAATGTCATAGTTTAGTATGTCGTCCAAAATATGACAAAAACGTCATAGTTTAGTATGTCGTCCAAAAAGCGACAAAAACGTCATAGTTTAGTATGTCGTCCAAAATGTTGCAAAAATGTCATAGTTTAGTATGTCGTCCAAAAAGCGACATAAATGTCATAGTTTAGTATGTCGTCCAAAATTTGACAAAAAAGTCATAGTTTAGTATGTTGTCCAAAATGTGACAAAAAAAGTCATAGGTTAGTGTGTCGTCCAAAATGTGACAAATACGTCATAGGTTAGTATGTCGTCCAAAATATGACAAAAACGTCATAGTTTAGTATGTCGTCCAAAAAGCGACAAAAACGTCATAGTTTAGTATGTCGTCCAAAATGTTGCAAAAATGTCATAGTTTAGTATGTCGTCCAAAAAGCGACATAAATGTCATAGTTTAGTATGTCGTCCAAAATGTGACAAAAAAAGTCATAGGTTAGTGTGTCGTCCAAAATGTGACAAATACGTCATAGGTTAGTATGTCGTCCAAAATGTGACAAAAAAGTCATATTTTAGTATGTCGTCCAAAATTTGACAAAAACGTCATAGGTTAGTATGTCGTCCAAAATGTGACACAAAAGTCATAGGTTAGTATGTCGTCCAAAATTTGACAAAAAAGTCATAGGTTAGTATGTCGTCCAAAATTTGACAAAAAAGTCATAGGTAAGTATGTTGTCCAAAATTTGACAAAAAAGTCATAGTTTAGTATGTTGTCCAAAATGTGACAAAAAAAGTCATAGGTTAGTGTGTCGTCCAAAATGTGACAAATACGTCATAGGTTAGTATGTCGTCCAAAATATGACAAAAACGTCATAGTTAAGTATGTCGTCCAAAATGTTGCAAAAATGTCATAGTTTAGTATGTCGTCCAAAAAGCGACATAAATGTCATAGTTTAGTATGTCGTCCAAAATGTGACAAAAAAAGTCATAGGTTAGTGTGTCGTCCAAAATGTGACAAATACGTCATAGGTTAGTATGTCGTCCAAAATGTGACAAAAAAGTCATATTTTAGTATGTCGTCCAAAATTTGACAAAAACGTCATAGGTTAGTATGTCGTCCAAAATGTGACACAAAAGTCATAGGTTAGTATGTCGTCCAAAATTTGACAAAAAAGTCATAGGTTAGTATGTCGTCCAAAATTTGACAAAAAAGTCATAGGTTAGTATGTTGTCCAAAATGTGACAAAAAAGTCATAGTTTAGTATGTCGTCCAAAATGTAATAAAAAAGTCATAGGTTAGTATGTCGTCCAAAATTTGACAAAAAAGTCATAGTTTAGTATGTCGTCCAAAATGTGACAAAAAAGTCATAGGTTAGTATGTCGTCCAAAATGTGACAAAAACGTCATAGTTTAGTATGGCGTCCAAAAAGCGACAAAAATGTCATAGTTTAGTATGTCGTCCAAAATGTTGCAAAAACGTCATAGTTTAGTATGTCGTCCAAAATGTGACAAAAACGTCATACTTTAGTATGTCGTCCAAAAAGCGACAAAAATGTCATAGTTTAGTATGTCGTCCAAAATGTTGCAAAAACGTCATAGTTTAGTATGTCGTCCAAAAAGCGACAAAAACGTCATAGTTTAGTATGTCGTCCAAAAAGCGTCAAAAACGTCATAGTTTAGTATGTCGTCCAAAAAGCGACATAAATGTCATAGTTTAGTATGTCGTCCAAAAAGTGACAAAAATGTCATTGTTTAGTATGTCGTCCAAAAAGTGACAAAAATGTCATTGTTTAGTATGTCGTCCAAAATGTTGCAAAAACGTCATAGTTTAGTATGTCGTCCAAAAAGCGACAAAAATGTCATAGTTTAGTATGTCGTCCAAAATGTGACAAAAACGTCATAGTTTAGTATGTCGTCCAAAAAGCGACAAAAATGTCATAGTTTAGTATGTCGTCCAAAATGTGACTAAAACGTCATAGTTTAGTATGTCGTTCAAAAAGTCACCAAAATGTCATAGTTTAGTATGTCGTCCAAAAAGCGACATAAATGTCATAGTTTAGTATGTCGTCCAAAAAGTGACAAAAATGTCATAGTTTAGTATGTCGTCCAAAATGTGACAAAAACGTCATAGTTTAGTATGTCGTCCAAAAAGCGACAAAAACGTCATAGTTGAGTATGTCGTCCAAAAAGCGACAAAAACGTCATAGTTTAGTATGTCGTCCAAAAAGCGACAAAAATGTCATAGTTTAGTATGTCGTCCAAAATGTTGCAAAAATGTCATAGTTTAGTATGTCGTCCAAAAAGCGACAAAAACGTCATAGTTTAGTATGTCGTCCAAAAAGCGAGATAAATGTCATAGTTTAGTATGTCGTCCAAAAAGTGACAAAAATGTCATAGTTTAGTATGTCGTCCAAAAAGCGACAAAAATGTCATAGTTTAGTATGTCGTCCAAAAAGCGACAAAAATGTCATAGTTTAGTATGTCGTTCAAAAAGTCACCAAAATGTCATAGTTTAGTATGTCGTCCAAAATTTGACAAAAAAGTCATAGGTTAGTATGTCGTCCAAAATGTGACAAAAAAGTCATAGTTTAGTATGTCGTCCAAAATGTAATAAAAACGTCATAGTTTAGTATGTTGTCCGAAAAGCGACAAAAATGTCATAGTTTAGTATGTCGTCCAAAAAGTGAGAAAAATGTCATACTTTAGTATGTCGTCCAAAATGTGACAAAATTGTCATAGTTTAGTATGTCGTCCAAAAAGTGAGAAAAATGTCATACTTTAGTATGTCGTCCAAAATGTGACAAAATTGTCATAGTTTAGTATGTCGTCCAAAATGTTGCAAAAATGTCATAGTTTAGTATGTCGTCCAAAAAGCGACATAAATGTCATAGTTTAGTATGTCGTCCAAAAAGTGAGAAAAATGTCATACTTTAGTATGTCGTCCAAAAAGCGACAAAAATGTCATAGTTTAGTATGTCGTCCAAAATATGACAAAAACGTCATAGTTTAGTATGTCGTCCAAAAAGCGACAAAAACGTCATAGTTTAGTATGTCGTCCAAAATTTGACAAAAAAGTCATAGTTTAGTATGTTGTCCAAAATGTGACAAAAAAAGTCATAGGTTAGTGTGTCGTCCAAAATGTGACAAATACGTCATAGGTTAGTATGTCGTCCAAAATATGACAAAAACGTCATAGTTTAGTATGTCGTCCAAAAAGCGACAAAAACGTCATAGTTTAGTATGTCGTCCAAAATGTTGCAAAAATGTCATAGTTTAGTATGTCGTCCAAAAAGCGACATAAATGTCATAGTTTAGTATGTCGTCCAAAATGTGACAAAAAAAGTCATAGGTTAGTGTGTCGTCCAAAATGTGACAAATACGTCATAGGTTAGTATGTCGTCCAAAATGTGACAAAAAAGTCATATTTTAGTATGTCGTCCAAAATTTGACAAAAACGTCATAGGTTAGTATGTCGTCCAAAATGTGACACAAAAGTCATAGGTTAGTATGTCGTCCAAAATTTGACAAAAAAGTCATAGGTTAGTATGTCGTCCAAAATTTGACAAAAAAGTCATAGTTTAGTATGTCGTCCAAAATATGACAAAAAAGTCATAGGTTAGTATGTCGTCCAAAATGTGACAAAAACGTCATAGTTTAGTATGTCGTCCAAAAAGCGACAAAAATGTCATAGTTTAGTATGTCGTTCAAAAAGTCATAGTTTAGTATGTCGTCCAAAAAGCGACATAAATGTCATAGTTTAGTATGTCGTCCAAAAAGTGACAAAAATGTCATTGTTTAGTATGTCGTCCAAAAAGTGACAAAAATGTCATTGTTTAGTATGTCGTCCAAAATGTTGCAAAAACGTCATAGTTTAGTATGTCGTCCAAAAAGCGACAAAAATGTCATAGTTTAGTATGTCGTCCAAAAAGTGACAAAAATGTCATTGTTTAGTATGTCGTCCAAAATGTTGCAAAAACGTCATAGTTTAGTATGTCGTCCAAAAAGCGACAAAAATGTCATAGTTTAGTATGTCGTCCAAAATGTGACAAAAACGTCATAGTTTAGTATGTCGTCCAAAAAGCGACAAAAATGTCATAGTTTAGTATGTCGTCCAAAATGTGACTAAAACGTCATAGTTTAGTATGTAGTCCAAAAAGCGACAAAAATGTCATAGTTTAGTATGTCGTCCAAAATGTTGCAAAAATGTCATTGTTTAGTATGTCGTCCAAAAAGTGACAAAAATGTCATTGTTTAGTATGTCGTCCAAAATGTGACAAAAACGTCATAGTTTAGTATGTCGTCCAAAAAGCGACAAAAATGTCATAGTTTAGTATGTCGTTCAAAAAGTCATAGTTTAGTATGTCGACCAAAAAGCGACATAAATGTCATAGTTTAGTATGTCGTCCAAAAAGCGTCAAAAACGTCATAGTTTAGTATGTCGTCCAAAATGTGACAAAAACGTCATAGTTTAGTATGTCGTCCAAAAAGCGACAAAAATGTCATAGTTTAGTATGTCGTTCAAAAAGTCATAGTTTAGTATGTCGTCCAAAAAGCGACATAAATGTCATAGTTTAGTATGTCGTCCAAAAAGTGACAAAAATGTCATTGTTTAGTATGTCGTCCAAAAAGTGACAAAAATGTCATTGTTTAGTATGTCGTCCAAAATGTTGCAAAAACGTCATAGTTTAGTATGTCGTCCAAAAAGCGACAAAAATGTCATAGTTTAGTATGTCGTCCAAAATGTGACAAAAACGTCATAGTTTAGTATGTCGTCCAAAAAGCGACAAAAATGTCATAGTTTAGTATGTCGTCCAAAATGTGACTAAAACGTCATAGTTTAGTATGTAGTCCAAAAAGCGACAAAAATGTCATAGTTTAGTATGTCGTCCAAAATGTTGCAAAAATGTCATAGTTTAGTATGTCGTCCAAAAAGCGACAAAAATGTCATAGTTTAGTATGTCGTCCAAAAAGCGACAAAAATGTCATAGTTTAGTATGTCGTTCAAAAAGTCACCAAAATGTCATAGTTTAGTATGTCGTCCAAAAAGCGACATAAATGTCATAGTTTAGTATGTCGTCCAAAAAGTGACAAAAATGTCATAGTTTAGTATGTCGTCCAAAATGTGACAAAAACGTCATAGTTTAGTATGTCGTCCAAAAAGCGACAAAAACGTCATAGTTGAGTATGTCGTCCAAAAAGCGACAAAAACGTCATAGTTTAGTATGTCGTCCAAAAAGCGACAAAAATGTCATAGTTTAGTATGTCGTCCAAAATGTTGCAAAAATGTCATAGTTTAGTATGTCGTCCAAAAAGCGACAAAAACGTCATAGTTTAGTATGTCGTCCAAAAAGCGAGATAAATGTCATAGTTTAGTATGTCGTCCAAAAAGTGACAAAAATGTCATAGTTTAGTATGTCGTCCAAAAAGCGACAAAAATGTCATAGTTTAGTATGTCGTCCAAAAAGCGACAAAAATGTCATAGTTTAGTATGTCGTTCAAAAAGTCACCAAAATGTCATAGTTTAGTATGTCGTCCAAAATTTGACAAAAAAGTCATAGGTTAGTATGTCGTCCAAAATGTGACAAAAAAGTCATAGTTTAGTATGTCGTCCAAAATGTAATAAAAACGTCATAGTTTAGTATGTTGTCCGAAAAGCGACAAAAATGTCATAGTTTAGTATGTCGTCCAAAAAGTGAGAAAAATGTCATACTTTAGTATGTCGTCCAAAATGTGACAAAATTGTCATAGTTTAGTATGTCGTCCAAAAAGTGAGAAAAATGTCATACTTTAGTATGTCGTCCAAAATGTGACAAAATTGTCATAGTTTAGTATGTCGTCCAAAATGTTGCAAAAATGTCATAGTTTAGTATGTCGTCCAAAAAGCGACATAAATGTCATAGTTTAGTATGTCGTCCAAAAAGTGAGAAAAATGTCATACTTTAGTATGTCGTCCAAAAAGCGACAAAAATGTCATAGTTTAGTATGTCGTCCAAAATATGACAAAAACGTCATAGTTTAGTATGTCGTCCAAAAAGCGACAAAAACGTCATAGTTTAGTATGTCGTCCAAAATTTGACAAAAAAGTCATAGTTTAGTATGTTGTCCAAAATGTGACAAAAAAAGTCATAGGTTAGTGTGTCGTCCAAAATGTGACAAATACGTCATAGGTTAGTATGTCGTCCAAAATATGACAAAAACGTCATAGTTTAGTATGTCGTCCAAAAAGCGACAAAAACGTCATAGTTTAGTATGTCGTCCAAAATGTTGCAAAAATGTCATAGTTTAGTATGTCGTCCAAAAAGCGACATAAATGTCATAGTTTAGTATGTCGTCCAAAATGTGACAAAAAAAGTCATAGGTTAGTGTGTCGTCCAAAATGTGACAAATACGTCATAGGTTAGTATGTCGTCCAAAATGTGACAAAAAAGTCATATTTTAGTATGTCGTCCAAAATTTGACAAAAACGTCATAGGTTAGTATGTCGTCCAAAATGTGACACAAAAGTCATAGGTTAGTATGTCGTCCAAAATTTGACAAAAAAGTCATAGGTTAGTATGTCGTCCAAAATTTGACAAAAAAGTCATAGTTTAGTATGTCGTCCAAAATATGACAAAAAAGTCATAGGTTAGTATGTCGTCCAAAATGTGACAAAAACGTCATAGTTTAGTATGTCGTCCAAAAAGCGACAAAAATGTCATAGTTTAGTATGTCGTTCAAAAAGTCATAGTTTAGTATGTCGTCCAAAAAGCGACATAAATGTCATAGTTTAGTATGTCGTCCAAAAAGTGACAAAAATGTCATTGTTTAGTATGTCGTCCAAAAAGTGACAAAAATGTCATTGTTTAGTATGTCGTCCAAAATGTTGCAAAAACGTCATAGTTTAGTATGTCGTCCAAAAAGCGACAAAAATGTCATAGTTTAGTATGTCGTCCAAAATGTGACAAAAACGTCATAGTTTAGTATGTCGTCCAAAAAGCGACAAAAATGTCATAGTTTAGTATGTCGTCCAAAATGTGACTAAAACGTCATAGTTTAGTATGTAGTCCAAAAAGCGACAAAAATGTCATAGTTTAGTATGTCGTCCAAAATGTTGCAAAAATGTCATAGTTTAGTATGTCGTCCAAAATGTGACAAAAAAGTCATAGGTTAGTATGTCGTCCAAAATGTGACAAAAACGTCATAGTTTAGTATGGCGTCCAAAAAGCGACAAAAATGTCATAGTTTAGTATGTCGTCCAAAATGTGACAAAAACGTCATAGTTTAGTATCTCGTCCAAAAAGCGACAAAAATGTCATAGTTTAGTATGTCGTCCAAAATGTTGCAAAAATGTCATAGTTTAGTATGTCGTCCAAAAAGCGACATAAATGTCATAGTTTAGTATGTCGTCCAAAAAGCGTCAAAAACGTCATAGTTTAGTATGTCGTCCAAAATGTGACAAAAACGTCATAGTTTAGTATGTCGTCCAAAAAGCGACAAAAATGTCATAGTTTAGTATGTCGTTCAAAAAGTCATAGTTTAGTATGTCGTCCAAAAAGCGACATAAATGTCATAGTTTAGTATGTCGTCCAAAAAGTGACAAAAATGTCATTGTTTAGTATGTCGTCCAAAAAGTGACAAAAATGTCATTGTTTAGTATGTCGTCCAAAATGTTGCAAAAACGTCATAGTTTAGTATGTCGTCCAAAAAGCGACAAAAATGTCATAGTTTAGTATGTCGTCCAAAATGTGACAAAAACGTCATAGTTTAGTATGTCGTCCAAAAAGCGACAAAAATGTCATAGTTTAGTATGTCGTCCAAAATGTGACTAAAACGTCATAGTTTAGTATGTAGTCCAAAAAGCGACAAAAATGTCATAGTTTAGTATGTCGTCCAAAATGTTGCAAAAATGTCATAGTTTAGTATGTCGTCCAAAAAGCGACAAAAATGTCATAGTTTAGTATGTCGTCCAAAAAGCGACAAAAATGTCATAGTTTAGTATGTCGTCCAAAATGTGACAAAAACGTCATAGTTTAGTATGTCGTCCTAAAAGCGACAAAAATGTCATAGTTTAGTATGTCGTCCAAAATGTGACAAAAACGTCATAGTTTAGTATCTCGTCCAAAAAGCGACAAAAATGTCATAGTTTAGTATGTCGTCCAAAATGTTGCAAAAATGTCATAGTTTAGTATGTCGTCCAAAAAGCGACATAAATGTCATAGTTTAGTATGTCGTCCAAAAAGTGAGAAAAATGTCATACTTGAGTATGTCGTCGAAAATGTGACAAAATTGTCATAGTTTAGTATGTCGTCCAAAAAGCGACAAAAATGTCAAAGTTTAGTATGTCGTCCAAAATGTTGCAAAAATGTCATAGTTTAGTATGTCGTCCAAAAAGCGACAAAAATGTCATAGTTTAGTATGTCGTCCAAAATGTTGCAAAAATGTCATAGTGTAGTATGTCGTCCAAAAAGCGACAAAAATGTCATACTTGAGTATGTCGTTCAAAAAGTCACCAAAATTTCATAGTTTAGTATGTCGTCCAAAAA
Source organism: Solea solea (assembly GCF_958295425.1). Taxonomy (NCBI): domain Eukaryota; kingdom Metazoa; phylum Chordata; class Actinopteri; order Pleuronectiformes; family Soleidae; genus Solea; species Solea solea. The sequence goes on from NC_081142.1 coordinate 553,316, forward strand.
GCGACATAAATGTCATAGTTTAGTATGTCCTCCAAAAAGTCACCAAAATGTCATACTTTAGTATGTCGTCCAAAATGTGACAAAAAAGTCATAGGTAAGTATGTTGTCCAAAATGTGACAAAAAAGTCATAGTTTAGTATGTCGTCCAAAATGTAATAAAAAAGTCATAGGTTAGTATGTCGTCCAAAATTTGACAAAAAAGTCAACGTTTAGTATATTGTCCAAAATCCGACAAAAAAGTCATAGGTTAGTATGTCGTCCAAAATGTGACAAAAAAGTCATAGTTTAGTATGTCGTCCAAAATGTAACAAAAAAAGTCATAGGTTAGTATGTCGTCCAAAATGTGACAAAAAAGTCATAGTTTAGTATGTCGTCCAAAATGTGACAAAAAAAGTCATAGTTTAGTATGTCGTCCAAAAAGGGACAAAAAAGTCATATTTTAGTATGTCGTCCAAAATTTGACAAAAACGTCATAGGTTAGTATGTCGTCCAAAATGTGACACAAAAGTCATAGGTTAGTATGTCGTCCAAAATTTGACAAAAAAGTCATAGGTTAGTATGTCGTCCAAAAAGCGACAAAAATGTCATAGTTTAGTATGTCGTCCAAAATGTGACAAAAACGTCATAGTTTAGTATGTCGTCCAAAAAGTGACAAAAATGTCATAGGTTAGTATGTCGTCCAAAAAGCGACAAAAACGTCATAGTTTAGTATGTCGTCCAAAATGTGACAAAAACGTCATAGTTTAGTATGTCGTCCAAAAAGCGACAAAAACGTCATAGTTTAGTATGTCGTTCAAAATGTGACAAAAACGTCATAGTTTAGTATGTCGTCCAAAAAGCGAGATAAATGTCATAGTTTAGTATGTCGTCCAAAAAGTGACAAAAATGTCATAGTTTAGTATGTCGTCCAAAAAGCGACAAAAATGTCATAGTTTAGTATGTCGTCCAAATTGTTGCAAAAATGTCATAGTTTAGTATGTCGTCCAAAATGTTGCAAAAATGTCATAGTTTAGTATGTCGTCCAAAAAGCGACATAAATGTCATAGTTTAGTATGTCGTCCAAAAAGCGACAAAAATGTCATAGTTTAGTATGTCGTTCAAAAAGTCACCAAAATGTCATAGGTTAGTATGTCGTCCAAAATTTGACAAAAAAGTCAAAGTTTAGTATGTTGTCCAAAATGTGACAAAAAAGTCATAGGTTAGTATGTCGTCCAAAATGTGACAAAAAAGTCATAGTTTAGTATGTCGTCCAAAATGTGACAAAAAAAGTCATAGGTTAGTATGTCGTCCAAAATGTGATAAAAAAGTCATAGTTTAGTATGTCGTCCAAAATGTGACAAAAAAAGTCATAGGTTAGTGTGTCGTCCAAAATTTGACAAAAAAGTCATAGGTTAGTATGTCGTCCAAAATTTGACAAAAAAGTCATAGGTTAGTATGTCGTCCAAAATTTGACAAAAAAGTCATAGGTTAGTATGTCGTCCAAAATGTGACAAAAAAGTCATAGTTTAGTATGTCGTCCTAAATGTAATAAAAAAAGTCATAGGTTAGTATGTCGTCCAAAATTTGACAAAAAAGTCATAGTTTAGTATGTCGTCCAAAATGTGACAAAAACGTCATAGTTTAGTATGTCGTCCGAAAAGCGACAAAAATGTCATAGTTTAGTATGTCGTCCAAAATGTGACAAAAAAAGTCATAGTTTAATATGTCGTCCAAAAAGCGACAAAAATGTCATAGTTTAGTATGTCGTCCAAAATGATGCAAAAATGTCATAGTTTAGTATGTCGTCCAAAAAGCGACATAAATGTCATAGTTTAGTATGTCGTCCAAAATGTTGCAAAAATGTCATAGTTTAGTATGTCTTCCAAAAAGCGACAAAAATGTCATAGTTTAGTATGTCGTCCAAAATGTTGCAAAAATGTCATAGTGTAGTATGTCGTCCAAAAAGCGACAAAAATGTCATAGTTTAGTATGTCGTTCAAAGTCACCAAAATGTCATAGTTTAGTATGTCGTCCAAAAAGCGACATAAATGTCATAGTTTAGTATGTCCTCCAAAAAGTCACCAAAATGTGATACTTTAGTATGTCGTCCAAAATGTGACAAAAAAGTCATAGGTAAGTATGTTGTCCAAAATGTGACAAAAAAGTCATAGTTTAGTATGTCGTCCAAAATGTAATAAAAATGTCATAGGTTAGTATGTCGTCCAAAATGTGACAAAAAAGTCAAAGTTTAGTATGTTGTCCAAAATGTGACAAAAAAGTCATAGGTTAGTATGTCGTCCAAAATGTGACAAAAAAGTCATAGTTTAGTATGTCGTCCAAAATGTAACAAAAAAAGTCATAGGTTAGTATGTCGTCCAAAATGTGACAAAAAAGTCATAGGTTAGTATGTCGTCCAAAATGTGACAAAAAAGTCATAGTTTAGTATGTCGTCCAAAATGTAACAAAAAAAGTCATAGGTTAGTATGTCGTCCAAAATGTGACAAAAAAGTCATAGTTTAGTATGTCGTCCAAAATGTGACAAAAAAAGTCATAGTTTAGTATGTCGTCCAAAAAGCGACAAAAATGTCATAGTTTAGTATGTCGTCCAAAATGTGACAAAAATGTCATACTTTAGTGTGTCGTCCAAAATGTGACAAAAAACGTCATAGTTTAGTATGTGGTCCAAAATTTTACGAAAATGTCATAGTCAAGTATTTCGTCCAAAATGTGACAAAAATGTCATAGTTTAGTATGTCATCCAAAAAGTCACCAAAATTTCATAGTTTAGTATGTCGTCCAAAAAGTCACAAAAATGTCATAGTTTAGTATGTCGTTCAAAAAGTCACCAAAATGTCATAGTTTAGTATGTCGTCCAAAAAGCGACATAAATGTCATAGTTTAGTATGTCCTCCAAAAAGTCACCAAAATGTGATACTTTAGTATGTCGTCCAAAATGTGACAAAAAAGTCATAGGTTAGTATGTCGTTCAAAATGTGACAAAAAAGTTCTTAGGTTAGTATGTCGTCCAAAATGTGACAAAAAAGTCATGGTTTAGTATGTTGTCCAAAATGTGACAAAAAAGTCATAGTTTAGTATGTCGTCCAAAATGTAACAAAAAAAGTCATAGGTTAGTACTTCGTCCACACAGAAACATCTCAGACCTGGGATTGAACCCAGCACAATGTTGCAACAGTACTATAGTTAAGACCTACTAAACACTACGCCAACATGCCACTCAGGTCTCAGGGTAAAATGTCATACTTTAGTATGTCGTCCAAAATGTGACAGAAAAGTCATGGGTTAGTATGTCATCCAAAATTTGACAAAAAAGTCATAGGTTAGTATGTGGTCCAAAATGTGACAAAAACGTCATAGTTTAGTATGTCGTCCAAAATGTGACAAAAACGTCATAGTTCAGTATGTGGTCCAAAATGTGACAAAAATGTCATACTTTAGTGTGTCGTCCAAAATGTGACAAAAAACGTCATAGTTTAGTATGTGGTCCAAAATGTGACAAAAATGTCATAGTTTAGTATGTGGTCCAAAATTTTACGAAAATGTCATAGTCAAGTATTTCGTCCAAAATGTGACAAAAATGTCATAGTTTAGTATGTCATCCAAAAAGTCACCAAAATTTCATAGTTTAGTATGTCGTCCAAAAAGTCACAAAAATGTCATAGTTTAGTATGTGGTCCAAAATGTGACAAAAATGTCATAGTTTAGTATGTTGTCCAAAAAGTCACCAAAATGTCATAGTTTAGTATGTCGTCCAAAAAGTCACAAAAATGTCATAGTTTAGTATGTCGTCCAAAATGTGACAAAAAAGTCATAGGTTAGTATGTCGTCCAAAATGTGACAAAAAAGTCATAGGTTAGTATGTCGTCCAAAATGTGACAAAAATGTCATAGTTTAGTATGTTGTCCTGATGATATCTTAAGTAATCATTGTCAAATTATCATAATTATTTAATATTATGGCCAATTTGTTTATATTTGATATGTTTACTTGCACATTTTGGCATCAGTACCAAAATGTCCCATTAATCAGACTTTACAAAACAATAAATAATAATGAAGTCCAATAATTGATACATATTGTATTAGCAAACCCACATTGTAAAGTATGTGGTGTAAAAACCATGAATATTGCCTATCACCAACCAATATTACTCACTAATGATGATGAGAAATGCTCATCAGCTGCTCGCCGGTTTCAATTAAAGACATAGTATGTGCTTTTGTGTAAATAAACCTGCTTTTTTCTCAGTCTTCATTTCAACACTCACATTCAGAGATGATTTAAAAAACAAACCAAAAATGAGCTGAACTCACTGGAATCGATCTTCTCTGGATTCTCTCAGCATGATGAAGACAAACAGACCCACTTCAGTGTTGAGAGAGAACGACACCACTTTATCCAGAATGACCACGAAACCCTGGACAAACCGAAACACACTGATGAGTGTGTGTGTTTGTGTATGTGTGTGTGTCTCCATGTATTTAACAAACTAACCTATCGTTGTAAGTCATGTTCACCTTGAGTGGGCTCTTTAAAATGCTTTTCTCAGGGTTAAGACCTGGTTTTAGGTGTAGAATGGGTTTATTTTAAGGTTACCTATTGTGTGTCCTCACTAAGATATATTAAAAAAAACAGGTTTGTGTGTGTCTATGAAGTTATGAGGACCCATTTAGATTCTAATTCATCATAGTGAGGACTTTTTAGCAGCTCCTCCTGACTTTAAAGGGCATTTAGAGGGTTAAGTAATATATCTATTAATGTCCTCACAAGAACAGAGAGATATGTGTGTGTGTGTGTTACCGTTTCTGTCAAACACTGATCTTATTAGGACCAGTAGTCCTCATGCAGACCACAAACTGGTCCTAAAGAGGCAGAAACCTGCAGAAATGTGGGTTTGCTAATACAATATGTATTAATTGTACATAACTACTTCATGTTTAGGGATTTCATTTGAATTGTGGTTATGGTTACGGTTAGAGATGAGGCGTGTGTGTATGTATGTGTGTGGTTACCCTGGGATCACACACTGACACAATGAAGATGACACAAAATCCAAGCAATGATGCAAATCCTTTGACGACACTAAAGGAAACACACAGAAGAAAAGCGTTATCCCCTAAGAGAAAAAGCTGAAATACACAGAATTATCAGGCCATGTTTCTCGTGTTACCTCCTTGCTGAGCAGATGTGCTCTTTGTTGGTCACATGTCTCTCCCAAGCTTTGGACAACCACTCCAGTCTCCTGCTCCACAGTGAGCTCACTAAACCATCGACTGAGAGAAACCCGACACACACAGAAACAACAGTGACCATCCATCAGTGAGGGAAGTGTTTCCAGCACGTCCACGTCCAGACACAGAAAATGCAACACCTTTTAATTCTAAATGTCAACACTAGGTGGCAACGCTAGCTATGTTTACATGAGCAAAATGTCTTTCTTATTCCGAAAAGATTAAATCACATATTTATTGTTTTCAGGGATTAAATGATCAGACTGCGATGTGTGTGTACAAGTGCATTAACTGTTCAGTCAGAATGGACCATGTTGACATGTGCAGTGCTGTCGAAGTAGAAGTAGAAGAAGAAGAAGAAGCTTGACTTCCGCTTCTGTAGTAAACAAACCTCCTCTTCCGTGTCTGTTCATTATTATTATTATTATTATTATTATTATTATTATTATTGGAATGAAAATACAGCAGTAACAAAATGGAAATATGTCACGTTAACGTGATAGCACGTGTCTCTGAACGGGCTGTTTTCGGATCAGAGTTGTCGGAGTGGCATGTTTACGTGACATGTTTTTATTCCCATTACTTGTGCCCATGTAAACATAGTTATTTTGCGTTTCCATTAGTGATAGTACCTTGTACTATTTTTAGTACTTGCTTGGCCACTGATTGGTCAGAGTGTCGTCACAGGAAGAGACGTCCGACACAAGAATCAAGCCGAACAATGCCGAACTGTAGGTCAGTTAAAAATATGTAACAATCCTACAAATGTGTGTTAATCTCCAACAATTACCAAAGAAATGTCTAAAATCGCAATATTTAACAGAGGAGTCTGGTGTATTTAGCGACAGCAAACCCTGCCACTGTATTTCAGTCCAGCAACTGTCAGACGGAGTCTGTGCTCCGGTCATGGAGGAAGTACTGCACCAATATTTCTAATTAACTGATTCTAATGATTCAGTTACACTGAAAACAACAGCCTTTGTGGGTGTCGCGTGTAAAAAGTCAAGGCAGTTTCATGCGGTGATGACTCCGCCCATGTTGAGAAGGTACTATATTGTAATGGAAACACATCCTAAACCATGCCGTGCTGAGTCGAGCTGGGTCCATAGGTGGAAAAAGGGGCTTTAAAGTCACTTAAACATCCAAAGAGCAGAAATCTTACTGGTGTGTTTCATGGCTGATCCCATCACCAGGAAGGACACAGTGACACTGATGGAGATAAACACCTGGATCAGCTCAGCAACCCACGAGTACACGCTGTAACGTTCATTAATGATCTGCATGGTATTAGGAGGAGAGAGAGTGACACACGGTGGTGAGACAAGAGTTGACAGAAAATCACATTTTTACTAAATGACTGTATCTTTGAAGTCGTGGTAGAAAAACAGAAAATCGAGGAGTGTCATCGGTAGTTTGTTAAATAATAATGGCTCTACGACAAAAGACAAAAGACATGACAGAGGGTTTTTGAAGGGCAGTTGTATGAGCGCCCCCTGCCTGAGAAACAGCAAATCACTCTTACTGAAAACTTGGCTGACCTCATAAATTCTACACCTGCTTAAATCCACCCATAAATTAAGAATATAGTTGTCACTTTATCTCACTGTTAGAAAGTCTCTTCTTCCTGGAAAATGAAGTCATGTCTCTGCACCAAAGTCCATAGAGAAAATTGTCATTTTTAGCTCACAGGGACACAGGGAGTTGCTGGTCGAGTGCTGCCTTTTTTGGTAAATTTGTTCAACTGTCACCAGGATTATTAACACACAGTATTGATTTTTTTTAGGTGAGAAGCTAAAATCTAATTTTCTTGAATTTCTACTGGGATTCAGCCATATAGTTAGTGGTGATATTTAAGGGCATTTGACGCCCCCCCAGGTTACATTACTGCCCTCTATTCTGGATTTAATCATCCATTACTTTTTCTCCTAACTTTCCATCTTCTCTAAAAGACAGTGAAATGTGACAGTACAACATACAACAAGCCTGAAATAGAGATATACTGTATATGTGACAATTACAGAGAGTGGAGTCTTACCTTCGTCAGAGGAATAGTTGCAATCTCTCCAGCTTTTTCAGACCTGAGAGGAAAGTCAAACCCAAACCATCACATTTTCGTATTTCCTGAATAAATTGAGGACGTCGTGTTTGTTCCACCTAAACCAAAGTTTTTATTAGACAATCTCATTGCCTCTAACTCTGCAGGTTATCTTTTCCATCCCTGAGATTTCCTGTGTCATTATTTTTTATCATTTCTGAACTGACTGAGGGTTTCGGCTCGTCTGAGTTTTTCGCTTCAGGCCAGAATTTTCTCCACAGATACTGATCTGTTTCCGGCTTCAGCTCTTCAGTGATATTTCTCTTATAGATTTTCTATTTTTTCAAAAAAATCAAATAAATGTTCTCCCTGTAACTACAAGCCAAACATAATCTCTCTGGATTAAATGAAAACACAGTGGTCCCAGGTGTGTTTTTGCATCACTTTAGTAAACAAAAACAGGAACTTTTCATTTAAAGCTTGTATGAAACACATGTTGGTTTCCAGGTAAATGCTATTCTCTCCATTCATTTATGTAAGAATAGGAGAGTTTGTTAGTGCTGTAAATACCATGTTGTCTGCTTTCCATGAAAACTGTGTGACCAGGGCCTCTTTTATGCTAAAATGAGTGGGTGTATTTGGGATTTCTGTATCTGAGTGGTGGTGTTTTTTTCATCAATGAGTCACTTGTACGGAAGCAAAACAAAGTCAGAGTAAGAAGAAAACAACAACACCAATGACATCAGTGACAATCTTTGTTCCCTCTTTCAATTGATCTGAATGATGAGATAAAAACAGAGGTTTTTTTTTATGATGTTCCAAGCTGTAACAAGCAAGATTCACCACAAACATTTGTGACCAACATTTACAGTAATGGCTGGAAAAAGAATGCACATGTTGTGCCAGAAATGACGCAAAGGCCAAAAATCATGAACATGGAGCAGAAATGAGTGCCTTCAACCAGATCTTGAATGCCCATGAATGATGTCTGTGGAGCTGAAGTCTATTAAACCTGTGTTCCTCTCAGTTAATAGCACATTTAAACTGGTTTTTGAGCAGTTTAAATGTGGTATTACAAAGTGAAATCAAGGCTTTTAGATGACCAACATACATTTGAACATCATAATGCCAAGTGCCGATTTCAGCTTTAAAGCTACAGTCAGCAAGTTTAGAAAAGCTAGCAACAGCACATGCAATGGATACAACACTGGCCCTCTGGGGAATTTACTGCCTGTAATGAAAGGGGGTGGAGGGGCTCAGTGGTTAAGACCCTACCCTGTGTGCGAAAGACATCATGGTCGCAAGTTCGATCCCACCCCTGGCTGATTGTACTCAATTCCATTGTAAGTCGCTTTGGATAAAAGCGTCTGCTAAATGACATGTAATGAAAGTGTGAATCAACATGTGCTACCTTTAAAGGTCCAGTGTGAGAGAATTAGGGACATCTAGTGGTGAGACTGCAGACTGCAACAAAGGCGAGCTCACAACTACCTTTTTCACATGCGTCAGGGAACTACGGTGGCCTACACACACCAGAAAGGATGAGATCTTTGGTTCTCAAACTGCGGTATGGGAGCTTCCTCTAGTGGTACTTGGAGGTTTATACCAAGGTATGTGATCGGAGTGGAGCTGAGGAATTTTGACCGGAGTGTCCATCGTAATCTAATTTCACTATATGCTATACCATGTTTGATAGTATACACACTATTTACACCACTGTGTTTTAACGTAGGTGGTAATTGTGTTACTGAGAGAGCTCAATATTTTCTCAGGTGGTACCTGGTATAAAAAGTTTGAGAACTACTGCATTGGATGATACAGATGCTGATTATGTGTATGTACTTTATGCTACTGTGTATTGTAGCTTTATTATTTATGAGAACAAGAGTTAATTAGCAAAAGCTATAATCTATCTGCACAGCACATCAGATGTTCACCTGTATCTTCCCTATTCAAATTCAATTCTATTCTAATGCATCAACTTTGTGTCTTTAGTTTGTCCTCAAAGTCCTAAACTCAGGCCCTTTGAGCATAAAGACATGAAGCTGTCTGAAAAGTTAAAGCTAAAGTTTGACCGTCCTCGTACTTTCCTCCCTGCGTTTCTGTCCATTTATAACAGTGATTCCACCCGGTGTGAATTAATCTTCATTAAGACTCATTGAAACAGAGGCTGGTAAACAGCCAGCTCCCAGCCGGCACAGGAACCTCCTCAGGGAAGATACGAGAGCAACTACAGTGCAGGCAAAATATTGTCCTAAATATTAAATGAGCCACAAACGGTAATACGAACACACGGCAGACCAGGGCTAACGCCATGAATCAGTGTTTCCATTTTAAACCCTAATTCTGGCCATTTGTCTGCTGCTGCTGTGCTGTAGGTTTCATTAGTTGTTTTCTCTGCAAACACAGAGATGCTATATACACTGCAACAGCAGCAGGAGGAGGACGTTTAACATAATTTAAAGGCTTATTCAGAAAGCCTGGTGGGGAAAATGAGCAGAATATGATCATGACCATAATAAACTATCATCATTGTGTGTACACACGAAAGTCGATCCATCATTGCCAAAACTGGCCAAAAATTATACACAAAGCATAATCTATTTCTCAAACTGTAAATGCAACTCCTGGTTTTATCTTAAATCTGTGCAATAGATCTGCAATAAACCTGTACTACTGCTCTCTTTGTGTTCTCTTTAGATACACTGTAAATATCCATCCATCCATTTTCTACCACTTTTATCCTTGATGAGGGTCGTGGGGGATGCTGTGCCAATCTCAGCTGATATAGTGCGATAGGCGGGGGACACAGAGACAAACACAGGGACAAACAACCATCTACTCTTACTCTCAGTGTCTAACTTGCCTAATCCCCAAATCTGCATGGACATCTTTGGGCTGCGGGAGAAAACCCACGCTCACTAACTAAATACATACATAAAACACAAAATGGCCAACATGTGGCCCACCCCTTTATAGTGAGATATTGCTGTATGTTTTTTTTAATTGATAGGTTAATTTTGTATCATAAATATGTTTATATTGTGAACTATTTATTGTTCCATATCAAAACAGACACTTTTATTTTGAAATTATGTGAAATATCATCATAAATATTACTATTTTGATGTCTTTTTCACAAAAAGTTTGACTTTTTTTCCACTTGACCGGCCCCCTGCTGACCAAACTAGACACTCCGTGGCCCCTAGGTCATTTGGGTTTGAGACCCCTGCTCTAAACTGACCACAGGTGTGAATGTGAAAGTGAATGCTTGTTTGTCTCTGTGTGATTGATACTATAATGGACAGGTGATCTGTCCATGGTGTCCCCCGCCTTTCACCCTATGTCAACTGGGATTGGCTCCAGCCTCACGTGACACTCATGTTGAGGATAAAACGGTAAGAAAAGAAACATTCATCTTATCATTTTTAGATATTTTAAAGCAGAAATGCAACATATTACTTTTTCATTAAGCCCACAGTTAGTTATTGCTTCATGAGGCATCAGATGGGACTGTAACTGACAACATCCCAGCATGACAGCATAATAACTCTCATCTGCTTTTCTATTTCATTCCCGTCCCTCTTCCTCTTCAGCTGCAGTGGCTGCTCTCCAGCACTGAGCTGTGACATGCTGAGTCACAGTCGGGGATCAGGGAGACAAAACTCATTAACAGGACAAGCAAAAAAGCAAAGTCATGACACCGTGTGCATCCTGGTATTTCAAATCACCACAGATAACAAGCCGGATACAGTCAGGGAGCAGCTTTTTGTCTATTTGAGCAAATGCTGTGAAAGGAAAACGGGGGGAAAAAAGCTTCAGAGGTGACTGTGAATGTTCCACTTTCGGATGAAAAAATAAAAAGGAAAAAGCAACGAGACATGCAGGAGAGTGAGAGGGAAGATTATCAGGGAGTGTACGCTCCGGCGGAACAGTCCAAATGACTGCTTTCAGTGACGGAAGTGCGACGAGGGCAGCTATCAGCAGACTGTAAATAACTCGTGAGAGCCGTGTGGGTTTGTGTGATGAGCAACTGTGGTGACAAGTGGCTTTTACTCACTGCTGAAGGAGATTTCACTGTCAGATTTTTACCACTTCCTGTTTCAACCAAGGGTGAACAACAGCCGGGAATTACAAAATAAAAGAAGACTGTGCAATGTTTCCATGTAAGGCTGCAACAATTAGTCCATTCAGATCTAAATTCAGATCATCTGTCTCCATCTCGTCCTCTCCCTTGTGTCCTCTTCTGTTACACTAACTGTCCTCATGTCAACAATCCATGAATCTTCTCTCTGGTCTTCCTCTTTTCCTCCTGCCCAGAGGCCAGAGGCTCCATCTCCAACGTCCTTTGTCCAATATAATCACCATCTCAACATTCACTCTCTTACTTTATTTCCAACCTGAGCCGAGTCCCTCGAATATGCTCATACCTACAATCGTCGTAAAAAGTAACACTAAACATACACTGATGAAGGTAGAAAGCTGTGTATTCTCAGAGCTTGCATTGAAACAAAAGTGTTAAAATAGTTTTACTTCCAGTACATAGTCAGATTTATCTGAAGAAGCCACAGATGACAAGTGAGCACGTCTTTCTCTTAGCAGTTGATGTTAACACATACAAACTTGCACATACATTCTAGTGTTTTTAGTTTAAAAAAAGAATAAATACTGCAAAATATAGAAATCACCCCATTTCACGGGTACATACAAGGGAGACATAAAGAACATTCTAGTATTCTGTAGATACAGTTGTGTCAGCTGTTAATGTAAACAAATGATGCATCTGATTTAGAGCTGAATAATTAGGGATAGGAATCGAGAACCGGTTCTTGTTCAGAACCGGCGCGCAGTCCATCGATCCCTCGGAACCGTTAGTATGTATGCTTAATGATTCTGCTTATCGGTTCTGCTCGTTGCAAATGTGTCAGGACGTCTAAAGTGTGGTTATATTTCTCGCGTAAAGTTTCCATTACGTCCAAAATGCAGAAACCTTTGTCCACACAGCATGCAATTCATTTACAGCACTGTCACGCGTTTGATACACTGGAGTCAAGCAGCCGCGGAGCTAACGGGACGCCATCTGTTATTAATGCCAAAGGTCACTTTCAAGTCTTCCAGGCAGGACAGGCCCCGCCTACTTAGTTAATGTGAGCGCCATTTCATTGTGTAAACCTTTACTATACATGTTTAGTGACTTTTTGCCACATTTGTGACCTGGAGGAGCAGCAGCATGATAACAGGACACCAGATAAAAAGACCACATGGACACGTTTCAATAACAAACCTATTAGACTCCTCCCCCTCCTGCAGCTGGTGACAGGTTGTTTGACCTCTGACAGAAGTTTAAAGTCACCACATGACACCTGCATTCATCCAAGCCGCGTGAATGAAACATGAACACGGATGAGGCGGCAGCTCCCGCGGGACGTGACACACACTCACAGGAGGGTGTGGTGTTTTTGTCACGGTCTAACCTTGATGCTCAAAGTACGAGAGATGCCGCGTGTGCTGTCTGCTGCACTCTTATTTCACATTCACATTTTGATGTGGTTTTTCCTCCAGGCTCAGTGAATACCCATTTTTCTCTTAAAATATTCACAGATTTAGGAGAGTGGCACTGGTTACTAAAACCTCTTGGCAGGGGGAACATGAATATTAATATGGATATTTGGGATTTTACGCTTTGTTTCTTTACAGCCCCTTAAACCAGAATGAAGAGGAAGATGAAGAGCAGCCTGGGACTACAGAAAAACAATTCTTATAATAGTATACAGTTTTCAGCTATGTCTTAAACCTTTAATATAATCAGAATTAATTCTATTTTTCTGGTTTGTATATTTACAATTACATAAAATGGAAGGCGAGAATTTGCATCACATTTTCCCGTTTGTGCGTTTCAGAGGTGTTTGCTTTTATCGGCCACAGCCTCGATCTGCTCATCAGACCAGATATATGGGCATCTTTTGCCATGACGGTAATAAACGAGGCATGACTTTGAGGAGAGAGACACGAGCGTCCAAGGCGGCATTTCTAACGCGCCTGCTGTCGCCAATATCACGGCTAAACAAAGATGGATCGGGCAATTTTTGATTTTGAATGTTCAAACATTCTCATGTTTGTCTGGCAGTGACTTTGAGATGGGGCAATAAGTTTATCACAATTAAACATTTTCAAATCAGAGCGTATCAATAATGATAGAGATGAATTAAAGGCTCTTGAATAAACATGGTAATTGTGATTTTAAATCATTTTATGCAAAGAAAACAAAACGTCACACGACTAAATTCATTCATTCATTTTCTATGGCTGTTATCCTCGACGTGAGGGTCCTGAGCAGACATGTTTACAAATGAAACGGAGAAAAACAATGAATTACATAATTAACTGACTATTTCAGTTTCTAGGTAAAGGTCCAGTGTGTAAGATTCAGGCAAAATTATTTAAATGATTTATTATTTGCATGAATTGTTGTTTTCATTACGACAGAATGACAATCTCTAACTGACAGCTATTGTTATACTAATAATAATAATAATAATAGTAATAATAATAATAACAATAATACGAATAATAATGACAACAATAATAATAATAATAACAATAATAACAATAATAATAATAATAACAATGATACATTTTATTTATAAGTGCCTTTTCCACACTCAAGGTCACTTAACTAAACATATATAGGTTTAAAGGTTTATAGATTAGAACTTAGAAATAAATGAGACTTCTGAACTGGACTCACACAGTCTTGACAAACCATTGCAGATGGTCGTCTAAATCCTCAGAATGTTTTTTTTTCTTCCCTCGGTCATGTCAACATGAAGCTGTAGCTCTCCACATGGATCCCAAGTGTCCAGAAAGTTGCAGCCCGTATAAAAGCTAAGTGCTGTTAGTCAGAGGAGCGACTGGAGAATCCCCCGTTCCCACTCTGGTGTTTGTTATTACCCTCTTCATCTTAACACAGCTTTAAAAGCACATAGCTGCTCTAAAAGACTCAACAGATGAAGAGAACAAGGTTAGAGGATTGGGATTTGAAGCTGTGGAACAACCATGTGCTCCAAACCGGGTGTTTTTTTCCCCTAAAAATCATAAGAAATATAATATGTATGCTCCCACTAGGGGGCAGTGTTGTTCCATGAAAGTGGCAGCTGTGCCGGTGTGAGCAGAGCACCTGTCACAGAGGTTTTCTCAGCCATGTGGGTCACAGAAGCTCTGCTTTTTTAAAGAGATGAACAGCGTTGGGTAGGGGGAGAGAAAGAATAACACAGAAATAAAAATTCATGCCAAGCAATCAGAATGAAAAATGGTTGTTCTGCAAATCAACGGGATGAAAGAAGATTTAATGGGAAAGGACAGCCGGCGCCAGGGAGCTATTACAATTCAAGGATGCTTTGAAACAATTACATATTCAGTCCAGGAGCTGTTAATTGTGCACATTTGCACAACTTCTCTGCTGATGTATCATCACTGTCACATTTGGGCATCGGTTTAATAGCATACTGTACAATTCTGATGACAGAAAGCTCAATTTCTATCAGAAATGAATCTCCTGCTGTTGTTACTCACGCTCTCTGTGTGAATGGGTGGAGACGATATACTGAAGTAATAAAAGCTCTAGATCTGTGCCAATTTATGTAGGACGTGGACTGATATCACTGGAAGAGATTTGATAGTAGAATTGTCAATCTACATGACATAATGAGGACACTTTGCTTTTACCAGCATCCAAGTCTTTTCACCAACTCATTTAACTCATTTCATTTCCAGAACAAATAAATCCATGAGAAATTCTTCTAAAGTGTTCTGTCCACTGACTTTGAATCCAAAGCAGAAGAGAAGAGAAGTTGAGCTGCATGTTGTCACGTTGTACCGAGACACCTGCATGGTCGCTCTCCCTCAAAACATGGCTGCCAGTGTGGACACAAGGAAAAACACTATTGAATTTACTCACTGGATCAAACCTATGCCAGCTTAAGTCTATGACATCTTCTGAATATGTGCACCACTTTATCCAGATTTTTGACTGGAGACTTTTTTGTAAAAGGTTTATAAAGCACTCACGCTCCTGCACCAAAGTCCATAGAGAAAATCAGCATTTTAAGATCAAGACACACAAGAGTTGCTGATCCACTGCTGCCTCCATGAGTAAACTCACTTCTATGTTGAAAATCCATCCATCTTCTATCACTTTATCTCAACATGAGGGTCTCAGCTGACATAGGGCGATGGGTGGGGTCACACCCTGAACAGTTCGCCAGTCCATCACACATGGATTCACTCTCACAATCAGACCTATGGTCCACTTGACCTAATATGTTGAAAATCCATTGTTTAAGTGGCACAGACTTATCAAACAAGTGCAGCTTCTGGATCACTGCAAGCTAAAAACACTGACTTTGGTGTGGGAGAGTGGGCGGTTTACAAACTTCAGTTTCCATTCAGAAACGCCTTTTTTTAATGGTAAAGTGTATTCTTAAGATACTGTGGATTTTAGAAAGCATAGATTTCATTGCGTGAGCATTTTGTTAAGTGGCTAAAATCTGTTTTCAGTGAGAATGAACCTCCACGTCTCAGCCCTGACTCTGCATTTAAAGATTTACGATCGGAAAAATGTGACAAATTCCTATGTGTGTTGATTAAAACTCCATCAGCTTCTTTCTAATGGAAAATAGCCACTGCAGGGCAAAGTCAGGAATACAACTTTAGATGTAAATCTGTCTTAATGTCTGAGAATATGTTAAGCAGCAGTGATTTACAGATGAAGGCTTGTGGCTTAATGATGGCCGGTTAGGGTAAAAGGCAGGAAACAAGAGATGTACAGACTCACTCTTCTAATGAGATGTTGCTGTGCAGCAGAATGTGGGCGGAGGAATGAGATCCAGGTGGGCCGCTGGCGTCAGGCTGTGCGCTTGTGTCGTCTGCCAAATGCCTCTCAGGTAAAGATGTCTGAGGAACGATTTCCAACACTGCCCAACACCTGAAACACAAACACACGCAGACAAATAAATATGCTGTGCTTTAATTAGTAAGAGTGAGAATGACATGATTACTCACTCACTCACTCACTCAAATATGACATGTAATACATGGTCCAAGATGAGGATACAGCAATAATCATTGCATTAAAAGACAATGTTATCATTTCCAGGAGGAAAGTTTGTGTCACTGTGCAAATCTTTCACTCTCTGTAACATCTTCATTCAAAGAATTGAGGTCCACACTTGGAATTAGTTGCTTTCTTCTTTACTGAACAAAGCTCCATGTCCATCTGTCTACGCAACACATACGCCCAACCTGTACAACTGTCACAAACACGCCCTCTGCTGGAACCACAGGCACTGCAGCACAACATACCCAACAACAAGCAGCATTCCGACGAGCCCTGAACACAAATCAAACACATAAACAGACGATTACATGATTTTACATAACAGCACACAGGAGTTGTTGATCCACTGCTACAGCTAACAATAATTTGAAATCACCTATTTTGTGACTTTGGAGAATAAAATGATTTGTTTGAATTTACATAAGCAACACAAACCTACTAAATGAGGCAGAAGTAGAGCAGCAGCTCCTGAGTGTCCAAGAGCTAAAAACGCTGATTTTCTCAGTGGACTTTGGTGCAGAAGACAACAATGACATAAAGTGACATAAAGTATATTGTTCATTTATGGTGCAGATTTTATCTTTTATATGTTAGCTTTTTGTTAAGTGGTGGAAATCTGAAATGATACATTTATATAAATCTTGGTTTTCAGTCGGTAAAAGTTAAAGTGAAAGTTAAAGTTAAAGTTAAAGTCTAGTTAAAGACAGGAACGATGAGAGGTGAACTCGATATCCGAGAAGCAGGCATAGATTTAATTAGAGGAGCCTTTTGTTAAGAGGCAAAAATGTGTTTTTCTTTGTGTCCCTGCTGACAGTCATGTGTCTGCGTCACCACAAGGACTGATAATGTAGTGAAAATGGTCATGAGTCAAATGTGCAGGTTAATCTGTTTAGAGCATATAAATATATATGGTGCCAGCTTATCGATAATCATATCTCAGAAGGACAATATATTGCTATATGGATATTTTGTTCCACCTCTATTCCCAATACTTCACTTGTAATATTTCACAAAGCTTCTGTCTGATCCAATCTCAGCACACAGAGTGTTTTATGACCACCAGGCACTAATAGCTGCTCTGTGCCAACATGAAGATGAAGCATCATGATCCAACAGACAACACGCCGCCAGCGATTCTACAATTTCCAACATATGTACTTGCTTCAATCTAATTTTTCACGGCATTTCTTGACTATAGCAGAGAGATTCAATAAGTGCCGCAGTGTGTGATAACGTGAAGATTAAAGGAACAACAGGTAAATTTCTCAGGAAAAGACTGAAAACAAGCTGGATTTTCTTACAGGAGGTTGTTGCAAGACAGGACCATTTGTCACAGAGATACAACGCGGCCTCTAATCTAGGGTAACACACACACATACACACACACTTGCTTAGTCACTGCTGGCACCAGGCTGCAATAATCAACATTTTTATATGAACAATGGATCAAATGAATGTGGTGTAATGTGAACAAGCCACTGAGAATTATCACCCGACTCTGCAGTTCTCCTCAGACCTTCAGAGTGTTTTAGCATTGTTCACCTCACTGTTCATATTTTATGGCACAAAACTTTACGGGTCTGATTCAGTCGCACTGCTCCCTCCATCCTTATCCTCCATGCTTATCCTCCATCCTTATCCTCCAACGAACCTACTTTAGCTCCGTTGAGCTAAAGTAGAAACAGAAACAGTGTTTCTTGATGCGGAAACCACAGACTGAAAATAAAGATGGTCAACGTGATCACTCGTGAATGTGAAGCCACTATATCTGGATCGTGTCCTACTTGGCTGCTGCTTGATAGAGAGACAGTTAGTTCATGGTCAGGACATTTCATACTTCACGAGAAACTCAAGTGCAGAACTCCTGGGAAGTCCTCACAGGGAATGACAACATTTCCACATTACCCACACACACTTCAGATTTCTGGGCCAATCACACAATAGTTGTCAGACACCACACAAGAATAAAGTTCTGTCCAGATGATGTGTGAAGAACAAGCTGCAGGAAAATCATGATGTCATTCTTTGTTTAAATACAGCGGAGCTAATGCTGGTTGGTAAGTTAATATTAACCTGCATTGTAGCTTGCTGTTGCCTAGCTGCAATGCCAGCTAGCCATTTGAACATCAAGCTTCATTTTAAAATACAAGTTCACGAGTTCCAATTAAAGGCACCGAAACCCAAACATACTAAACAATTATGGCTAGCTAACACTGCTATCTAGATGTTTCAAGCAGACTAAGTCTGGAAAAGGTTTAGTGAGATTTAGTTATTTAGTTTAGTTTGTTAAGTAATTTTAACTTAATTTAGCTTTTTTAAGGCTAACTGAGGAGTGTGGTGGTGCAAGGCAGAGCAAGAAACACTTTCTCAAGCGAGTGTATAATGTTGGAGACGAGGCAGTCTTCCTGTCTTCCAGATCTGTCTGACATGGAAACGGAGACTTAGTTCCTTTAAGGACATCATGAATTCATTTATCATTTATCACGAATTTACTCATTTATTACGAAGCACAATATATTCAATCAAGAACCTTTTGAATTTGACAGTCTGACTATTGATGACACACTAGATTCATTCTGAACATAATGTCACTGCAGCTGGACAAGTGCAGGGACATCTCTGCTGCGCTGCTGCTGCTGCTGATGCTGCTGCTGCTGCTGCTGATGCTGCTGCTGCTGCTGCTGCATGTGTCCAACACCACAGCCTCCTCCTGTTCTACTTTCCTTTGCCATGCTTGACTTTGGCATCCATCTCTCAGAGTTGTGTCTGGACTCAGCTCTGTTGAGCCCTTGAGGTTTATTCTTCTCTCAGCTGAATTATGTAGAGAAGAATTTCAAGGGCAAAGAATACACCTGACTATATTAGTTTACTTCTTTGCCTCTGAGGTAAATACAGATTCTTTTTTAAACCTTTAATTGTTTCAGGATTTAATATAAAACGCATGGCTTCTTATACGTTTATCTAAAGAAAGAAGGAGAATTCAAAGAACAACAACTTATGTAAGAGAAAGATATACATAAGAATACACACACTGAACGTTGTTAAATCTAATCTCCAGGTCGTTATATAACAACATTTTGGGATAAAGGCTCTCTGTCCTAAGCTCCTCCCACAACATAAGCATAGAAATATGCTTCTGAAATAGTTTTAAATGAACTATCTATTATTTTAGTGTTAAAGTAATACCAAGAGAGCGCAGTTTCTTTATTCTGCAAAACCTACTGTGTAGAACAATGAATGTGAGGCTCCCTCTCTCTGTGTCAGAGTCTCCTGTCCCCGGCCAGGTTTTGTCCAAATGTTGGAAATGAAAGTGTAGCAGAAGTGCAGAAATCTAGTTCTCTTCCAGATCACTTGACTTACATTATGTTGAAATGTTATTATGTAATTATTGTTCAGTAATGCCAAAAAAATATGTCGCTTAACCTGCCTTTAATTATATAATCTAATATCTAACCACTATTCAAGCACGTGTAGTCGGCTATGACCTCAAATAAGAATAAGTATACATTTACATTCTTATTCGTATACTCGACTAAGTATACAAGTCTTAAGACTCGCCTTTCCAATGTAGCCATTTTCTCCTTCAGCATCACCATGGGAACCGTTAGTCATAGGATTTGATATTTACTTTATTTTTTTCTGTGCACTCTAATCTCTTCTTTCATTCATTTACATGTGTTCCATATTTTCCTTTACCCCTCTCTTTGTGTCAGGTTCCTTATTTGCTGTAATTACTGGCAGACCGTAACAATGATGCTTCACAGTTTTAATAAGCTTCATTTGTGTTGTAACTGTATTTTCTCCCAATCAATCAGGTGTCGAAGTAAACGCACAGGTTCTTCTCTGGCAGATGAGCATTTGAACAGTGTGTGCTTTAATTGGCAATTACACTTCAAACATGTTGAGCTGTCCAGCTGTTTGCTGACCTAAGCGTTGGATATATAAAAAAACAAGATTGTGTTTGGTAGTCGTCTGTGGACATGCAAATCTGCAGGTAATATTTGTACCTGTCTCTAAACCTTTCCACTGTCCACACATACTGTATATACATCGAATATGCAGTATTAAGTTAGTATTGGGTGTCACGAGTACCTCGACTCTGAATAGTATATCAGTTATAGTCATCAGCCATCATCTACCGCTTTATCCTCCACCAGAGGGTCGCAGGGGTGCTGCGGCAATCTCAGCTACATCGGGCGATAGGCGGGGTCACACCCTGGACAGTTCAACCATTCACTCTCACACTCACTCCTATGGTCAATTTAGAGTGTCCAATTACCTAATCCCCACATTGCATGTTTTTGGACCGTGTGAGGAAGCCGGAGAACCCGGAGAGAACCCACGCACACACGGGGAGAACATGCAAACTCCATGCAGAAAGCCCAAGTTATATATCAGTTATAATGGTTATTAAATGTTTAATAAAGTACATTGTCCTGACACAAATCTGTTTTGAGCACTGTATTATACATGTAAATATCTATATCTTGTGCGAGGGTATCAATAATTCTATCTCACTAATCTGGACAATTATTATTGTCATATTGATATTTTGTCCCACCACTTTAGACGATCTTCCTTTGTTATACGATAGATTGCTGTTTTCCAGGTCAAGACCAAAGTCTTTGCCTCAACTATAAGATTGATAGACTAAAAGTCAAGTCTTTTTTTACGGAACTTAATAGACTACTAGTAATTGATCAATGAAACAATAAATGTACATAATAAATGTAAGGCTCATAAACCAACAAAAAACTCTTCTATTTAGTTACCAGCTATCACATTTAGCATGAGGTTGTTTTACTAACACATTGAGTTTAAAATATACATCGCAGAAGTGTTTGAAGACATTATCAAGTTGTCCAGCAGAGGGCGCTGTGAGCACAGCTTGGCAATAAGACAACAGTTATGTTCTGCCTTTTACACGTCCATATGACATTCACATTAACGCAGTGATTTCTCACCAGGAGTTGTATGTCCTTGAGTGATGAATTGTACGATTGTGGAAACAGAAAAACCTTCTCTCAAAACGTCCACAGTGAAGAGAGACAGTGTACAATGTCCACAACAGTAATTACCACTCTGCGTTTGTTCTGCGTCGGCCTGATCTACGTACGTCGAGCAATGCAGGGCGCATGAAACAGTAGGTGGTGTCGTTACAAACAAGGGCACATCGGCAGTCCCAGACATTTACCTAAATATCAACTTTTATTTCCTGCACAAAATTCAAATTTCAATGACCCATGACTATTTAGGGCAAATTCACAAACTTTCCAGGATTTCAGGGACCCGTGGGAACCCTGAGTGCAGCATAAATCCAGGCTAAATGCTCAGAGAAATTTGACCTAAAACTGGGGCAAATTCTAAATCTTCTATGGAGCTAATTAGAAGATGTTCAGACTGGATTAACCCACTTTATAACAATGTAACAGAGACTTCTTTGTGCTATGCTATTATTAGCAGCTCAGATGCGCGCGTTATGAGAGAGGATCACAGCAGATCAGCAGTTCCAAAAAAGCCCCTCTAAGTAAGGATTTCCCTTCAAGACTGTCAAGGTGTTTCAGTCGGGTACAAGTCAGCCTGGTAATCCTTTGAGTGCAGCTAGTGCTGGAAGGTTTTCTAAAACAAAACGGGGAGAGTGGGAAACAGAGTGTGAATCACAAGTTCTTAGTGTGAAACCAGAGGCCATAAAGTTGGGCTGCAGGAGACGGAAAGGAATTCACAGACAAGTAAATTCTCTCCCCTCTCTGCGGCAGCAGCTGTTGGTCTCCCCGAGATTTATCCATTCATTTGTTGTGGCCACGGTCGAATGCACCCGACAACACACCATTTCTATTTTATTCTACTAGTCTTTCACTCTGCTGGGTGGCTCACAGGAATTATGTCCCCGACGATAATTATCAATCAAAATTATGGGCTGAAAAATAGAGGCAGCGGAAAACTGCTTACCAGGGCGCCGAGCATGAGCAGAGAGAGAGAGCGGGGGAGAGAGAGGGGGAGAGAGGGGGAGAGAGAGAGGGAGAGAGAGCGGGGGAGAGAGAGAGAGAGAGAGAGAGAGAGAGAGAGAGGGAGGCAGAGAGAGAGGGAGAGACAGTGTGAGCCGCAGAGAGTTCACTAACACAAACTGTGCTGTACTTTAATATTTTAACAAATATTTAATTTCAATTGCACATGAACTTTGAAATTCAGTTCTTCCGATATATTGTTGAGTTGAGTGTTGTTTCTTTATTTGAGTTGTTGTTGAGTGTGAAAGCACTTGTTGAACATGGGAACCATCTGTGGGCTTTAGAGAGAAGAACATGTCCTGTTTCTGGTGCTGAGGGTTAGGGTCCACACGAGTTCATAATGATAGAAAACAGTAACTACACTCAACTACACTGAACACTGGAGCAGATGCTCCAGAAGCAGAAGACCCCTCCAGGTGCTGCTTCTGCCATTTTATTAAGTGTCCTCTGTATCTAATAAAGTGCAGCTGACAACAACTGTGGTTGATACTTGTGTGTGTTTGCATGTGGCATGAATGCAGGCAGAGAATATGCATGAACAAACATGAAGGAGAGAGTGAACGTGACACAGAACTGGGTAATTCCCAACAGAGGAAAGGCTGCGAATGAGCAGCTCGTACATGAAACACAGGCTACGAAGGCTTCTGTCACATTCACAGTCACAATTCACATTTTCTCCTC
Source organism: Solea solea (assembly GCF_958295425.1). Classification (NCBI taxonomy): domain Eukaryota; kingdom Metazoa; phylum Chordata; class Actinopteri; order Pleuronectiformes; family Soleidae; genus Solea; species Solea solea. The sequence goes on from NC_081142.1 coordinate 576,380, forward strand.
TAATGAGACCAAGTTCAGGGACCAACGTCAAAATCTGGGCCACGACCAAAAGTGTCCAACACCACAGTCTGCTGCTGCTGCACCCACGCGACAACGCTCAGTCATTCCTGCAGTAATCATGTGACTCCTTGTTTAATCTATTGTGATTTATTTTTAGTCTTTTGTTCTGCAGACCAACAACAGAGTAGTGTGGATGTAGCCTGATGTAAGAAGCACAGGTTCACACTGAGAAAAAAGGAGGGGCTGAATATAAAATACAAAATTTATGTCCCTGGGTCATAACAATTACTCTGGCCCTGGCCTTCAGCGGAGCAATCTCACATTTGTGTTTGATCAGGATCGTGTTCTTTTACTCCCACAAAAACAAACTTCAAACACTGCCTTCTCTCAACTTTTCAAAGAGGCAACAGACGACACTTTTGTGTCCTTAGCTGTTCCTGTTAAAAAACCACAGTGAGCACACGGGGACTTCTCCCTCGGAGTCTGTGTTGTTGTGCATTTTGAATCATAAACACAACAGTACATATAACAATATATAACAATAGATACCTTATATAATAATAGATATAAGGTGATGATTCAGTGGCACATATAAAGCCGTCAAATGTCCATGAAAACTCTGATGGCCACATGAATAATGTAGTGAAAGCAAGACTTTAAGTGAATAAATATTTAATTTGGCTGCCGTCCTTTTTTTTAAATTGAATTAAATTACAATCAGTTATAACAGCATAATAAGGACATGTCTTTTTCAGCATGAATATAGAGGACATCTCCGTTCCTTTGTTACTTCTAGTCTCAGACAGATCATATTATCTCTGCACCATATTCTTGTGATCATGTCATATTCCTCCTCACCTACAAAGCCCTTAATGGTCAGACACGATCACATTTTTAAGAGCTCAGTTCCATATTTTTCCACTTGAACAACGCACTCCCAGAATGAAGACTTTCCTCGAGTCTCCAAGAACAGGACGGGAGGCAGAGGCTTCAGTGAAATCAAAACTTTTCCTTTTTACATAAAAAGGTTGGGGCTGGCTCAAACTTGCCTTGAAGCATGGACTTCCAATGATGCACTGAGCTCCTCTCTCCGCCTTCCTTCCATCTGTACCATTCACATCCCACTAATGTGTGTCATTAACTTTCTTCTGTCTCGACTCTCGTGTTGTTTGCTGCAGGTTTGTCTGTCTCACAAGATGCAGAGTCTGGCTCTATGAGCACAAACCTCTTATTGTGTGTGATTTGCTGCCTCACATCTAGATGGGATTTCCAGAGGCTCCCGCGAATGTCTGCTGCAAGAAAAGATCGGAGAAGCAGCCATCGCTGAAGTTACTTGGATTGGTTCCTGTTTTTTAATCACAGTCGGTGTCAGAACACTGTTACTCACCCGTGATCCTGCTCATCAACAACAATCTACGATCTAATATTATTATTCCAATTAATAATCAACCAATTAATTAATTGGACTCTTTTCCCTGCTAACTGCATGGCAGCATGTCACATCAACACAAGCACAATCATGATTATACAAATGATTCCGACTAATAATGAGAAACCATGAAATCTGGTAATCTCGAATCGTTTGGTCCATCAAATGTCAGAAAACAAGTCCAATGTCTTGTTTTTGTCCACAAACCAAAATGATTCAGTTTAAATGATTTATCTGTTTTATGGAGCAAATAAACTGGAAAATATTCACATTTAAGAAGCTAAAAACCTAAAAAAATAGCAATAATCAAAACTGATGACAATTATTTTAGTAATCAATTAATAAGTCAGTGTTTCCGCTCTGTTGACGGGTTCAAGTGAAATCTGTGAAAGAGCTGCGTAAAAACAAAACTATGAATTAACTTCGCAGGTTATAGGTTAGCAAGTTGGAATGGTATAAAAGATGATGTCACTCTGCTCAGGACATCAATTCCTCTGACAAGACACTTATTGTCCACATAAGACATAATAAAAGTAGCAGTAGCACCTGGTCCTCTGCTGCTGTAGCTCATCTGCTCCACACTTCTATGTCAAGATGTTCTCCTGCATGATGATCACTGAGTTACTGTTGTGTTTCTGTCATTGTGAACCAGTCTGGTCGCTGTTTTTTTTTTTGGACCATTCATTGAAAACTCAAGAGATGGTTGTGTGTGAAAATGTATCAGGCCATGTCACCGTAGCTCTCTTCCCCATTCTGATGCTCAGTTTGAACTTGGACAGGTTGTCTTGACCCTCTTTACACGTGACAATTGCTGCCATGTTATTGGATATTAGATATGTACCTAATAAAGAGGCAGGTGGGTGTATTTACATAGCTATTATTTATTTCCTTGTATCTTGTAAGGCCAAATACATTTTTTTTACTAACGGGTCAAATCCAAAGCTGCAAGTTTCACATGTGCATCGACTGTAACTCTTTAAAGACGTGGTGATGCATTGAATGAGCTAAAAGTAAAAAAAATAAAATATCACACACTGTATTTGTGAATTCTGCAGTGCATGTGTTGACCGGGGAGTTCTGCATTGGGAGCGAGTCAAGTCTGTTCACACCTCACTGAAATAACTCTGAAATGCTACCGTGAATCGATAAATGGAGTTCTGCTGTGTGAAAAAAAACAAAAAAAAACTGCCATTATAGGGCATTGCTTCTCCACGCAACACTGCTTTTGGGATCTGGTGTGTAGGTTGGACACAAAACAAAATAATGCAGCCTGAAGCTCATAAATCTCAGAGAAGTATCCCAGAGGAGAGAGACTTATTGTGTGCAGCTGCTGGAAGTTGTTTTGCCAGGAGCTGATCAGTAAAGTACACCAAAGGTCAGATACGACCAATTGGGTATTTGTCATGAGTGTGAGGCTCATGTTGATGTGCAACGGAGGATCATCTTGATTTTAAAATGGGATTATTTGGTTGTTTTATATTTTCCACATTAGGTCTGATCGGCTCAAAGAAGTCGGGGAAACACTGTTGCAGATTGCAGACGGATAACTGCAACAGCTGTATTGATCCACACAGAAGCTGTTGTTGTTGTTATTGTGGGCTCTTGGTATAGATCTCATCATTTTCTGTCATTCCATCTTTGTAGAAGCCATTTCAAATGTTGTCTTTAGAGGTTGACGAACAACATGCAAAACGGAAGCTTTCACACACACTGTGGCAGACGTGTTTTCCACTGGTCGCTGCCACTTCCTCATCTCCTGCCTCGTAAACGGCGACGTCTCTTAAACTCCACCCCCACATTTTGTGATGCGAGCCCTCCATTAAAACTTAATTTTGAGCTCAGATACAAAGCCGATGATACGTCTCTGTCTCTCAGTCATAAAAGACATTTTACACAACCGCTTTCATGGTTGAGCAGAACTTCAACTCTAGTAAATTGACTCAGACATGTAAAATCAGTGAGGTGCTCCATCGCTTTCTTTCTCCTCTCTCGTGAAACACACACACACACACACACACACACACACACACACACACACACACACACACACACACACACACACACACACACACACACACACACACACACACACACACACACACACACACACACACACACACACACACACACACACACACACACACCGAGGTGATGCAATCGCTGCTAATATTTTGTTTGTACAGCATTTTTATTGAGGACACCAGACATAATGCTAACCTAAGCTAGCCTGTTACCTGAACGCTAACCTAACCCTACACCATAAGAACGTGAGGACCAGCCAAAATGTCCTCACTCTCTAATAGCAGTGTCCAGGGCCATTGGGTTAACTCATGATAACTAACAATAACCAGTCAACTGGAAACTAACTGTAAACAGAATTGAAGTCATGAGAGTCATGTAACTCTCTGTTGCTCTGAATCTGTTGTTAAGATTCCTTAAATCTGCACTGACCTCCAATAAACGTGATCATACATGGGAGGAAACAGCTTTGTCTTAAGATGTGAAAAGAAAGCAAAGCATCTTTATTGTCATTATACAACAACTGGTATTGCACAACGACATGTCGAGGTCAGATGGAGGTTTGATCAGAGCCGCTGCGACTGAGCGCGCCGCCGCCGCCACCACAACAGCCCAACCTGACTGAACGTTACTAACATTTGAACATGTTTTGATGGCGGGAGGAAACCGGAGAGCCCGGGGGAAACCCACGCAGACATGGGGAGAACATGCACACTCCACACAGAAAGGTCCCAGACCAGGAATTGAACCCAGCACCTTCTTTCTGTGAGGCAACAGTGCTAACCACCACTACTAAGCACTGCATAGCGTGGTTCCAGTATGTTAATTAGGGTTTAAGGGTTTTCCACCACTGAATAAGGTCACATGTCTGATGCTGCAAACACGTCTATAGCTACAGACAGAAGCTGTTTTTGTACAGAGATGCAAAATATTTACACACCAGTGAGTTCAGAGAAGCAGGAGGGGGTTCGAGTTCGGTTGATGTGTCGCCCCAAATCAGCAGTTGCCATGGTTACTATAAGTCTGCAGCAGGTTAGCGGGAGGAGGTAACGTGTAGTCGTGCTACAATGGCTACAATGCTAAGACTGCGCCTGAAGGACGCTTTCAAAGGCTGAGACTGTGACGTAGTTTTGATCGATATTAGATTTACAATCAAGATCGTGACACCCCTACTCTCTATGGTTTATACATGTTTTGGTCCTCATAAGACACTCATACAAGATCACACACATTAACATATGGACATGCACACACAAAATCCACAAAGGAAGTGGTATATTCACTTCACTGACACTTGCAGTTGTAAATAACACAACTAAAAACCTAAAAAACACTAAACAACAGACTCAGAGTGACTATTTCGACCTTCATCACTGGAAATGACAGCAAGGAGAGTAAGAACGTTTGAACGTGTTGCACATAGAAGTGCAGTGTGTTTGGAGAGGTTGTGGATGGTCTGTCTTCTCTGGTGCATCTGCTCCCTGTGGATGATTTTTATGCCAAACGGCCTCGAGTCACCGCCGACCAGATTTGTTGTGCCGTCCTGGCTGCAGCCCAAATCTCCTCAAACCTCTCGGTCTCTGTCTCCCAGATGTTGCAGCAGTGTGTTCACATGTGACTGCGATACTCGGTGGCACTAAATTTTCAAAACTTTCCACATTGTGGCTTTAATGGCACTTTTTTTGAAATGTTCTGTAAACATGACAACACTTCAGGCTTCAGCAAAAACACAGCTTCACATCTGGTCTTGAAAATTAGTAGGAAGACACGATCTTCTACCTCCATCATTCCTGACAGAGGAGCAGGTGTTTCTATAGTGAAGTGGAATCATTATATCAACATTATATTTATAATTGTAGTGAGTCGTTGATCCACTGCTGCCTCCATCACTGAGTACAAATGTGTTATTTTGTGGCTTCTGTGATTGAAATCCTTTGTTCATATTAACCTAAGTGACATGAACTTGCCAAACAATGTAGGAGTAGACCAGCAGCTCCTGTGTCCTCATGAGACAATAAACAACAATTGTCTCATGGACTTTGGTGCAGGAGAATGAGCCATTTCTAAACTTCAGTTTCCAGACAGAGAGGGCTGTCTAATGGTCACATTAAAAACATTCTTACAATATCTTAGAGGTTATTATGTCAGCCGCTTTCTAAGTGGATGAAATCAGTTTTCCTTGTGTTCCGTGTACCATGTTTTCAGTTGAAGTGCATGACACAGTCAGTACCTCACAGAACCACACTTTATAAACCTGAACTATCACTTTAGACCCAGCAAGCATGTCCATGCGGGCTCCATTAAGGTTATATTTGGCATGACAATATGGGTCCCAAGTGGGTTTGTCTGTGGTTTTCAAGGTGCCCCCACCTGTGTCAAGCCCATGCTCACCTGGGTACTAAGTGGGTACAAAGTGGGTACTAAGTGGGTACTAAGTGGGTACTAAGTGGGTACTAAGTGGGTACTATGAAGCTTGAAGTGGGGAAATGGTGCAGGTCCTATATGTTTACAGTTACATGGGAAGCCCATGAGGGCAAACACCGGTGAGGTTAGACAGGGGAGCAATAGAACAATGTGCTCACCAAAGGATGTTGAGGATGGTGCAGGTCGTCAAACCACCAAGAACCGCTCTTCGAAACCACAGGATCTGAAATAAAAACAAGTGGTGACATCACTCCACAGAGGCAGCCTGATCATATCATCCTAAAACATGTGCAGCAACATCACATAAACTACTTTACTTCATATGCACGACAGAACACTTTGACAGGGACACGGGTTTGATCCTGGTGGGCCCGAGTCTCTCTGCACGCTTATCTGTGCATGATGTAAAATGCTCTTCTGAGACAATAATCTCCAAAAATATAAATCATGTCAAGGACGATGATGCACTTTTTGTTATATTATCAGGAGCCAGACACTGTGAGTGTGACACTGAGGCATCGCAGCAGCACCAACCCCGGGCCTGCACATGTGTGAGGAGCATGTAAACACACAGGTACTTATTCATCTTCAAAGCAACGATCGTATCTCAATGCACCTGCCTGCATCTTAATGGCATTAAGTATTTATATAGCGATTTCTAGTCTTGATACAGTTTTGCCATTCAAGCATCCACTCACACATACCCATTGATACGCTGCCGGCATGGGTGTCAGGAGCAAGGACACATCAGCATGTAGACCAGCTGAGCCAGGAATCTAACCCTCAACCTTTGAGCTGAAAGACAACTCGCTCTACCACTGAGCACCAAAGTGCACATGCTGTACGATGCGGAGGGAACAGCTGCATGAGCAGGAGTGAGATCAACATCACTCTGAGCGAGACATAAATATTAGAGTTGTTTCCACATGAGGCAGGGGTGTGACAACAAGGTGGGCAAACTGCTCCGGGGCCCCAAGCTGAGATCAGCTGAGTGCCTCAAGCCAGGGACATACGACACAGAGACACTTTGGGTTTCTGCATGACTGTACATATAGTAGCAACATGTCCTCCAACTGAAACGTACATATAGGTCGTTTTCTGAAAACGTGTCTGTGGGTCGTTTTTTTCAAACCCCTGAATGCGACGTAAAGGTAGTATTTTCCAACTCGAATATGCACAGATGTTACTGAGGGTAGGGTTAGGGCAAAAAGACAGGGTTAGGTAGTAAAAATAAAACAAATATTAAAAAGGTGGTATAGTTAGGGACCGAACCATTGTCGACCGTGCTCCAGCGCAGCGCACTCGCTACTGAGCCGACTGCCGGTGCCGACATCGGCGAAGCCACTAGATACGGCGTCTAAGGCGGACGTGGTTGCTGTTATGTATACAACCACTAGGGGCGCATGTTTTGAAAATGTAAAGATAGGTCGTAATTCCTGCATACGACCTATATGTAGCATGTTGAGCACTGTCAATGAGCTTTAAAATATTCAATTCCTTAAGCTGATAGAGCATACAATCAGTCTAAAAAATGTACTGGCCCCATTTTGTCACTGTTGTCTCCTGTGAATTAGCTTCTTCTATTATTTCCAGATTTAGCCGGGCTGGGAACTGTGGTGCCTTTAGATTTTAGGCTAATTTAAACAGATTATCTAGTTAAATGATCTTGTAGTGTGAGGGTTTTATTTTTTTAACACAGATCGTATCGCAGACAGCGCGTTTGCACACACGCAATTTGCATTATCGTAATTACGTGACGGTTTCTGAAAGCTGAGAAGTTGCACGTCAAATCCAACGTGTGGTTAATACGGTAATTTCACTCGCACTGTTGCGTGAAGCCAGCGAATCAGTGTTTTTGTCACCAGAGAGGAAAAACGCCTGTACATAGTTTCCATTTTTTCAAATTTCTACTTTAACACACAAAATCTGGTGTTCATGTACACCTACAGTGTTTTTTTTCAAATCAAACTTTATGTTTTTCTTCATTGTGAATAACTGCCAGATATTGAAAGTTGCTCTGGAAAAATGGGGAAAAACTTACTCTCTGGACATTTTTTGGTTCAAATAAGCAAAAAAAAAAACATACGGACATTTTGAGGTTTAGATTTTAAAGGCTGAACAGACACGATTGTAACATCATCAGACGCACCAGAGTTTTTTATGTGTGTGTTTCTCTGCACGAAACATGGCACACACAACAGCAAGTATGACATGGATAAATGAGAATCTACACAGACAACTATCTGGTAGGAAGCACTTTGGGAACAGCTTCAGTAGAGAACTATAATTTAACAGCAGACGCTGCTCAGTGTGACATGTCTCTAACAACCAGCCAGGTCAGAGAGATAAACTAGGCGGTAATCTCAGCTTTTCCACTCTTCCTGAGTGAAGTAATGCTGAAGAATAACACCGCAGCACCTCCTGAATTCAGCTGTTTGAGTCCACAGATCACCGTGATGTGGAGGAGAAGATTCACCTGTGTTCTGTTGTGTGAGATCTGGGAGAAAAGCAAAGGCATCACGTTCACGATCCCTCCTGTTGAGACAAAAATAGAACAGCAGGTAAATCTCAGAATTCTATTTTTCTTCCTTTCCTACGTGAACACCATCAACGTTCACAATAGACAATGTTTTGATGAGAATTTAAAATGATCATAAAAATAAATGTGGTGCACAACATGAACAGAAACACATTTGTGTGTTTTACCTATAGAATACATGCAGCATATTTTAGTTAACAATTGAAAGTGATGAATCAAACACAGGATAAGTGCTCCCCCTTATAACAGTTCAAAATAAATCACCAGGACTGTATGTCACCCATTCACAATAATCCTAATAATGGATATTTAGCACAATTCACCTATTGTGAGTTATTTATTCATAATGTGCCCGACCCTAATGAATGATGCTAGAACTTATGAAGACGATCTCAAAGCAAAGGCAGGCTACACTAAAGCACATGCAGTAATGGACCGTTCCCTCCATAATAGCAGATAGACACGGACCAAACTAAAACTAAAAAGTCAAAGAACACATCAAAAAAGGAAAGAAAAGATGATGGATTGATTCTCACCCAGAGCCACTGTGCCCATTAGAAAAGGTTTCCCCATCTGACTGAAGTCATTGCTGCTTTGAAGGCCGACTTCTGACCCCACTGCGAATGTCACAGCCACCTGAGACACACACACACACACACACACACACAGGCCTTCTGTGACAGGTGAGGTGACATTCGTTCAGTCAAGGTCAAAATCAAGATGAAAGTGAACTAACATGAAGGAAGGGGACACGTGGGAAAGTCAGGAAACCTTCCACAGCAAGACACACACAAACATTTATTAGTTTTTCATTTCATGTGTGAATCGCAGGGTCGAAGAGTCACTTGTTAAACTCAACATCAATCAATCAAACAAACAGCTGTTGGAAGAAAACTGTGCTCATTTTTCAAAGAGCAGTAAAAAAAAAAATCTAAATTCAGTTGAAGTAAAGATAGACTTTGAAATGATCAGACATTATTGTGGCTTCAAACTAACTCTAACTAACTGTAAATTGATTTTGTTGCTGTTAAGATTTAAAATCAATAGTTTTATTAATGCTGTTGAAGTTCTCTCACAGCTTTGACTTAACAAAAAATCAATACTTTTGTCCTTCAGCCTAAACATACTCATCAGAACCATCAGCAGCTTTAATCTGAGCCCAGTTTACACTCGCAGACACTGAGTGTCCTGATCGCAGTCGCTTAGAGCTGCAACTAACCATTATTAATCTGTCGCTTATTTTCATGATTAATCGAGTAATCGTTTAGTCTGTAAAATGTCAGAAAATGCTAAACAATGTTGATCAGTGTTTGTCGAACCTGGAAATGATGATGTTCTTGAATGTCTTGTTTTGTCCCCAAACCAAAATGATTCAGTTTTTAAATGATTTCAGTGTTATATGGAGAGAAAAGATTCACATTTAAGAAGCTGAAACGATCAGAAGGGTTAGGGTTAGGGTTAGGGCTTGTTTTAATCATGAAAAAAGCTTCAAACTGAGACATCGGTTATCAAAATAGTTGAAGATTAATTTACAAAAAGATTAATAAATCGATTCATCGAGTAATTGTTTCACCTCTACAGTCGCTACACCAACCAAGCAACCAAAAATGACCAACCAGACATCTAATCCAACAAATTAACCAAACAAACAAAAACCAACCAACCAACTAAGATAAAACCAACCAATAACAACAACAAAACAATTAACCAACTAACCAACAATTCGATTTGAACCCTGCCGACACAGACAATGGCCCCAGATCAGGGCTCTGATCTGAAATAACCAACCAACTCACCAACACAAACCAAAAACCAACCAAAATCAACCAAACTAAATACATGTTTAAAAACTGACCAAAACAAACCAACCAAAAACAACTAACCAACCAACCAACCAACCAAACAAAACCAATTAACCAAACAAGACAAATCACCATTTACCTCATAGTCTGAACTGTGAACTCTTCACAGACACTGTTACTGACACTGGCTTGCAGATGTGTGGCAGATGTGTGGCAGATGTGTGGCAGGGCGTCGATGACTGAAAACCGAAGAAGACAAGAAAGTTCCTTCAAAGTGAAGGATGGAGAGAAGTATCAACACAACATCTAAAGAAAGGCAGTGATCAAGGGACAGCGCAGCTACAAGAAGAGTTCCGTGATCCACTTGGACGCAGGAATCACCTCTCGCATGTTTTTCGTGACCACATGTGGTTTGGTGGACAGTCAGTCAGAAGATTGTGAAGTGTGAAATGTACAATGATCCTATGACTTTAGGAAACTGTGCAGCGTGAACTTGGCTTTACTGAAGACCAGAGGACGTGTGTGTGTGTGTGTGTGTGTGTGTGTGTAAAGCCCAAACCACCACGAGTAATGGAGGTGAAGGATAAAAGGAAAAGACTTAAAAAACTAAGAGAGTAGTGATAAGGCAGAGGAAAGATGGAGACAAGTAAGATTGCTTCTGATGTGTGTTCAGTAACAGACGACACTCACACACAGACACAGACACAGACACACACACACACACACACACACATAACATAACCGAGGCTGCATTGTCCTCGTGGTTTGATCACCCTGCACCAGGCTGCTGCAGTATTCCCCTGCTGTCACGGGAACCTGCGGCATTAAAGGTTCAATGACAACTTTATTAGAGGTGAGGGTCTGGAGTCTTAACCAATTACAAAGCCTGAATAAATGTCATGCTAATTATTTCCACAAAGCCGTGAAATTGTAGTCGATTCTCTGTGAATAATCTCCCGTCCAACACAATCCCACAGCCCAGTGCATGAGATTCATTTAAAAGTAAGTGAGAGTGTGTGTGTGTGTGTGTGTACTGTTTCTGACAAAGACACTGACCTTATCAGGACCAGTAGTCCCCATAGAGACCAAAACATGGTCCAAATGTTGAACTGCTTAAGTTTAGGGATAAGATTTGAATTGTGGTTCGGTTAAGGTTAGGGTTAGGCATTAGCTGGTTATGATTAAGGTTAGGGTTTAGGCTTTGTTTAGACTGTCCAAATGAATAGAGGTCAATGCAGTGTCCTCAGAAGAATAGCTGTGCAAACCTTGCTCTCTGTGTGTGTGTGTGTGTGTGTGTGTGTGTTCCAGTAATGGCCAAAGCTTCCTTCAATCCTATTTCACAAAAAAAGCATCAGAAAGAAAAGAAGCCACAGTGTGACTTCATTACTTGGCACATACAGTTCTTGTTACCTGGCAACCAAGAGGGAGACGGTATTAAAACTTAAGAACAAGATGGACTATTTTCCTCTTCACATGAGTGAAAGTAAGTCTTCCACAACACGTATTTCAAGGAGAAAATTAGTATCTCGACTGAAGAGTGAACAAGAAGAGAATTGTGTTTGAAAGTACGTGGGTGTATCTGCACCGTGCTGTTAAACAATGGTTTGAGCATCTGTTTGACTTTGTCCAGCAGCATCTCTGTATCATCTTTGTAAGACATGAGGGCTGGATCATCACTTTCAGCATCTGTGTCTGTCCAGGTGTGATGTGTCTGTGGTGGTGAATGACAGATGTGGACTGTAAGCACTAAACATGCTTCCTCTAGCACAACACTTTCCACTCCAGTCAGTGGTGCACTCTTGATTTGCAAAAAATTATACAACACAAATACCGTAACCTTGCTTGAGGTCACATATGCAAACCATCACTCAAAGTATTCAAGGACATATAAATTGGGATGAACTTCTGCTGTAGAATCCATCCATCTTCTACCGCTGTATCCTCCACACCAGGGGCACTGTGCCAATCTCAGCTGACATAGGGCCAGCCCATCACAGAGACAAACAACCATCCACCCTCACGGTCAATCTAGACGGTCCAATTGACCTAATCCCTAAATCTGCATGTTTTTGGACCGTGGGACGAAACCGGAGAACCTGGAGAAAGGAAAGGAAAGCAAAAAAAAAGGAAAAGGAAAGCATCTTTATTGTCATTATACTGGTATTGTACAACGAGATGTCGAGGTCAGATGGAGGGTTGATCAGAGAGCCGCTGCGACTGAGCGCGCCGCCACAAGGGACCAACCTGACCGAATGTAACTAACATTCTAACATGTTTTGATGGTGGGAGGAAACTGGAGAGCCCAGGGGAAACCCACGCAGACATGGGGAGAACATGCAAACTCCACACAGAAAGGTCCCAGACCAGGAATTGAACCCAGCACCTTCTTGCTGTGAGGCAACAGTGCTAACCACCACTACTAACCACTGCGCCACCATGCCGCCCGAAAAAAAGCCACGCACACACGGGGAGAACATGCAAACTCCATGCAGAGAGGCACTTGTTCTGATCGGGGCACAAAGTCAGGTCCCCTTACTGCAAAGAACCACGTGAACCGTGTGACCCCTATGGAACCATGCCCACAGATGCACCCACATTCATGGGATGCAGAAAGTCCTAAAGCATTTCCTTATCTATAATCCCTTTGACGTGACATTTACATTGAAGCCTTTAGCAGACGCTTTTATCCAAAGCGACTTACAAAAGAGAAATAAGCGACATAGAGGAAGTCTTGGAAAGAACTACACTCGATAAGAACAGTGGACTGTTGGAGGGTGAGAGTGCCGAGGTAGATGCAAGAGCAGGGGAGGGGGCAGGGGTAATTGCTAGGACAGAAGATGCTCTTGGGAGAGCTGGGTCTTCAAGAGCTTCTTGAAGACAGACAGTGGAAAATGGACATGAGCAGAGTAAAAAAACAGAAAGAGAGAGATTGTGGACACAAGCAGAAGCACTTTGTTTCCTGTTTTCTGGGCTCAAACTTAGAGGAATTCGAGCTCAGTGTCCAGATGCTACTCCATTAAAACAAAACAAGCCAGTTGATGTGGTTTGGGTATTTCATCAGGAGGATCACCTAGCATGTCTAGCTGGAAATAGACCTTCAGGGAAAGCCAGAATCTGCTGGAAGGATTACTTATTGCATCAAACCTAGGAAAGAATCCAAATCATTTAAAGGGATTTGGAAAGTGTTTCTTGAGAAATGGAATTTGCTCTACTGGAGAAGAGCTGACCTCTGTGATCGAGACCATAAACTCCTCAGAGAAGAACTTGCCACCCTGATAGACATTCAAGACATACAGGTTTCAGGCAATTCAACAATTCAACACAACTTCACTGTCCAGACTCAGAGACAACATCCATTTCCGTCTCCAGCCCGAGACACACACTGTTACAAATATGCAGAAGTGTGTATGTGTGAAACTCATCATGTGGTTTATTAAATCAGTCCTAATCAATAAATCTGTTGATTACATTTCCGTCCTGTTCCTCCCGTCACAGACGTTATTTAAATCCTGTCCCAAACATCTGTCAACTTAGAAAGTTGTTTACTGCAAACAAACAAACAAACAAACAAACAAACCAATCTAACTTTCTCAGTGTTTTTCACAGTGGAGACACTCTCTCACTCTCCCTGAGGCCACTGTTTGGAAACTGGAATAAATTAGCGTCAGCTTTATTTAGGTTTATGCTCCTCTGAAGGGAGGTAATCAAAGGGAGAGCACAGCATTCGATTTTTATTTTGAGTAAGTATGGAAATGATGTGTACACACACACACACACACACACACACCAGGGTTTCTTCTTGTATTCTGGATAGTCTTAAAAAAACAATCAAAAAAGACACAGTTTTCTAAGTAACTGTGACGACACAAGTTGATTTAGAGTCAGATGTCCCCATGACATCAGAACCAACATTTTTAGTGCTTTAATCGCATATGTTGCCTCAAATGTCCCCAATCGGCCTGTTTACAACCCAGTACTATCAAAGGTGTTCGATGTTGCTATTGGATTTCAGAGTTTGGCCTCAAATCTGAATTGTGTACTAGAATGTTGTAAATTGTATGAAATTAAGCGCCGTACGATGTCCTGCCCTAACCTGACGACATTTATCTGCATCATCTCCATCACGGGGGTGAGTCTGTGTTTCTCTGGTCTTTCCCTCCTCGGCAGCTCCTCTGGCATCGTTTAAACATATATGACCTCACGACAGAAATGTCATCCTCTCCTTCAGAAACATGGCTCACAGCCTCTCCTCAGTTAACACCACAGATAAAGACAAAAAGGGTGGCATGCAGTGTCGTAGCGGGAACGCCCACTCAGTGCTACTAGACACTAGACAATTTAACAGCTTTCAAGTCATTGTGATGGTTAAATAGTTGGTTTTGACACCCGGAGTCCTCAGGTTCAGGAGGTCTCACAAACTCTTGGGTAAACACAAATTGCCTCACGGCACGGCACGGCACGGCACGGCACGCACACGCTCACACCACCTAGCCAGGTACCGGCTATAAGGTCAAGGCAGCGATAGAATTTTGAAATAGCGAGAGTTGAAAAACACAGAAGCATGTAAAACAAATGCCAACCTGCGCAGACGCGGCTCCACTGCTTGTGTTCGCCAGCTACACTCAAAACAAATGCACGGTCAGGAGAGAGGGAGTGTGAGAATAAAGCTGTAGACAAAGGATGGATGTTTACGGTGGTGTCATAAAAATATGTACTCTGAAAAAAACAAAAACTACCAGACATGCAAATGTCATTCATGCCATGAAGGCCAAATATACATGTTGACATGTAGATAGACAGACACTCTAATTCTAAAAAATAAGGAATACAAGCATAAAAATGTAATGTTAAATAATCAGTGATTTACAGTATAATAGTTTTTTTTTATTCCACTTTGAACCGGAATACTTTTCATATCTCTGCAAATTCAAAACCCCGACATTATGCTATGTGCTGAGATGACGGCTCGTACAGCAGCAGATGTAAACCTCATTATGCTGTTTGGGGTGAATGGGTATATGTCGCTCATCGCTCCTAGAATTAGAATTACAACACATTTCCACCCTGAACACGGGTGTTTTTCACAGCGACCTTAATGCTTCATATCAACGCGCCGCTTGGGGAGATATTGATGTCGTGTGGTATTCGGCGCGATCAGCAGCTTCTAGCAGCAACATTACTGAACATTAGATTTATAAAAGGGAAAATGTCAGGTGTAAAACATTGAATCCCATGTGCAGACGTTTGGAGGCTGATCTGAATTCAGGAGCCTAGAAAAAAAACTGCAGTATTTCCTTTGACAAACAGCAAAGGCCTGAACTGAATGTGGAGCTCGTCATAGAGTAAGTTGATGGAATGTGTGCATGTTAGTGGACTGGCTGTGGAGAAGTACAACAAAGAGCTGAGTGGCAGCTTCCTGTTATGGCAAATGACACAGCAGAGGCAGCGACGGCGGCTCATCTGTGGAGCAGCCAGCTGAATCCAATTCCACTATCAATGAGGTCTAATGGCAACAACAAAGACACAAAATCAAGCGTATTCCAGCAGAGCAGAACTGGAGGATCCGGTAACAACGTTAGCGCAGAGCCACACAAGTGGAGGAGGAGCACAATGGAGAATGATGAGGAAACAGCTCTGTGGTGGAAACAGAGGAACATCTGAGCAGAAGTGAGGAACTGGCTCTGTACGACTGATTTGATTTTATAGAATGAACAGTTCATGTCACTTATTGCCAGAGACAGGGTCCAAACTCACAGATGGGTCGCAGGCGATATTAGCAGAATTGTTTTTTCTAATGTTTTACTTAAGATTTATTACATAACACATGCACACAATAAAAATGTGACTGTATAACAAATCTAACAAAAATAATATTAGGAATGTCAAATAGTCAGAAATGTTTTATTATTCACAAATGAGAATTATAACGATTTATACAACTTCGGTTTAGAGGATAAATCATAAAGAAAGTGACATCAGTGCAGTGCTGGGCAATATGGCAATAAGTCTCATTTTTCTAATTCTAAGTTAAGACTCCTTCTGAGCGTGCTTCTCACCGGACTCTGACAACATAGTCAAATCTGCTGTAACACAAATAATCAGGAGTTGATTTCATTAATATTATGATATTTCTTCGATATTCATAGAATAAAGACTACATGTCTATGTCTAAAATGCTGGGTTTGATGTTTGCAGTCATCACAGACTGAAAATATCTAACCTGAGTCAATGTTGGGTTAATATTGAGTGTAATCGATTAAAAATAATGGAGCATTACCACAAATCACCATCAAAACATTAACTATTACATATTCTATTGCAAGAATGAATTTTAAAGATATGACCTATTTCTAGCATGTGTGAGTTACATTTTTTAATTTGCAGGAAATACTTGATAGCTGCAGAAGTCACTCAAGTTACATAAATGCATGTGTACAGTTTTAATTTAAGAGAAGAGGAAATCCACAGTAAATGGACACCACTGGCTTTGGGAATGCTGGTAAAAATACCAGGTAAACGGACTCATTTTAGTGGGTTTATGAAAGAGGCTATATAACTATATACAGTATGTGTATATATACACGCCCCTTCCCTCTCTACTGTTCTCGTTCTCCCTCTCTATCTTGGCAGCTCAGGTCCTGGAAACTGCTGTTTTCTTTCAAAGTACACCAAGATAGAAACATTAATATTTCGGCCATAAAGAGAAAAATAACATTTGCTCGGCCATAAATGACGATAGTGTGTGTGTTTTATTCTGCTGCAGTTGGCCTTGCCCACCCGGCCCTCTCTCATATTGATGCAGAGTAGTGGAGGGAACGACTCTCAATGTCCTGCTCCACAACCGAGGCTCTAAATTTTAGTGCCCCACCTCCGTTTGGGACTTAGCTGTAGGACACATTTCTTTCACACTGAGTGTGTGTATGTGGCTGTGTACACACACACACACACACACACACACACACACACACTTTCTGAGTGTATGTGTCTCCATCACCAGGATGTAAATGAAACAACCGAAAAACATAAATTATTGCTGCGTTTACGATGACAGGGTTTAACGACGGTTTTATCTTTGGCTCCATTTATGACAATAAACCTCAGAAAAGGCGAGAAAATAACCAACACGTCTGTGCTGGAGTTTTTTACAGTGTTTCACTGCCGTGTGTGTGTGTGTGTGTGTGTGTGTGTTATCAACGCAATCTAAAATCTATCCATCCAATTTCACTATTCGTCAAGGACAGCGGATCCTTCAGGGAGTCATAAAGGTTCCACTCTCTGGCTCCTCATTGATCTGATGTTGGTGTGCAGAGAGACGAGCTAAAGCCAGGACATTTGGTCTGTTCATTCAACATCACAGTAGCATACGAGCACAGATGTTTGTGATGTTTGTAAAATGATACGGTAAGGTCCGCCCTGACTGTATCATTACTACCATTTCACTCCAGCAGCATGGCAGTAGGGAAGGATACCCAAAATACAACGGTAGGGCTGCTTATTTTGGTACTATTCCTAAAAGGCAACGCAAAAAAAAACACGTACCAAAGCGTGTCACCCGATGGAACGACGGCTAGAGTTTTGGATTTTAGCAAAGATTATGGCTCGACTTGAATCCTGGACCCTCACATTAAAAGTGCACTGTTGTACTCAAAATATAAATCATAGAAGCTACTACAAGAGTGATGACTCAGTGAGTTACCGTTAGATATTTACAAAGGTGGTTCATTCATTTCATTCTCATTCTCCCAGCAGATGACACACGACTTAACCACTTGTCTTGTAATCCAGCAGAAAATGGGATTTAATAATCTGACACTGATTGTCATCCCTGCAGCAGTGACTGACGTGGTATAAAACTGTGAGTGCAGACAAGAAAAAGGCAGAACTCTGTCCCCGGGGAGGTTTTTATGTAATGAAAGAATTGAGACCAAACTTGTCACAGTGGAAAAGCAGCAGTGAAACGCTGTGTCAGCATTTCACCAGCGACTGGAGCATCTCTTTTTTTAAGTTAGTAAGAAATGTTTTAGTAAGACGGAAAGAGGTGCTACAGTAACATGAACGCTAGCGTTCAAAGACACACATTGCTGACTAGTGATGATTATGAAATGACATCATGTGGTATTTAAATGCTAACTGATAGGAGAGAAAAAGGCGAACCCATCTAAAGCTCCTGAAAGCTGCATTTTAAACGCTGTTTTATCTCATTTGTTGGAATCCTCTGTGTGTCCTGATCTACCTGACCGTTGTGCACTGATGAAGCCAAAGTCAAAAATCACGGTTCCCCAACAGACACTGAGTTACAGTGTGTTAGGAGGAGGGTTCTTCCATTTGTCACTAACACCTTTAAATGTTACAGAAAAAGGATGAAGAATGCACATTTCTAACTGAATGATGCCTGTGCCGATCCCAAGAAGCTTAAAGCGCCCTGTAAATTATATGTAATAATTAATGCATATGAAAGTAGCAATTTGAAAAGCAGGCATTCACACGTCCCCAAGCAAAACTAACAGTATTGTACAGTAGAACAGTATGACGTCACATGTAAATTATATCCAAAAACTAAATATTTAAATAATATAATAATTTATATAATAATGAATATCTTTGATTAACTCTTATGACCAGGAGCAGTGAGCGTTGTAACCTTGTGGGCGATGTGATGGAGTTGAAACCTAACGACTTCCTGTTCATGTTGCTCTCGCTCCTCGATGTGTTGATCCTCTCTGACCTGGAAAAGCCTCAAACTGCCACGCAGCCACAGCTGGAGCTCAATAAGCACCACAGCGTCTGCATGAGGCCACAAGTGTTTCGCTGCCACTACCATCCATTTCACCAGTGTGACCTCGCACACATGCACAGCAGGCGCGCCCGCCAACCCCAAGGATATCCACTGTCAGCGAGCAAATAAAGACCGAGTCGAAAAGTCTAGAAAGTGTGAAGCATGAAGGTGAGAGTAGACTCGCGGACACTTTTATCTCGTCTTTGTAACCAAACAACAAGAGGGAGAGAAGATTTAACAATAAATCATACGTAGAACAAACTGTAAACAATCGCTTCAATTTCAAATAGTGGAAATAACATTACAGTGTCAACTCTTTGCTTATCATCGGTACAGACAGAAGTGAGAGGAGATAGTGTCGAGCCCTTTGATCAAAAGTAAATGGAAACTTGGCACCTAACTATTTTGTGGAAAACTTTTCATAGTTTAATTATTGATCAAGAAAAAACAGAAATCATCAAAACTTTCATCTCTTTGGTTTAGTTTTTTGTTTGTGATTATGTAACATGTAATTCCTTTGAAGATAATCACATATGCCATACGTGACAACATCATTATTAGTCACATGAGGTTGATCGCTTGTGTGTGATGCCTCTTGTGGCAGCTTCACTCAGGTGGAGCCAACAGCCATGATCTGCCATGATCAACGTCACTAACGTTGCCTTGATCTTAGCTAGGGTGTGTGTGTGTGAGTGTGTGTGTGTGTGTGTGTGTGTGTGTGTGTGTGTGTGTGTGTGTGTGTGTGTAGCGCCATGAAGGAATTTGTGTTTTTCTCACAAGACCCAAGACTTTGCGAGACCTCCTGATTCTTGCAAGGCTGGTTTTCCTCTAACAGACACTAGGGGGAGTGGAGACAGCCCCCAATCTCCCCAGAACAATCCATTGAACCATCACAATGACTCTGAAGCTGTTCAATTGTGTTAACAATCCTGCATAGTTCTGCTTTAAGAAGTTAACCTCGTTGCTGAGTATGGGGATGAGCCGAAACGATACTCAGTGGCACAGAGTATCGTTTCGGCTCATCCCTAGTTCTGAGCACAACATAACATCACTGGGTTATTGTTCTAATGGATTCAGAGTGGATTTAAGACCCCTCTGCTGGCTCACAGGGTAATTACGTTAGATGGTGTGATGGGCTTCTAGACTGTACTGTATACAGTATTTTCAACTTTACAGGTTTTCAAGGTTTGAGTTTGAACTTTCCACCACAAGACTGAACTAAAATCCGAATTACCGTGACAATCAGCAGGATTCCTTTCAGAAGTGTGAGCAGGGAAGTGATGGGCTGAATGACCGTGTGGCCCAGTAAGATCGCAAGAGTCAGAATCCAGGTGAAGGCCGGAATCACATAGATGTGACTGTGGAGGAAACACATGGAGACATTTTGTTGAACAACCAAACAACCTGACATTTTTACAGTGTGACAGAAGTGACATATTTTACACAGATAAAAGTGTAGCCTGACACATTTCTCTCACGTTGCCCCCATCTATAATATTCTTGTGTCATGAACACTATGATATATATCTCCAAACGTTGATAAAAAGCCAGTTGCTCTCTTGACTGGTACAGTGGACTCAATGACCACTTCCTTAAAAAGTGTAACTAAATCCCTTTTTTGAGGCAAACTCTAACCAATGCTTGATTTTGAGGCTCTCAATCACTCATACTGTGCTCCAAGCAGTGCAGAGAGAACAGCAACGAAGCAACAGCTCTGGCACTTATAAAAAAGGGAGGAGTCAGGGACAACAAGCCTCATGCTGGTTGGACAATAGGGTGACTAAGAAAGCCAATAGCAACATTTGAATGCAATAGCAGGTGTTTGACCAGATTCAGATTTTTATCACAACCAAACTGTGAAGATTTGCACCTGGATCAGCAAAATACCAAATACCCATGCAGTATACACTGGTTTTCACCTGAAATAAAGTGGTTTAGGGGTTTAGTTACACTTAAATACAGAAAAAACTGACTGGAGTTGTATTTACTCTGCCACGACTCAAACCTTTCACCAAAGTTTAAATCAGGGCACATTTTAATTCACATATTGAATTATTCAATTGACACAAAAACAAAATGATGTCAGTTTACAATGGCGACCACATCGTAGGTAAGAGCAAATCCTGAGAATATACCTGCGAATTCAGGAGATCAGAGCTGTTCTGGCAGATCGATGGGGTGGATTTCACACAGCATCTTTGGATTTGGCATATTTGATTGTCAAGAGCCACTTTTGTGGTTGAGTTCTGTGTCAGGAATACGTGATCGGATCCTCCAAGAAGACACACGATTCAAGCCACTACAGCCATTACTCTCTATAAGCCTCCCAATCATGCGGAGTATGAGGTGGTCTGTTTTCCATCCACCAACATTTACGGGTCAAATTTGTATCTCGATTGACTCTGACTCTGTTCGGCACTTATCATTGTGCTCTACCTACTGAATGAATAAAAGAAATGCTGATTGTCCCTGTAGGTTTGGTAGCAAGAACCTGCTTCTTTCTTTCCATTCTGGGGATACAAATGTCTCATACTGTTCCCAGACTGAGGCCACAGTAAATCTGCTGCGTGACAGAGCAGATATTTAGTGCGACATTAAACTCAAAAACATTCCATCAATCCTGCAGATCCAACAACACAAAGTGAAACTAAATTATTTCCAATCTCTGTTCCATTGCTGCTGAATAGAAAATGCTTCTATCAACGCGGCTTCACTGGAGAAGCTTCAACGTGTAGGAACGAGGTTGAGTCGGTTCATTTTAATTACACACATGGAATCACTATTATATATTAATATATTTATATTTTTGATACAATAAAATGTTTGACGTCTGTGATATTTGAAGCTGTATGAAATTAAGCACCGTTTCAGTCTCAAATGCTGCGTTAAGACCCAATAACGTGGGCCATGGGTTGAGGCTGAACCTCGGTGATGTTTTAAACCTTGCAGCACTCAGTGGGGCACCCACTCCTCTGCAGCAGTGGGACTGAAAAGGAGGGTTTTTTTTGTGCAGAGACCTCTAGTAACCTATTGATTGCTGCCCCTGGAGACGAGGAGGAGGAGGAAGAGGAGAATAGGGATGAGTGGAGGAAAGTGAGGTGGTTTATCCCAAAACAGGCTGCCCATGGTTTTTTTCACTCCAATAACTTCGCATTCCCACTCCCACAATGCATCGCAGCATCTCCCCTGACAGCGAGTGAGCCGATCGTGAAGCGCCCGGGCGTGGAGCTGAGGCGGACCGACCCGCAGAGTGTGGATAATATTATCAGGGTTAAGTATTTACTGAGCCATGACAAAGTAAATTAGTCCTGTTAACTGATAAAGGTAATTATAGGCTGCAGAGAGGCAAACAGGAGTGTGTGTGTGTGTGTGAGTGTGATAAACTGTGATAATAACACGCTGTTCAATTTCACTTTTTAGTCTTTAGATATATACAGAACGACTGTTTACGTCACGTAACCCCCAAGAGTTTCCGATCAAATGTGACTGAAGGTGGGAATCACAGGAAGACAAAAAACGGTAAAGTGCAAGATTTGAAACATGCTTAGTAATTAATAATAAACAGTATATCACATTACTGTTGTCATTTTCAGATATTTTCAAAAAAGAAACAATTGTTGTTATAATTATCAAAAGGCGTTTGATAAAACATACGTGACTCACCTGATGTTAAAAAGAGCAGCAAAGGCCTCACTGCCAGCTAAGACGTAACTGATTCCAATAGAAATACTGAAGAAAGAAAGAATAGAGTAGAGAAAGATAAGGTGAGGTAAGGTAAAATAAAATGTTCCTGTACAGCAGCAGACAATAAAATAGTATAAATCATCACATACAAGACAGATACACAGGCATGTACACATTGGTACAGCAGAGTTGATGGCTGCTGTTATCTGCTGTCCAAGTTACTTCACTCTGAGATAAAGTCAAGAGTTGAACAAGCTCATGATGTTGCATCACCACTTGTGCTTGAGGCGATAAACCGCAAAGTGATTTCAGTTTTTCTTATTTTAAATTAGAATTTCTCGTTTGCAGAAAAGTGCCTCGCTCACATCGTCTCACTCATCGCTGCTCAAAACAAAAGTTGCCTTCGGGAACTTCTTAGAGCAAATGTTTGGGCCCTGTCAACTTTGAGCATCACAAAATCAAGGCAGTTTTGTCAAAAGGATGTTACCGAACATCAGAAAATGGGTGTTTTAGGCAAAGGCTTCAATCCGCGGAGACGGACGAGAAGGCGCTCAACATCTGCTCTGCTCCCTGGAAGTTTAAGCCTCTCTAATCTCTCAACAGCTGGTTGTTGAGAGTGTGAATTCATTTGAGTGCTGTTCAGGAGCCGAGCTACTCCCACACTCTTAAAATCGCCTCTCTTTCAAGTCTTAAAAAAAGGAGATGCCAACTAGTTTAGGACGTTTCATACTCATCTACAGCAGTCCATGCCAAATGGTTTTTTTATTTTTAACTTTCCAAAGATGCAAAGATTTGAGAGACTGTGATGCCAAAGTTGGAGGAAGATTATTCCTCACATAAGTTTATGTTTAAATTTGCAAGTTTACTTCACTTCTATGAAGTCATACTGAAATTCCAACTCTTATGATGTGTGTACATCTGCATCAAGCGCCTAATACAATGTGACATGTGACATGTGCAGCGTTGTCCGATTGTTTGGAAGTACTGGAGGAAGAAGAAGCTTCACTGTTGCCTGTATTATCGCCGCTGACACTCAACTGTGTTTCTAGCCTTTTGACGTTTAATGTCTCCAAAGAGAAAACTGTGTTGGCTCTAGTTTTTTGGTCCTATTCCTGTCGTATTTCTGCCAATTTCCAGCTATGTCAAAATCAGAAATATGTCCTGTCGATGGAAACATGGCTGTGTTGTACCTAAAATGTTCTATAGCATTAGAATAAAACAAAATCCTTTATCCACATTTTTAATCATTTCATGGCTTCCTGCTTTGGTCACACCCCTAACCATGGGAACCTACGGCTCACAAGTCAATGAAGTGTGTGTTTGGACTTATTATAAATGTGTCCTTATGTCTGTTGTACAGTATCTCAAACATGTAGGTGAGTACATAAAGACCAAGGGACATCAAGGTTAAAAAAATACAGGTCATGTTCAGTGTGTGTGTGTGTGTGTGTGTGTGTGTGTGTGTGTGTGTGTGTGTGGTCAGGCCTCGGCATTGATCGACCACTAAGCCTCCTAGAACACAATGAGGGAGTTATCGATTGGTCAGCCGTTACAGAGCTGCTCACGCACTGATAACAAGACCTTCCACCGCCACCGTGGCTGAACCCCCCTCTCCCCCGCGTGCCCATGAGGACACACACACACACACACCACAATAAACACACAAATAGACACATGATCCTGTCAGCGCTGCAGGTGTTACACAAAAAAACAATATAAAACCACACAGAATCCCCACAGACGAGACACTGCCCCCGGTGGCCTCAGTCGGTTGTGACCAAACAAAAACCATGTGTTTGGACGATGCATCAAGGCCTATATAAAATGACTTTTCCACGCCATTGCTCTTTCTGAGTGACCCTTAGTTTGGAGCCGGTGGTGAAATTGATAGGACATAGAAACCAAATGCAGGTCCCCATTAAGGGGAAATCACACCTCACTTTAGTTTTATAGCAGAGAAGCAAGTTTTTTGTTGTTGTTGTTGTTGATGTTGATGTATAAGCATAGTGTTTTCTGTGTAGTCACTGAGAACATTTCCTCATAAAACCGCCACAGAGGTTTAGTTTCATTCACTCTGTGTCACATTTGAATTAAGGACAGAGACAGTGACTGACAACTGCAGACGCCGCAGGGTCGATCATATTTTATCCGGATTTGGCTGGAGCTTGTAACCCTCAGCATCTGACGAGTGTGCAGCACAAGCCAATGATATAAAGTTTGAAGCTCAAGGACAGTTTTCACACAGGAGAGCTGCCCTCATTCAGTGGAGAGAATAACATGGTTATGAATCAGGAAGAGAGCGGCACAAAGTACATGAGGCTAGAACAATATCTCCATTCAACTTTCTGACGTTCTTTGTCTGCTATAATGTAAAGTGTGACCACTTCCTGTCAAAACACTTCATGGCAGGTTCAGGGATTTTAAATCAAATAATGTGTCACCTTCAGTTTTTCTTAGGAAAATAAAACATTTTGTTTTAGTAGTTATTCTTATTGAAGAGATGTCTTTATAATATCTTTTATTATTGTGGTTATTCTTTCAAAATAATAGACACGTCTTTGCGTTATCTTTGCTTTAAGCATTTTTTAAGTTTTAGTTTCTCCACAACTGTTATTAGTGGGAACAGGAAGTAGTCACACTTCATACATGCACAGAACAAAAACATTCTAGAATGATGAACTATTTCAGAACAAAGCTTTTCCAATAATCTGGTGAAAATTCCTGTTTAATATAGACATATTATTATTATTATTTTTCAATATTGACGAAGATACGCCAACATTACTATGAGTCTTGTGAGTGTCTTTCTTTTATGTAAGAGATATAAGAGTTTAAAGACAGTGTGTGCAGAAAGAGTGCGTATAAGACACCACAACCCCCAAATATTTGAAATGCATACAGTATTCTATATCAACAGTATATTAAATTATAGGATCGGTCATGTTGGCTGGGCTAGCCTGAATAATAGCCCGATAATCACGATGGTAACTTACAACTGGAAGAGCAAGACGCAGTTGAAGGCGTGGCTCATGGGTCGTGAGAGGAAGAGACGGCCGATCAGATGAAGGTTGGGCTGTAAGACGTCCTCCTGGTTGTGCAGAGGCACAGCATTCACTTGCAGCAAACCAGTATCTGCGAGACAGACACACAGACAGACACACAGACACACAGACAGACAGACAGACGAGTCATCAATCACAGTCATGACAGTGACAGTTTACCAGTGACCATCGATGACCCTGTAACTTCACTATCGACCATTAACGTCATGACTGTCTGCAGACAGACATGATGGTTTACCACTGAACATGTTCATCAACTACCATCAATGATTCTGACAGTTCACATACTCTACACAAAGTATCCTTCAGCAGGTGGGGTGGTGACTGACAATACTCACTACAGTATAGTACACTACACTACACCATAGTACAGTGCGCTAAAGTACAGTATAGTATAGTGCAGTATAGTACAGTACAACAGAGTATAGTACAGTATAATATAGTACAGTACAGTATAGTGTGGGAATCGCCAGACACGCCACAATATGATATCACCACCATATTTAAGTCACAAAATCACATAATGCTATTGCCACACAATAATACTTCTCTGCATTGATTCCTCCACAGCCCTACTGTAGTAGTATTCATTATATAGTATAGTTGTTCCGTATTTTCAATAGAGTTAGTAAGTAATAATTGAATAAAGTCTGCATTGCCATTCATTTAGTTTACATTAGATGTCATTTAGCAGACGCTTTTATCCAAAGCGTCTTACAATGGAATTGAGTACAATCAGCCAGGGGTGGAGTCAAACTTGCGACCATTGTGACCATGATGTCTTTCGCACACATGGTCTTAACCACATAGCCACTCCACGCCCTTGTGTGTTTGTATGTAGGCCTGTATACACCATATAATCACTATGTATGTAATGTACTAATGGACTATATTTGTGCTTCTAATGAAGACAAACATTTACCTCGACTGTGCACCTTTTTCTTCTTCACAGTATGAATGTATATGTGACAAATGACAAAAAGGCAACACTTAAAATTGTGGCACTGAAGACGTTACGTTGAACAGTTTGAGTGCAGCTACATGTTGAAATGAAAGTGTTGAGCCCTGCTCTCACATTTGATCACAGCAGTTCACTGATGACGCTGAAGACTGTGACAGTTATTCCACTGATGTCCATGACGCTTCACCTACGGCCATGACAGCGCTGAGAGGACAGACGCAGACCTTCCCCATGAGTGTCATGCAGCCAGTTCTAAAGGCGTCGACTGTTGATGGTGTAATAACGTTGACGTTATGGATTGTGATAGACTTTACATTATTAAACGTTATAGTCAAAATGGGCATGTTAAATTAATGGTAATGCAGAAGTTCATCATGTAAGAGCAGGCCACTCACACACAAATGCACCACCGTCACCATCTGTGCCGGCATTTAAATAAAACAAGGTGTTGTTCCTCAACACCAACATCTGCACAGCTTGCACATGGAGATTTTATGGTTCCAGGTGTTTGTGTTGGATTTTAAGACCACTTATTTTTATGGGGTAAGTACGATGGTGGACAAAAACTAAATATATATTTCACATATTGCTCTCTCACGTTTTTCATTATTTTATGGACAAGACGTGTAAATAAGAGAAAGTTTCTGGGTTCCCACATCTTGGTTGACATCAAATTTAAGGACTTTTCAAGAACTTTTCAGGACCCTTTTCCTCAAATTCAAGGACTGAATGTGCTGACACAGCTTTAGGGCAAGGGGTCGGAGGGCAACTTGTAAGCATGTCCACTTTTATTCATTAGCAGCACGTTCGGCATCTGGCCAAGGATTGTCTTTGGGATCTTGGGCAAACCAGTCTTTGTCATTTTCTTTGGTGAGCCAGAGATCTTATAATTTGCTCTCTGTTGCTTAACGTGACTCTCGTTGTTCTGCATGGAATCCCATGTCAACGGTGGAGAGGCAGCGTACGGCGTCAACAACACCGTTAGAAATGACTGATTTAATGACCCACGTCTATTTAGTGCCATTTTCAAAAACTTTCAATTGAAGCTGAAGGTGGAAGAAGGCTTCAGAGGTTTATGAAAAGTTCAGTATCACCTTCAAATATTTGTCCAACATAAGTAAAAGTAACAGCAAACATTGAACAAGTATAATATGCAAGTAACTAAGAGTTCGACGCTGACACCTGTATTCGCATCAGGGCACAAATCCACCGGTTGGTCCATGGAAAAGACTACAGCCTACTTGTGAACTGATTTATAATGTCAGTTAACATTTTCCTGAGGCGTTTATAGTCTCAGTCACTAGTTTTAGGGCTTCTCCAACACAGCCTTACGTCCGTTTCGTAACTTATGGTCCCTTTTAGAGTCAAATAGATGACTAAGCAGAGAATGCTTTAGGGTGGAGCTATGGTGTGATGTACACGACTGTGGGTAAGTAGCAGCAATATACACCAGACAGAAGACTACAGCCACCATATCTATGAAAAGCAATTAATGGTCAAGATCCACCCATCGCTTCTCCCCCAACTCCACCCTCTCATCAAATGTGATCTCAGACTTCAAATGGAAGTTCACAAACCAAAAGATCAGTCATGGTGGACTGACCTGCTCCCAAACAGAAGAGGTCACGTTGGGTTTCACTACCAGGTCTGTCGTCAAGAGTACATCACGTCTTACTTTACAGGACGGCGAGGTCTCTGTTGCGAAGGGGAGGGTTTTTTTTGCCTCTGTGAAACGTGTTTCTGGGGCATTTTGGATAATTTGCTCAAAATAAGCTGTTGCTAAAGGGATTAATTCAACAATCTCATAAAAACGGGTGAGCATGGGTGAGCATGGGTGAGCTTGCCGCCCTGATAAACAATGCCATGGGCTCAAGTAGGAGGGAGGAGCAGGAATTTCAGATATTTCAATGAGCCCAAGATGGCCGTGACATTAACAGTATCTTTAATAACGATCATATTAAAGTGGAAGCCTGGTCGTTTCCTCTTCCTCACTTCCTACGACGGCTTTCAGACCTGTGGATGGTGTTAGTGTTTATTTTACTCACAATGTCACTAAATATTTCTCCATTTGTGAAGTTGCTTCTCCTAATTTCTCAGCTCCATCACTGAGTGAAATAGCTGAGCTGCTGGAGATCAGTACCAGCACCTTAAGACTGCATGAGTAACCCACCTGCTCATCCACACTGCTGAACCACATACATTAGTGTAAATGAGATATGGCAAGTTACATAGTCAACAAATTAGCCATTATACATGATAATGTTTCCTGTCAGTGGGTTGGCCAAGCAGCTTAGGAGAGGACGTCTGAGAAGCCACTGGTGCATGTGATTATAAAGCAGTTCTTAAAGCTTTTGTGAAGGTTTCAGCATAAATTGCTTAATTTCACTGTAGGCTACACTTGAGCAAAGTGAACTTAGTTAAAGAGAAACAGAAAAAAAAGTTTAGAGAAGTGGGTAATTATCTTGTCACGGTGAAAAGGATCAAAGTTAAGTTAAAGCAGCAGGATTATTCTCAGACGCACTGAGCCCACAGAGACACAGTGTGTTGAGTTCAGGGAAATCCTGTAAAAGTCCACTTTATCTTCCCAGAGATTCTTAATGCATCGGGGTGTGAATGAACCATTAACTACATAATGCGTTTCAAAGATAGAGAAGGTCAAACTCCGCGTTACATACTGATTACCTCCTTGACCTTTATATGAACACCGTCGCTGCACACGGTTATTCTTGAATAAAACTATTGAGCATTTACCTTCTGTATGACCACGTAGACTGTGGGTGAGTCAAACATTTAATACCTAGAGCCATTGTGATTTTGCAGTTATTTATTTGTCCATTCATTGTGTACCACTTTATCCTCCACAGTGGGAGCTAGAGCAAACTTCAGCTCACATAGTACACCAGGGTGACAGAGCCTTTGCTGTGGTTGTCCCCAGAATGGTGGAACGAGCCCAGAGACGAGTGTTTAAATCTCGACTAAAAACCCACTTCTTCTCCTTGGTGTTATCTGACTCTTGTATTGTGTGTTTTATTGGTTTTATATTACATTTTTATTATTTTTATATTGCTTTTGTAGTTTACAGTGCTTTATATCCTGTCTGTTTTATGTATTTATGTGATGCACAGTGCTATCAAACAATACATTTGGATTGGATATTGCAAAAGGTAATGTACATACTATTTCTCCATTGTTTTATATTGTTAAATATTTTTCTTCTAATATTCTATTTTTTCACTTCTCCTCTGTATGTCATCTGTGCGCAGCAGAAATTGGCAAAAACGTTGATTCTCACCTGATAAAAAAAAGCGTATGCCAAGTTTGCATTGTGTCAACTGACCTCTAGTGTCACTGACCGGCTTTATTCTGTACTGCACCTTAAGTGATATTGTGTCTCAAGACTACCATCACAGCAGATACATGCAACAAACATATTACAATAACATAAAAAGTGTTATAATAAAGTGTAAAAGTTATGCTGGAAATCTGCCTTTTTCCAACAGGAAACAGGAAAGTGTGAGTCACCTTGTAAACACTGCCTCTCAGACAAAAACAGTGCTTTTATTTCACAGGACACTGAAGGAACAGTGTGGGTGGTTCAGGCAATAAAAGGTCATTTTACTGTTACTGTAAGTGATTATGAATCAATCCCTTGCAGCTGTAAACTCTCCGTCTCGCTATTTAATGGTGAAATTATACAGTTGCCTAACAGGAGGAGTGAACACCTGTAAGTGTGTTAAAAGGTTTCATACCTGCTTCCGCATTTTCACCCTCGTCTTCGTCCTCCGTGAGAGACACATCGTGGACGCTCACCTGGTCCATCACGATACACTCCGCTACATCTGTCTACAAACGACATACAGACAAACGTGTGTGTGAGACACATGACTGATTAGCTTAAAGCTGTAGCGCATGACTTAATAAATATAAATGGATATGAAATGACTTCACACAATGCTCATCAGTTTCTTTTGTTTTCACGTACGTGGCAACACTTCCTCACTCTGCACTGTTGGACACATGTTACATCCCAACTAACAAGCAGAAGTACACTGCACGAGTAAAGTGAGACGGCGTCATATGCCAGCGTTACGGCTGAAAACACCAAGAAGCACCGATGAACAGTTTCACAAGTGGATTGTAAAAAAATAAACCTGGGAGTGCAATAGGACAACGGCAGCTCAAATAGAAGGAATAAAGCAGCTTTGAGTGATTTTTTTTTCCAAGCAATGACAATTGTGATGATATTTCACAGAATTTCAAAATAAAAGCATTTGTTGACATGGAATAATGTATAGCTTACAATGAAAATTGATTTATGGTGCAACATCTTAAAAGACAAAGCATACAGAAATAACTCATAACATATATGAAGTGTGTGTTTGTGGGGGGGGGGGAAGGGGGTGCATGAGAACACACACACACTTCACTATTTGTTGCAAGAGAGCCATGCAGTGAGTGCACAAACAGTCTTTTTTTTTATCTCTTTGTTGATGCCGGCGGTATATGACTTTCAAAATAAAAGTAATTTTGGGATAAGAGTGATTTATTTTATATTCCACATCTTAAAACTTGTTTTATTATGAAAAACAATTGTCGAACCTGTGAATTAGTTATGTATATTTTTTCACCCGTTAAACCGTGTACGTGCCTCCTCAAGCACAACTCAGTGCCAAGCTTCCTGTATGCAGTCTGGACAAGTAACACTAAAGACAGATACATGTACAACACATAACTTACTGAAATACTGCAGTAAAAAACAAATAAAAAAAAAGCCATGATGAGAGAGAAGAAGCAGGTCATAGGTGTTTTTAATATTTAATGAAAAGTCCATGTTCCACAATGGAGCCTTAAATGAACGAGAGCCATGAGGAGACGGCACGTAACCTTGCACCAAGAAATCTCGTTGTATACAAGCAGTTCACGGTTACATGATGTTATTATATTTCTCTCAGTTATTAAACTAAGGTTAAACGAATTATCACAGAGGAACAGAACCAGTTGCTTCTGCTGTCGTCTGTGTCAGTTTTTACCAGTGGAGCCTGAAATGGACAAACACAGACATTGTTTGTTGATCTTACCTTCAGAGACTCCAGCTGCACCACCAGACACTTCTGAAGAAGTTCCACAAACAGGTAGATGAGCAGGGCCTGCACAACACGGAAGAAAATATGTGATTTGATTTTATTTTTAAATATGTAAAAAGCAGCAGTTACAGTTAGTGGTGGAAGGTTTGTTTATTCTTTGTAGTATTTTTTTTCTTAGTCTTTTTATACATACATACATGCTTTTCCATATTAAAATTATTGTTATTGACATTTCACTGAGTGAATACATAAGGACCAGGGGGGAAAAACTACATCAAAAACAGCAATTATGCTGCATTTGGTGGAGACGATGTGGAAAAATTAAACTTTCATGTTATGCCACGTTATTGGGGCCATATGGTGAGGCAGTGGCTTGCATTGATGCCTCACAGCTACAAGTTCTCCAGTTCCAAACCCGGTTTGATAGAGGGCCTTTCTATGTGGAGTTTGCATGTTCTCCCCTTGTGTGCCTAGGTTTTTGTCCAGGTACTTGGGTTCCCCCCCCCCCCACCCCACAGTCCAAAAACACACAGAGGTTGTGAGTGTCCAGCCATCAGCTAGTATTGGCTTCAGCCCCTCATGACCCACATGTGGAGGATAACGTGCTGATGATGTGCAAAGGCCTTAGAACTACAAAAACCAAACCATTATATATTCTACCACCTGCAATTGTACACTGGACCTTTCAGATACTTAACTTTTTAAGCATTTAGCAGACGTTTTTATCCAAAGCGACTTACAAAAGAAGAATAAGCTACATAGTCCACTGTTCCTATCTAGTGGATTTCGTCTGACAGAGGGTGAGAGTGTAGAAGTGGATCCAAGTGCAGGGGAGGGGGTAAGGTACAGTAAGTGCTGGGACAGAAGAGGTTGAATGGCTTCTGATACTGGTCTGTGTCAAGAGAACTTAAGTTTCAGAGTGATTGTGATGGTTAAATGGCTTGTTGCAGGGAGACTGGAGACTGTCTCCACTTACTCTACTGTCTGTTAGACACACACACACACACACACACACACACAGTGGACGGGTGTTTGCAGAGGTAAAAAATATTTACTCCAAAACTGTAGGGGGAGCTCTTTAGAGTTAAAGGCAAAAAAGCAACCAGACTTAAATGTTTTGAATTCATGAGGCTCCCGTTATGTATACAAATAAAGTGTAGTGCATTTATCACAGTTCATGGCGTCACCTTATCACTCACCTGTACTAAAAAGCCAAGGAGGAAGGAGAAAAGGAAAGGCACCAGTCCAGCGTGAGCTATTGTTACTGGAAGACCTAGAAAAGGACAAAATGCAGAACCAGATTTGAAGATGCTGCATGTGTTGACATGATGTTTGGCCTCCTGTCCCTCTGTCTGTCAATGTCTCTGCTCCTCTTTTTCTCTCTCCGTCTCTTTCCTTGCTGCTTTGCCTCAAACTTACCATCAAATTTAATGGATAGTGCTGATTTCAATATGAGATTTAAGTGATTGGACAAGTATTAACTTGGAAGGGCTCCACCTTTGTGGAACCTACACGAAGACCCCGCTGAAAACAAAGTAGTTAAATGTAATGTCCCATGTAATTTCCACCTCTACAAAAATCTCTCCGGTGTTAACTACACTTCATAAAACCACAGTTAAAATTTGCTCTGCCAACGAAAGCCAAGAGGAACGAGAGGGACGGAGGTTTGTGCTGCAAATGATAAGAGAGACTGCATTTAAAAGAAATACAAAAAAAACAACAAACAAATAGAGTTAACAAAGATTGCTTTCAATATTTCAGAGGAGGTAAACATAAATGAGCCACACCCACATATGCAGAGTATGTGGTAACATTCAAAATCATCAGTATGTGGAGCTCAAGGTTCTCTGGAGACTGAGAGTAGTTAGTTGAGCAGGAAAACCTACAGCCTGTGTCACAACGTGAAGCTGGATCATGGAGTAGGTTGAAAATAATGTTTATGCAAAATGGAAACACATTGTTGTGAATGTTGTACCTCAGATTGAAACAGGTCTTTTTTTCTGCCAACAAACAAGAGCTCAGGAGTCTTTTGTGATTTGCTAATGTGTTTCTGAATTTGTAATCGTTTCCCCATTTATTTCATTTTGTGATTAGCAATTGTGTTTTGTGATTCATGGCTGAGTTTTGTGACTTGTTTTCCCGTTTGTCGCTGTGATTTGCACTCGTAGAGGCCACCAAGAACACGCAGTACACACACAGTACACACGCAGTACACACGCAGTACACACGCAGTACACACACAGTACACACACAGTACACACACAGTACACACACAGTACACACTCACCCAAGATTCCTGTTCCTAATATTGTTGCAATGGTCAAGAAATCTGGAAAGACAAACACAGCTTAGTTAAGAGACATCCTTTTTATGTTCAGTATATAAAAACACAGTCAGTGATGTTCTACGTTGTTTGTACGACACACAGACTTTTGCAAATGAAAGCTGAAGTTTCTCCCACACCAAAGTCCAGAGAGAAAATCTGCGATTTGACCTCATGTTTATGTATTATTATTATTATTATTATTAATAATAATAATAATAATAAGACATTTTCATGTAAATATATTGACTGTGCTTTAACTGAGATCAATGGACACAATATTTCAGAAAAACAACACTTTTCTTGACACTGTAGCATTCAGGTAACGACTTGCTTTACCTGAATGCTACAGTGTAGAAACATTGAACTCTGGGTTAACACTTAGACGCTCTGCTGTACGCTCAATATAAGCAAGAGCAACCTGTGTGGCAGGGAGGATGTTAGCATGACGTCATGTGATCACTTACGCCCACTAGTGGTCTAAATCCTGCTGCATGTGGGGAGTTTTTAGTGTTTGTTTCAACATTAATATTCAATAATGTCAATTTGCATAGCTTCAATCCCGATGTTACCTTAGACCAGGGCAAGATTTGATATTGTTAAGATTCCCAGTGGCCAATTGTCCCTTCAGACTTTTTTTTTTTTTTTATAAATTGTAAGAGTGACGTACAAATGCACTGTTAACGATTTATTTTCCTTGTCACAATTATCATTTTTAAATAATGTAACCAAAGCTAAGCCGTGCAGGAGTGAACAAATGAAAAACAGCTGGGTTGTGAACTGATATATGACATATCTCGCCCACCTTTCCAGACCATGTATCACAACCTCCACTTCAAGACAATTCACAGGCTACCACACGGTGGATCAGGAAACAGGACTCACTACATGACTCCTCCCCGTGCTCTACAACAGCTGTGAGACCATCCTCTCTGCAACAGTGACAGCAAACATCACATGTTGACGAGGCAGGGTCACTTTTCTGTCACATTCAAATCCATCACTTGCCCTCCATGGACCTCCCATCATCACTAGGAATGAGCTGTCGTTTTCAATCAGCCTGATCATTTTTCAATCTCATAATCCGTCTCTCTGTGCTCTTCATCCAGCTCTCTGAAAGATGGCTGCGGGACATATGGTGTCAGTAATTACAAATGTCATTCTAATCTTTCTCATATTGTCTGGGCTCCCACAGCTGCAGGGCCGTGTAATATAATGACTCCATAACTTGTGTCGCGGAGACTCAACTACAGCGGCAACATGGACAAATTGACCTTTCGACGTTTCAAAGCACTTTATGACAAAAAGGTGGCAAAGAATTGGGGGTATATTTGAAGCTGATGGGAGTTTGAGGTGCTGAGAGAATTTACACATTAAGATCTCCCATTACTGCAGCAGCACAACATATTCAATGGATAGTATGGATTTGTGTGGTAATGGAAGGTTCTGACTCATACACTACATGGACAAAAGTACTTGTTAACACACACACACACTTGTTAAGTATTGAATTCAGGTGTTTCAATCAGGGCTTGGGCTCGGCCCCCTCTCGCCAATGAAGCACAATCTTTCAGCAAACCAAGACATTTTGGACAATGCTATAATTCCAACACTGTGGCAACAGTTTGAGTTCTATTCCAACATGACTGTGCCCCAGTGCACAAAGAAAGGTCTATAAAGACAAGGTTTGACAAGAAATTGATCTGACCTCAACCCCATCGAGCACCTTTGGGATGAACTGGAACAGAGATTGTGAGTCAGATCAGATCTGACCTCATAAATAATCTACAGAACCAATGGACACAAATTCACACACAAACACTTCAAAATCACGAGGAAAGTCTTCCCAGAAGTGTGGAACAACGCCATATTAAAGTAGTGTGTATGTATTTAAAGATGACATTATAGTTCATGTTGGTGTAATGGACAATTGTCTGAATAATGAAAATACTCAACACCTTAAGTATGTGTTTCCTCCTTTATCTCACCATCAGACGGCCTTTTCTCTCATGCACCAAAGTCACAAAATAATCAGCATTTTCATTTCTCGGGGACACAAGTCATGAGTAAGTTTGTCTCATTTATTTTAAGCTGAAGTCACAAAATAATCCAGACTTTTCCACTGAAGTCAGTAGTTGATTAACTGTGTGCGGGAGTTAAAACTGGTCATTTCCTCTATGGACTTTGGTGTGGGGAGTGAGTGGTTAGCAGCAAACTTAAGCTGGTGAAGATTCATTTGTCAAGCCTTTGGTTTCCTCGTGTGTTGTATGCGCTCGTTCTTGACGCAGCATTCATGTATGATCGTAGTCAGCACCAGTTATTTGTTAACTACAGTTAAACTACACATACGCAGATTATCCATTTCATTTCTTACATTTTTAATCTCATCTAGTATTTTGTAGGGGGTTTTCACACTATGATGACAAGTGGTTCCATGGCGGCCCAACCCGTGTTTGCCCACTTCATACTCTTTCCAGGCAACTTGGGTACTAAATGGGTTGTAACTGGGCCAATGATGCAGGTCCCATCTGCTGTCAGTAACATGGGCCCATGTTACCACATCACAAGTACAATATTCAACAGTGTCGTTGCACATGACGTGTTTTCCATTGCACAACCCTGTGAATATAGAGGGTGGGAGGAGTTTGAAGGTGGACGGCCCCTCTAAGCTTCTGTGGTATAGCTCATTCTGTACAATTAATCACACATTCAAAACAAAGTGGACTATGCCTTCAGTGGGAGGAAAAAATTAGCTAAGCCATATGATATATTGATAAATGTATAGTATGGAAGTAAATCTGTTTGACATCACATTTTTTGCAATTGAATTTATTTCAACTTTGAAAAAAAAAAAAAAATCAGTGCTGAAATTTGATGGTTTTTAAAATTCAAAAGTCTAATTTCAATGCAAAATAATTCAGTGTTAGAA
Organism: Solea solea; assembly: GCF_958295425.1. Classification (NCBI taxonomy): domain Eukaryota; kingdom Metazoa; phylum Chordata; class Actinopteri; order Pleuronectiformes; family Soleidae; genus Solea; species Solea solea. The sequence continues at coordinate 613,412 of NC_081142.1, forward strand.
ATTCGAATTAAAATTTAGATGGCACAGATTTACTTCCATAGTATAGGAGACTTTTCAAATCTCATGCTGATAAAGTCAAAGTCCCAACTTCAAAAAGATGGAGATATTTGATTTATCCATGATGATTTAATGTTTGTTAGTAATTGCTCATGCTGTTACAAATGTGTGAATTTCATTCATTTGTTTATTAATTTACTGCTGGAATTTGTGTCCCACTGTTTGTCAACATACGCGCGTGTATCCAGGTCCTTTACGTCACTCTTCATCGGTCTGTGTAGTGTGCATGCATTCATTCATTCATTCATTCATTCATTTCCTCTGTGGGTAACTGCGGTGGTGGTTGTTGTCGTCATCATCATCATCATCATCATCCCCTTGCTGCGGTGTTAGTCTGTGTGTGTGTGTGCGCGTGTGCGTGTGTGTGTGTGTGTGACCGTGCACGGTGATGGCGGACGGTGGTGTGTCTGTCGGTTCTCGGTACTCACAGCACTGCAGGTAAATAAACCGTAACTTCCACTGTCTGTCCTCGTGTTTCCGTCTCATTCTGAAGGACACGGAGCTCAGGCTCGTGTCGGGGACAGAACAGGGGAACGGTGCTGGCTCTTTGATCTCCTCTGCTGCGGTCGCCATCATTTTTATTAGTGCCTGCAGCTGCAAGGCATTCTAGTGAGAACCCTAGGGTTCTCACTAGAATGCCTTGCGCTGCAAGGCATCTCTTGTAATCGTGCGCGTTTATTCTGCTTTTTATTCTCGCGCCCTCCCGTTATTTCGGCACGCTACTCCTCCTGCATCTTTGAGAAACCCCCAACACAAGTTATATCAAAATGTGCGCCTTGACCGGGAATGGTGTGCTATGACTTTTCTAAGATTTTCATATAACCATTGGGATAATATTTACAAAAAACTGAACAAAAATTAACATTGAAGTGGATGGGAGACCGAAAAAAACCAAGCCCGCTTTGGAGCATCACAGTGTCGTCATACTTTAACGTAGAAACGTGGTTGGAAGTTTAAACGGGTCACAAGACTTGGGACTTTTCTGACCTAAGTCGACATTTTGATACATGTTACGGTTTTTGAACTATCGCAGTTTAAGTTTTGTACTTTTTTTCAAAGCTTTCTGATTTTATAATGGGTGTGTGTGTGGTCGTTAGGTGTGAGCTAGAGTGACACACTCTAGCAAGATCCAGCAAAATAATCAGAAAAACTTCTAAACAAACTCTTCTCCTGCCCACAATTTCCAACCTACAGAGACAATTTTTACATCAAAATGTTGCCATGGTTGTCGTCTAACCCTGTGTGTGTTTGTCATGTTCATATGACTTTTAGTTTTTCTTAAAATCACCTCAAAGCACAGAGAACTCTGGTCACAGTCTCAATTCACTCCCATGTTAAAATGTCTGCTTTGGAGTTGTGGAAAATCAAGATGAGGGTGATTTTAAAACTGTGATTTCTCTGTCAATTCACGCCCGTTTGTCACACATTTTGAGATGGGAGCTGCTGAAAGCCTCCTGGCGCTCACAAACCAAAAATTTTATCTCTATCATCAACCGTTCTTGAGATATGACAACTTTAAAACATGCTGTTTTCTCTGTGAGAATGGGAAACAGAGGGGATTGTGAATCTCTCTCTCTCCCTCTCTCCTGTCACTCCAGCAGTTTGCCCCGCCCCCTCCTCTGCCGGCCCTGATTACACACACCTGCTGACAATTAAGCCATGTGGACTATAAAAACTCCCTGTTCCCCTGTTTCAGTGCCAGTGTGTTTTCGTCCATGCCTGATCACCATAGCGCCTCGTCACAGCCCCAGAATCCTCAAGTTTTTGATCCTCTTGGTGAGCGATGCTTTATTTTGTAAGTTTTCTTATCATAGCCTGTTAGCTGATACCTTAGTTAAGAATATAGCTTTTGTTTTCCTCCTTGGGAGAGATTTTTTGTTTGTTAATTTTCACAGCCTTTTAGGAACTCCAATCACTAGGCTTGTGACTTACCTTTTATTAGTTAGATCCAATCATTTAGATTGCGTTTTGTTTTTTATCTCATTCTTAGTTGGTTAAGGATCGCCAATCATTAGGATTGTGCTTTTGAGTTAGCTTTTGTTTTGAAGTGTTTAGAGCCGTGTTTTCCTCCGTTTGGAGAGTTTTCTGTTTAAGTTTTACATGATAACCTTAGTCCGAGTATGTTTCCTCTTCGGAGTGATTTTTTTGTTCCGCGTTTATAGTTCCACAACGTTTCTCTTGTAGAGCGTTGCGCTCGCAATTTGTTATAGGTTTTCATAGCCACGCTTTTGTTTTTCCTCAGTAAAGAGGACCTGCCTTGAGAATTGTTTACGAGTGCCAATAAAGACAATTAAAAGGCCTCTGCGTCTGAGTCCTCTCTGATCCGTCTTGTTATCTCCTCTAAAACTTGGTGTTTTTAAAGGGTGAGTCCACCAAAATACCACTCTGTCTAAATGCTTTTAAAGGTTCAATCCACATTTTTAGATTTTATAACGCAGGTGTTCGGAAGGGGGAGGGGGCATCAGGGAGTGGGAGGGGTTTATGAGTTATTCTCTTTCAAAGGGTGATTCCACCAAAATACCACTCAATCCTTTACCAGCACAAGTCCTGCACGCGAAGACACATGCCGCAAGAACTGCAGGCACACTCGAAATTTCGGCACGGAATTGCGGAAATCTAGTTTACACTGTCGTCGTCGTCCCTCCTCCTCCTCCTCCTTCTCCTCTTCCTCCTCCTCCCGTTGCTCTGTGTGGAAGCGTGAACGCGCAAGGTCCTCTGGATGCTGCGCGGTCCCGCTGTGGTGCAGTAAGCAGTCTGTTTAATGCTTCGTACCATTTACGTTTCACTGAATTACACTTTGTTTTGTTGATAGGCAATCATTTTGTTACATTATTATTATTATTATTATTATTATTATTATTATTACTACAATATAATACCCTCTGATAAATAGGTCTGAGTGACTTTATGTCCAAATTAGACACAAAGGTATTGGGACACATGGCCATTACACCAACAGGGACTGTACTGACATGTACAAATACATATTTTGAAACAAACAAGTTTTTTTCTATGGGAATTTGTGCCCATTCATTGGGTAAAGCCATGGTTCTCAAACTCTGGTACGGGTAACAAAGATGGTTAAGGGAAATGTATCACAGTAAAAATATACATTTTATTTAGGAAATGTAGTGGAGTAAAATTTGTCCAAAATATAAATAATTAAGTGAAGTACAGATGTGAAAATTCTACTTCAGTACAGTACCAAAGTATTACAACACTGGGTACATGGACCACCAGTGGTCCACCAGTTTCCTCTGGGTTGAGTTGAACCAAACGAAAAGCTCACCAGACAGTCCAGAGACACCGAGGCAGACACGTGGTCAGGGACACGAGGCTGAGGTGAGGTGAGGTCCAGGCCTCACGCAGGGTCGGCAATCAAAGGTCAGTCCAGAAATAAATGGTGACGAGTCTTCCATGAGGGCTAAGAACAATCTGCCATGAGGAGCTGGAGTCTACAGGGAGGGCTGATTGCAGGAGATGAGGAGCAGCTGTGATCACAGGTGAGTAGTGTTGGCTTGATAAGGAGGTGTGTCTTGGCAGGTAGAGTGGGGTGGAGTCAGGTGAGTGGAAATCTGCTGAATGAACTGTGACACCATCTTAATCTAATTTCACGATACCAGTTTCTGAAGTAGGCTACATGTGAGAAAGAGGAGGATGGCGAGAGAGCAAGTTAACTTATTGCTCAGCCTATTTACACCACTGTATTTTAACATTGATGATAATGGTGCTGTAGAGCATTCATGAGGTCAGGCACTGATGTTACCCATGGATGTTATATACTGTATGTACTAATGGATTATTACAACTGAGCTACAAGTGCTGTGTTTCTCTGTCTTCAGGAGGAAATTCACATGCTACATGAAACAATTCAAGTTAGGTCGAGTTTTATCAGCTGTGACTTACTTATTAACCTATTATCTGAAATAGACAGCCCTAAATTTAGGTTGATTTTTAATTCTTTCTTTCATATTAGTATGTATATTGACAGTTTGATGGTTGCACCAAAGTGATGAAATAGTGTGAAGACACATCTACATTATTGCAACACTGTAAAACCAGATTATGAAGCTGTGCAATGGCATTAACTGCCATTACTAGTCAAGTTGATTACAGCAGGTGTATTTAATGGATGCTTCTTGTTGTCTCTAGCAGGAATAAAGATGGATTGTTAAAAATGTTCTTTATTACATTACAAATCCACAGAGACATGAACAGTGAAGAGGACAGATTACAAAAAACACATGCCATAAAAATCCCTGCATGAGACAGTTATTATGTTATTATGTCATTATGTCATGCTCCTAGAAACCAGGCTCTACTGAATCATTAAGTGACTCAACTATTAATAAACAGTGATGAAGCTATTTAAACACTACAAGAAAAAACTATTTCTGAAAAGTAGAATTTAACAGAAAAGCTTGAGCAGTTCTTGGTAAATTCAACATTCATCAGACATCACAGAAAAAAATCACCATTTTGTTCAAGTTCCATAATATTGCAGTTTCCAGTGGTTTTCTAATTCTACTAAAAATTACATTGTGTACAATTACATTGTCAAATAAATACTGAACAAGTCATGATTGATTAGATTTTTTTACAACCTGTGAGCCGAGACCTGTGTCGTGTGGGCCCTGCTTGTGCAATGAAGCATTTTATATTGCAGATCGTCATATTAATGTCATGTTAATACCTGCACTCATTCATTCATAGTACCACAGTGCATGTTTGTGTCTTGTAAATTACTGTAACGAGCTCAAAACAGATATTTTCCTTTGAAGTAAAAAAAAAAGAAGTTTAAAATCACTTTAAACCACTTTAATCATGTGATGCCTCATTTACACACAGTTTTGTTTCGTGTCTGTAATTCTGACCCTCAGAGAAACCTCAGGTTCAGCCACATTGGTGGACAACTACCATTGTTGGGCTAACAGCTAGCCGCCTCAGTCTTCTATTATTCATTTCTATTATCACAACATGCGCTCTTAGCTAGTTAGAATCTATGCTAACTTCCTGTTGCAAAACCTGCACATTGTCTTTCTGTAGGAAGTGAACTGAACGTATCAGTGGGAAGGAGGTTTGTAACCATGCAGTTGTAGCCGAACTAAAGCAAAAGTGAAACACTATTACCGTGTCAGTGATACTGATGAAATGCTGCTGTTGGTTCTTCTACAGCTAAGCTTGTGAAGGCAACCATGTACACAATATAATGGACGGACACACAATATACAACGATTTTACAAAATGCCCTAAAACCAACAAACAATACAGCTTTTATGTACCAGATTTAAACACTGTGTTCAAGCTGGTGAGTTGAAATCAATAGTGGCTGAATCACTAACTCGGTCCTTCCTTACAAATGGTGACTGACTTATTGGACTTGTAGTTCCGTGATGTGCACGAATCGTTTGCAAGTCCTGAATCTTTTTGTTGGTTTTTTTTTTATTTCTTTTATAAAAAACACAATATTCGTTGTTCAGTTTAAAGCTCAGAGTTTTGTGATTAAAAATAAACTGATTGTTCCAGTGCTGTTATTTTGTCTTTACAGTGTTGACAGACTTACAACGTGCAAGCAAGTTTAGAGAAGCATTTTCTTATGCAATATGCAGGCAGTGAGTGTGTGTGTGTGTGTCTACTTGGGTGTTTTTATCACTATCACATGCACCTGAGGACAAACTGTTGCGAGCTACACACAGGCTGCAGCTTTTCTATTTTCTACGGACATCTATTTACCTTGAAAACTCAATATTTAAATTGAACTCCAGTGTTGAAACTAGATTTTTTTTGGTTATCCGTTTGACAAAATACATTAAAGCAATTAAAGCATTTTCAAATTTTTGCTCAAAAAGGCACATGATTTAAAGCAGATTTATATTTTTGATCCCTGAAAGCTTTGTTGATGTTTTCAAAATTTCTTTAATTCGTGTTGCAAACCTGCTCTTTTACAAACAGGTAATTTAAATATAAATTTACAGCTTACAAAATCTTTTGTATCAAATTGTTGCTACAAATCAAGACATAATTAATAAAAATGAATCTGATTACCTCATAATGCCCGAGAATAAACAGATTATCTGTGCAAGAAAGAGCCGTAGAGAGCGCTGCAGGAATCTTTCCAGATCCTAAATACATTTCTACATTTCTCAGAACAATTTCATTCTACAAAATTATGATTTAATAAGAAATGACATGCTGTAAAATGCCCCCAAAAGGCCCCTGCACCCTCCCATCATGCTAAAAAAGTATGTCACATTCAATCAGATACAAATCAGCTAAAGTATGAAACAGTTTCACAGTAAAAAATAACATTTTCTTTTCTCACAAACACTATTCTAGCAAATATCATGCCCAACTACAAAAAAATCTGAACTGTAATCATTGCTTAAAGTATTAGATTTATTGATTTATTTTATACTTTTATTTATTGCTCTTTAATCGAATAGCGAAAGGTGATTTTTATTCAAAATGTTATTAACTGACCTTTGAATGGCTCATTGCTGATCAAGGCCCTCAATAAAATTTGAATGTTGTTGGGTGAAACATTTATTTAAATAAGTCAAATACAATTCGGATATTTTTTAAAACCTTGGTCATTCAGATGCTAATGTTTATTTTACATTGACTCATTCAATAGATGCTTTTATCCAAAGCTTTAGTTCAGTAGGAAACCTTGATCTATGGGTGAACATTCATCTAAATGACTAATTATAGACCAAATTATACAATTATACAATTATACAGAACAGTTACTCATAAGGCGAGTGTCACAGAAGATTAAGGTCTTTTTTCATCTTCCCTTTTCAAAGTGTAAACTCATGTAAACTATTGTAGAGAGAGGTGAGAACTTTTTAATGGCTTAAATATTGCAAGAATGTGAATTCTCCAGGATTCCTAACTTTTCCAGGTCTTTAATCTGATGAGAGAAGTTTCGGTTGAGGGTCAATCGTGTTTAAATTTCCCCAGGTATTTTCAATGATATGGACATGATGAGTGGTTTTGGATGTGGTGTTACTGTTGGGTACATCTGACCTGATTTTCCCGGTTGAGATCATTTTCCGTCACTCTGGTAGTTTTCAAACAGGTCCAAGCCGAAGCGGACAAGTCTCTCGGCTGACCGAACAGCCCTGAGGATGAGTGACAGAGACCGGTTCACTGTGCTGTGGCAAAGTACTTCCTTATCGGTGGAGTTGCGTTTGACTGCTTTGCTGGTGACGTTACAGTGCAGGACGGCTTCCTGTGAAAACCTGAGGATGGAAAACTGAGGAGTCGTTCCTGGAAGGCTGTACAACAGGTTCCTGTATAGAGCAAGAGAGAGAGAAAGAAAGCGAGAGAGGATGTTTACATATCACAACGGTTTTCTATACTCTACACTTTTTCGCCAGCTTGGTCTTACAGCTGGCTAGGATGTGTGCGTGTGTAGTGCTGTGAAGCAATTTGTGTTTCTCGCAAGACCCCCTAATTCTGAGACCTCCGGGTTTGCGGCACTGATCTTGCAAGGCTGTTTTTCCGCTACGAGACAGTAGGGGGAGTGGAGACAGCCCCCGATGTCCCCAACAAGACATTTAACAGCAACTATCACAATGACTCCAAAACTGTTAAATTAGGGTAAAAACCCTGCATAGTCCTGGGACTTATTTCTACTAAATGAGGCATCCCTCTTGGCTGCCCCATCTTCCTATAATCAGGAATCTTAAAGACCTCAGGTCTCTTTGAGTGCTTTTAAATTAACGCTGAATAAAAGGCTGTACATATTTTGTCTGATTCACACATGTGGATTAATGAAGGCTAACAATACTTTGGGCGTCTATTTTCAAATGACTGTGTATTTTATTCATCATTCATCGTCTACCACTTTATCCTCCACATGAGGGTTGCGGGGCTGCTGGTGCCAATCCCAGCTGACATTGGGCGAAAGGTGGGATACATCCTGGGGTACATCGCAGGGCAAACATATGACGGTCAGACCAGGTTGCAACTGGGAGACCACTTTTTGCTGTAAAGCAACAGCGACAGCGTCTACTCCACCTGGTGGCCCAGTATTTGGGGATCACTAATCTATAAAATCCTGCAGTATTGACGAAGAACTGAAACTTGTGATGGAGAACATATGAACATGTTTACTGATTTCATGAATCAAATAAGAAGTAGGGTCATCTTCTCACAAGTGCACATACAAACCAGTCACCCCCTGATGGCCATTCAAGGGAATACTAGTTCCAGACACCAATGCAATGGCAGACTTGTGTATCTACAGTCTTTGCCCTAACCTAATCTAACCCTCAAAGACTCGAACATTCACCAAAGAAACCAAGGATGTTTCATGTTTTGACCTCTGCTTTATTCTCTGTCACAAACGTTCTGAACCATATGAGTTATTTTCCTTGAAGCCGCTTCTATCTGTCTCTTTGTCCTCTTGTCACTTGAGTAACACACACATCCACACACACACGAAGCAAAGCATACATATAAACAGAGGTGAGCCTTTGGGGCGTGCCGAGTCATTGTGTATTTCAGAACGGCAGACTGTCACTCTCCTTGGGCCGAAAGTCCATTGATTTCTCCTGAAGTGGCTGAATGGACAGTCTTACAGAGTAAATGGAGTCGTTCTTCATCTGCTAACAAACACTCACACACTCACACACACACACACTGACCTTCATACAAGTTAGACTCAGTCAGAGCAGGGTGCTCATTCTGGGAGGCCAGTGCAGGGACTCGTTCAAAGTGCTAGAATATTTGTTGACAAACCCGACAGTAGAAATGATTGAATGCCGGCGTTTGTAAGGGATGCCACAGCAGATCTCTGAAAAAGCTCGGTGATCATTTTTACACTGGATTCCCTCCCTGATGCAACATTTGCTCAGAGGTACCGCAGCCCTTGACCTGTTAACCATCTGGTTACAAGCCAAGTTCAACTGGGCCATGGGCTGCATCCCTCATTATACTGTAATAAATATCATCATTTCAGTCACAAACTGAACTACCCAAATCCACACAGGGGATCTCACAGAGAGGCCAACCAGGAAGTAGAAATATGACTCTGCTGGTTTTGCTTCTTTTTGCTTCTACTTCTCTCTCTTCTCTCTCTTAAGCTGAGCACACACTACACAACTCTCACAGTCGTTACCAATTTTGAAAAGACCGGTTTGTTTCAGCAGATTTTTGAATCACAGACTTGATGGTTTTATTGTAAAGCACTTTGTGATATTATCTGTGAAATGTGATATAGAAATAAAGTTTACTTACTTACATAATGATTTCTCAAATCGACTGAATTCAACTGAACGCATTAAACTCTTACGCAAACTCTCGCAAAAGCGGCCATGTCTGTGAGAGCGACCAGGGATTCATAAAGTCGCCTGTCTGTCTGTCTGTCTGTCTGTTTAAAGGGCAAACACACTTCACCATTGCTGTCTTTGTCTTCTGACACTATTTCCTGTGTCCCACCCACACTTTTTCATTTGCTGTTGGGCAACATGTGTTTGCACTTGGGTCGGTAATCAGTACACACTACTATTGTGTCCACAGTGGGTTCAATACTCAATGCTGTCTGTCATTTCTGGTCACTTCACTTTCTGTCCTCCTGTGTCTTCCTCTGTCTCTGTAGCTATGGGCTTCATCCTCCAGAGGATGCAGTGGACGACTGTCTCTGTTGACTCCTTATAGTTCTTCAGAGACAAAAGTGAGGCACTCTGAAATGACATAGTCCAATGTGACACCAATTCTCCCACTGGTGGGCAAATCACTGTTAGATATGGTTTTCCACTAAGGATCCACACAACATATGCTTCATCGGCCTCATTTATCGGCTGCATTTGAAGCAGTTATATTTGAAAAGGGACTGCCAATTTCACTGCACTGTGAATGCATTTTAACAACACCCGGTCGATGTATGCACACTGCAGAGGATCCTGCCTGAGGACTGGGACACATACAATGAATTCCCCACCTGTGCTGATCATCTGCCCTACCCTAATTAGCCACACCTGTGTCTTGTTAACCCACCTTCCCTGGTGTATTCAAGCTGTGTTTCAGTTAGTCAGTGCCAGAGCATCTTATCTGTGTTTCAGTGAGAGATCAAGCAGTTTTCCCTTGTGATGCTTTTCTAGAGTATGACCCAGTTTTGTTGTTTAGGATTTAGCCCTTTCCCTGTCTGCTTTTCACCTCTGAAGTATTAAGCCAACCTGTGATTTGCCCTTGAGTCCTTTGTCTGAGCTATTGTAAGAAAAGCGGTGTTTACATTTTGTGTCCGCTGGTGACATTCCCACACTGCACACAGGACGTGTTTTATGTCCAGACCGATGGAAGCAACAGCAACTATATGCAAACAGGTTAGCGGATGACTGGAAACAGCAGTTTGATGGTATACACTCTTCTTGCCCCTGTCCGCTCCTTCCCTGCTGCTGTATACACACAGATGCTCCCTCATTCAGGTCTGAAAGCATTGCTTGACAGAGCCTGTTTTCAGATGAAGAAAGCAGCATGCATGTTAAACCATGTCCTCAAACAGACAGAGGCAGAATAACATCAAAAACAATAAACGTTATGCACTGCAGCTTTAAATTAGTTTTAGACACGAAATTCAGCAAACATCTTACACACTTTTAATGTGAATAAATATATATTTGGCAGAAATAAAACAAGTTATTGATATCAGCTAAAATGGGTTGAGGTCTATTAATAGTGAAAAGTCATTGGAAGTGGTTTTCCCACAAGTTTGAAACAAATGTGTGTCTGTCAGGAAGGTAGATAAACTGAAACAGACAAATCATCAATACAGGCCTTTTTCATGGAGGACATTTTGACATGTACAAATGAGAAGATTAACGATGGCTGCATTCCACTTTGCTACCAGGACATACTGGCACTCTACCAGTTGCTTCCAAGATGTTTGAATGGAACAAAGCAAATCTGTTGCTCTGTCTGCCGTGAACATCTGAGCCAGGAAATCTGGCCTGTGTTTGAAGAATTTGACCAATCACAGGGAGAGAGTGCATTGGTTGTTCTATTTAGCAGCTAAATGTACGGTGAACTGCTTATGATGCAAAAGAAACCCAAACAAAAGAAGAAACACAAGATGGACGAAGCCTTTCATTTCTCAATTCCTGTCCGATTAAATGGGGAGGAATACATTCTTGTCACTTTGATATAACAATGGGAATAATTGGGTCACCACGGCAACCATCTCAGCTCACTGGGTTACTGCAATACAACCACCCTCTTGGATAATGGAAGATACAATTACAGGTTGGATATTCATGATATAAACACCAAAAAACAAAGACAGTTATTTTGATGGACAGTGACCGTGGAAGTGGGCTTACACTTATCCAGGTAGTATGTTGCATGATTGTACTGGAACCACCTCAACATGTGCATGTAAATGTACATGAAAATGACTGAAAGCAGAACAAGAAAGCAAGGAAAACTAAAAAAAGAGAAATGATCTTGTGTGTGCCCTGTAGCTGCCCTCTGTCTGCCTGTGAGTATCCACTTATGAAAGAGTTGTTTCTGAAGCACATGAAGACATCAGCCCTGGACTGGTGCGGCCCTCAGCAGCCTGACATCCAGTCCTAATTGAAGCTGCCTCCTCCCTCTGCTACACAACAAATTGGGTTTAAACTATGTCGGCTGGTCCCTGGTGTCACTCACAGAGGAGCAGCCGCATCCATCCAACACTGACAGCTGCACGGTGCCTCTGCAGGTCTTTTCTTAAGCTTCACAGTGAGAGAGTCTCAGGTCATCCTCGCTTTAGAAAAATAAGGGAAATTACGAAGAATTGAGAGGGACAATTTACAAGCAAACCTATCTGTACATCCACACACAAATCTGTAACCTGACTATAAAATAAGCTATAAATCTGACAGTTCTTGATAAGCACCGTCACATTACTCTTGCACATTGTGTACTGTGGTTACTAGTTTTTTGTATCTGGTCTATATTAAGATGGGTTAGACGAGATGCAATATTCATCATTTTATTCTGTTATTTATTTCGTGTAAATGTATGTCCTATAGAGCCTTTTGAGGGCTACGTCATGTGCAGTTTGGGGTCAGAAAACACACTCGTACCATTAACTTGTACAACAGTCCAACACATAAGATGCCTACTTGCAGCGTAGTTGGCTGTGAAAATAGAACCAGTTCCTTGTAAAACTTGTATGTGCAAAGACTTTCTCGCGTGTGCGGGCTAGCTTTATCTATAAGGTAAGAGTGAATAGCTGGCCACTGGATATCTGGCCACTTGCTAATATCATCTACCCAATATTTTACAGAAGCTGGGTCAGGCAGACTATTGCTGTCGCCTAGTACAAATGTATTCAGGTATTGTTTGCGGTCCTTAATCAGCAACGAAAGAACATATTCAGAATTATTCGGTGGAGGATCGTGGACTTACATGCTATTCGCTGACCTGTTGTGACGTTTTCTGACCCCAAACTGCTTGCGCTTTCTCGCTAGGTTTGGAATGGTTGTATACAATGAAAGGGTCTATGTTGTCTCTGTGAATCATGCAGCAGTTGAAGCCCTTTTTACCCAAGGAAAATGTCCCTGTTGTGGACAATAATAGTATAGTTGATTTGATTCATTAGATTTGATTAAAATGGGCGTGAAAATCTCTGCCAAATCATGTGTGTATATTATCTGCTGTAGTGGCCCCTAGACTCGGAGAAGTCAAAGTACAATAAATTTAATAAAATTAAGTTTAACATAGGGGTCTCAAACTCAAATAACCTTGGGGCCAAAAAGGATCAAGTGGGATAAATATGTGTGGGGGCAAAATGAACTTCATATAATATCACAATATCCCATCATGATATTGCAATAACAATATTTATTATAATAATAAATAAAATACAGAGGTACAGAGTACAAATATCTCTCCTTTGGCTACATTCCAAATCGGAGTGATTTATATAATCCGATATTGCAGTTAGTACCTCAACCACCTTCAGTGTCCTAAAGAATTTACATCACAACATTGAAAACAAACACTGAAGCCAAAGATCAGTCAGCAAGTTTGATGCCTTTAAAGTCAAATAACCAATCAGCCAGTGGGGGTTAATGCATGACTTGCCCTAGAAAAGTCCAATGGAGACACCTGGGATATAAATGGCCCACAAATGATTTAAAGGGCAAATTAGTCTGGACTTGATTGATGTTTCTTCACTGCCATTGCTCCTGCATTTGGAAGGAGTTGGACAAGTTGCGGTGCCCATAACTCCACACCATTTAACTACAGTTAGATCTGTTATAATTGACCTTATAAGGAGCGAGACAAGCTAATAATAAAAATGTTCTTGGCATGATTGTTTCAGCTTAAACCTTCAACGATAATGTTGTTCAAACTCAACTAGAGAGATATCACATGTTGAGTATTTTACAAGGATAACCCATTTGTTAGACATGTTGAATAGTAATGAAGATACAAGGTCTCTGACTCCTCAAGGCAACACAGAGATCTTTCTATCATAGACCATGAATAAAAAATGGATGCATGGATGCATCCCATTAGTGGTGAAGTTAATCAGGAAGTAAAAAGTATTCTGAATATCCACCAGGGGGAGACTTGCTTCTACTTCTAACTTGACTGATAATGTCAGTAAATATTCATACCATTTCATCTCAATCATTAGTTTCAGGTCTACTTCAATCATACATGGTGTCATTTTGTAAATGATGTTGCCATTTAGAGGGAAATAAGGCACAGCTACTACTGTTTAAGTGGACACGAGTGTGATTGACAGCTAGTATCATCCAATAGGATCCTAGTTGCAGGTGAACTTCTGTTTACATGGTGCCAGTCAAATTGGTACAGTATAGTAAGGTTTGGAATGGTAAAGCCCTGGGTCAGGGTTGCATTTCAACTGAGAACAGTACCTTTACTTGGCAGGTGGGGGGCCCGCCTTAATAGAGGATAAGATAAGTGTGACGTCGTACAAGTGCGACATCAAGAAACAACAAACTGATCGCGACACAGCAGACAACAATGGAGGACATCCAACAGCATCACCCAATCAGCTGACTGTCATGAGCTTACCATACCATTTTACTCTAGTGCCCCAAGGGAAGGGTGCCAACGGTAAGAACTGGTTATTTTGGTGCTACTCCTAAAAAAAGGTACCACACTGAACCAAACCAAAGCATTCCACTGAATGGAAACAGAAACATGTCTGTTTTGTGTGACTTTCACACCCATAGAGTCAAATACACCCCCCTCCCGTCTCTGGCTCTTTAGCTGTGTAATTCTCCCCTCGATTCTCACAGAAGAAATAGCTCTTGCTGTTCAGTGTTATTCACAGTTTATGGCAGTAACAGACGTATTAATTGCACTAGACTGCCATTAGCATCCAAGCTAAAATTAGCTGCTCCATCATGCTTGGAACGCATTAGCACTTAATAGCACTCATTTATAAAGGAAGTTACTATTCACTCACAGGACTAAGACAATCAGGCTTGAAGTAGTGAACAGGTCTCTGACATTAATACAAAACAAAAACTTTAAAGACTTTATTGTGACAGTGCTGGATTTGTAGCCACCTCAACTTCTACTCTGAGAGATTGGAAGGGAAGGACAGGACAGGACAGGACAGGACAGGACAGGACAGGACAGGACAGGACAGGACAGGACAGGACAGGACAGGACAGTCAAAGACCTCTCCAGAGCTGCTGAAAAGGGAAGTCAGTGGCTGTGGCTAAAGACTCCACCTGGGCCTTCAAGTGAGTGAATGGCATCTAGGGGGTGAGCCCACTTGTTGCTGGTGTTGCCATGACCTTGTCATAGTCATATCTTGACCTCAGGATCCCCATTGCACAAATCCAGAGTTCATGTACAGTAAAGTAAAAATGGGTAAAAAAAAAAAAGAAAAGAAAAAGAAAAAAGTAGAAAAAGAGTAGCAATAATAAAAAAAAAGACTATAAGCAAAAGTAACAAAAAAAATCAGTATAAAAACACTAATATAGTATTGAAACACTAACAATTAGATCATTTATAAAATTATAGTAATACTTTGTAATGGAGGGGAAATAATCTTGGTAACACCATCCTGTTTTTTTTTTTATAGTAATTATCAATTATCAAGCTTGGTAATAACAAAACATGTGCGGTACATAAGCGAGGATACATTTCAACTTTATGACGTGGTTACTATCAATTTTGTGTCACAAATGTTTTTAAAATAATTATAATAATAATAATGATAATAGAAATAATTCATGTTATTCATGTAGCGCTTTTAAAGGGCACTCAAAGAGGCTTTAAATGTGTTTAAAAGTCATAAACATGCCACGTTTTACAAATTGAATTTTAAACAGATGCAAGTTTTGAACGTGGGGAGGTCAGTGCAGTCAAAGATGTGTTTGAGGAGAGAGAGTTCCTGAGGGTGGGGGTGGGGGTGGCGATGGAGAAAGCTCTGTCGCCCCCGGTTCGCTGCTTGGTCCTCTGTGGTATGGAGAGATGGTTGGCGTCAGATGAACGGATGCTTCGTGAGGGGGTGTGATGATGGAGCCAGGTCAGTTCAAGAGAAGAATTTTAAAACTGCATGTGTTGTTGGACTGGAAGGCAGTGGAGGTTTTGGAGGACGGGGGATGGTGATGTGCTCATGGGAACGAGTGTGGCTGAGGAGGCGTGCAGCAAAGTTCTGGATGTGCTGTAATTTATTGAGGACTTAGGAAGATGTGCTGTAGATGATGCGACTGCAGTTGTCTGCTCTGGATGTGATGAAGGCAGGGATACACGTTTCAGCAGCAGGGACGGAGAGTGATGCAGACCTATGTTTATGTTATTACACTGATAGTAATCTATAGTCATTACTAAACAATCACCTGGATATTACTTTAATATGGTAATGTTGTAATATTATCTCCTTATTGTTAGCCTTGTTATTACAAAGCTGAAATTTGAATTTGAAATAAGATGGTATTACCATAATACTACCTTCCTATCATTACATTATTACAATACTATTACTATAGTTTTACTGTACTAAAAGTGTGATGACCAGTCCATTAAGGGATGTCTTGTAAACAACTTCCCATATTGCATGTAAGTGCATAATCATGGTCCTGCAATGATACATGTTTTGTATTTATATAGCACCTTTTCAGTCTTAATTACCACTCAAAGTGCTATTTTTGCCTTGAAGTTATTTTCACACACGCTAATGCAGCACTTTTTCTATCTCACCTCTGTCATATCCATTCACAGCTGCCAGAAGCAGAAGTTTGCAGTCAAGTGTAGGGCATCAACCAAACTTCAGGCTGGGAATCAAACTTCTCTCATTTTGATGTATTGGCCAATAAGCAGAGATCAAACAGTGCTCATGACGATCATGGCGATGCATGCAGCAAGCTATGACTGCAAGACAGAGCCAACATGGCGTGTGTGTGTGTGTGTGTGTGTGTTATGTTTAATGAATGAAGTTTGATCCATATTTGACCGCAACAACATGTTTAAATAATTTTACCGTAATGTGTGTTGACAATACTTTCATAAAATTGGTATGTTTATGTATTACACTAATACTAATGTAAAGTAATTACCAAGTGATGACCTGCATATTACTTGGTAATATTGTAATATTATCTCATTATTGTTACCCTTGTTATTACAGAGCTTCTCATCATCGGGCTTCACAGTGGGGCAGCACAATGGTTGCTGGTTCACATCCTAGTCCAGGCCTTTCTGTGTGGAATTTGTATGTTCTCCCTGTGATTGACTGGTGACCTGTGCAGGGTGCACTCCCACTTTCGCCTTATCTTTGCTGGGATTAGCACCAGCAGCCCTGTGACCCTTATGTGACGGATAATAAAGCAGTAGACAATGGATGGATGCAAAATCGGTATCAAAAACATTCAGGGTCATTAAAGTCCAGATAATGATATAACATATATATAATACCATATTGTAGGTTTTAAACAATACTCAGGCCCAGTATAGTTCCCAGGGATCAAACCCTTACCCATACTGGTTAGAAGACAACCTGCTCTACACCAAAGCAGTACCTGGAAGAGTAACTCCTCTCTTACCTGTAAACTCCCGCAGGTGTCTGGGAGATGAGGAAGCTCTTCTCCAGGTCACGGAGCACGTCGTTGAGCATCCGTACATGCGAGGGGTCGCGCTCTTTCGGGTCATTGGCTGGACGCATGGTTTCTGACTGGAAGAAAGCGGCCTGGTCTCTCAAAGAGGCGGCGGAGGAGAGCAGCGACGCAGGGAGAATACTTTTGTCTGGAGACAGATAAGAAGTTACAAAAACAAATGACCTTAACTATTATAGTTATAGTTATTATAGTTATTCATATTAAGTATAACACATGTTATCACAATTACTAAGCGATGACCTGAGATTACTTTAATATGGTAATGTTGTAATATTATCCCCTTATTGTTAGCCTTGTTATTACAAAGCTGAACTTTGAATTTGAAATAAGATGGTATTACCATAATACTACCTTCCTACCTTTACATTATTACAATACTATTACTATAGTTTTACTGTGCTAAAGTGTGATGACCAGTCCATTGAGGGATGTCTTGTAAACAACTTCCCATATTGCATGTAAGTGCATAATCATGGTCCTGTAATGATACACATTGTGTATTTATAAAGCACTTTTTCAGTCTTAATTACCACTCAAAGTGCTATTTTTGCCTTGAAGTTATTTTCACACATGCTAATGCAGCACTTTTTCTATCTCACATCTGTCATATCCATTCACAGCTTCATACAAGTACAAGTACAGTATAACACATTGTCTATCACATTGTCAATCAAATAGATATGTTGTTTTTGTATTGTGAATGTATTTTTTTGTCTATCTATCTATCTATCTATCTATCTATCTATCTATCTATCTATCTATCTATCTTCCAAAAGAGACCTCAGAACAAAGACCAGTAATTATGAAACACAAATAACAGAGTCATAATACAAGGAGTAGATGAGAAAACATCATTCCAGTGCTGCCTTTTTTCTCTTTGTTTCTTTCTTTTTTCTTTCCCCCATCAAAAATGTATCTATCGATGAGAATCAGACAGGAAGCGGATTTCAACAAACAAAAAGATAAAAAAGTGTTTCAGAAACAAAGATTCAAGAGATTCAAGAGTCTTCATTGTCAATTCTGTTAAATGTACAGCACATACAGAGGATCAAAGGTGTGTTTCCCATGGTATAGGGTATGGAAATATGAAAATCTGAACAAAATAGAAAGAAAATCTAAACTATATCTACAATACTACAGCTAAGGCCCATGGTGAGTTGTGTTTAAATAAGACACCACCATCTCTTCCAAAGATTTCCTGTGATGTTTAGTAAAGTCTTTGAGAGTGCGACACAAACATGTCACAGAGCAGATAACATCGTCAATATAAGCTCACCAAACCACCCTGTCATGTGACCAGCGAAGCTAATAAGGGCTTATATTGTGCTAATGAGTGTTCGTGTCTCATGAGACAACCGTGTCTTAATTAACAGGAAAGAGAAACAAGCAGTGAAGACTCTGCTCTGAATGAAGTGTTGATTTTCTGTATTTAACTAGACACAGAAATCACAGAAATCACAGGAATCACAGGAATCACAGGACAGAAATGAGTCCTGGACCAAAGTCTCC
Organism: Solea solea; assembly: GCF_958295425.1. Classification (NCBI taxonomy): domain Eukaryota; kingdom Metazoa; phylum Chordata; class Actinopteri; order Pleuronectiformes; family Soleidae; genus Solea; species Solea solea. The sequence continues at coordinate 632,074 of NC_081142.1, forward strand.
ACCTGGACTTGTTTGCAGCAACAAAGGTGACATTTTATAATGAACTGTATAATGTTAAGGGCCATAACACAAGTAGCAGGACAACTACACACAACAACGCACAATATTAGTAAGAGCATGTAAACACCAAATAACAGAGAACATGATCACAGCATGAGGAATTCCTGTGGCGCACTCACACTCACTCGTTCACACTCAGAGTATGAATATGACTTCTTGTCCTCTCTCTCTCTCTCTCTCCCTCTTCTGTCTCTACTTCACCTCCCTCTTGTCTGTTCTGTCCCCCATTTTTCCTCTCACCCAAACCAGTCATGGTGATAAAAGGGAGTTTTTCTCTTCTCTCTTCCTACCTTCACTGGAACAACCTTCTGGATCCTCTTCAGTCTGGTTTTAAAGCAGGTCACTGAGTCAGGGCTGCCTCGCTCTCCTCTGTGCTCATCCTCTTGGACCTTTCTGCAGCGTTTGACACACTTAACCACCAGATCCTTATATCCTCCCTTCAAGAACTAGGTGTCTCAGGCTCTGCACTTACCCTACTCTCATCCTATACATCCAGGACATGATCAAAACCTACACCCCAGCCCGCCCACTCTGGCTTGCTGCCCCCTCACTGAGAGGATCGTAGAGGCCTTCACAGAACTCGAGACTGTTCACTGTCCTCGCTCCCAAATGGTGGAACGAGCTCCCCATCGACATCCGGACAGTAGAAAGCCTCCACATCTTCCGCCACCGACTAAAAACACATTTCTTCCGACTCTATCTCGACTTAGACGACGACAAAAAAAATAAATAAAAAACAAACAATAAAAAAAACCTCACCCTTATGACTAGCACTTTATAGTTTGGCTTACTTGAAGCTCTTGTTTGTACCCAAATGTTTAAATGCACTTATTGTAAGTCGCTTTGGATAAGAGCGTCTGCTAAATGACATGTAATGTAATGTAATGGAAAAGGAAAGAGAGAAAAATTCATTGACAGGATGACATTTGATGTAATAGGAGCATGTGAGGCTTGTGTGCTGGCCACCATCCCCCGCCTACATCAAATGGGATCATACCAGGAGAAGCCGGATGGACGTGCGGTGTAACATGAAATACACTCATGAAGTCATTACATTTGACAGACCCTGTTGGAGTGAGCCTCAACATGCTCTTCCTGCATGCAGAGATGTTAAGCATCACATGATGCCACTCTGCTGCTGCTGCTGCTGCTGCTGCTGCTCATGTGAAGTCACAGTGACCCTGACCACACACGCACACACACACACACACACACACACACACGGGTCATGCAGACTTCACTCTTTTGTACATGAGACACACCAGGTAACTGCCTGTGGCCCCGAGTTGATTGTGTTAGTCTGCAGTAGGGGTGTCATCATTTTACAAACATGCTATCCTATCAAAGATATTCAGACGTCACCGTCAAACACCCTGACGAGTATTTTTACTCTTTAGTCTCATGGTCAATGGTCTGTATTTATAAAAACACTTTTCTCGTCTTGATGACCACTCAAAGCTGCTTCACACTGAAGTGTTTTGCCAGTTGAATCAGTTGAATCAGGACTCATCATTTTAAGGTTGTCAACTATTATGTTTTTGTCTCCGTGACATCATCACACTTAGTGCTTCACTTTGAATACGAAAGTGCAAATTACAATAACTGCCTTCTATGGTTCAAGTGAATAACACAACTGTAATTAATAATGTTGTTTATAGTGTAGAAATAATAGTCAAGCACCCGCTACTCCGAGGTGGTGGGAGGGGGCCCCCTAAATGAAATTCAGCATAGGGCCCCATAAAAGCTTGGGCCGGCACTGCAGGGAAATAAAGTAAAATGAAAAGGTTAGAACTACAGAGGTAACAGGCAAGAAGTTAGCCAAACATTAGCAACATTGACACAATCTCTGACAGCAGGTGTGACCCAACATGCTAACCACTTTACGTGTCCTCACCTTAACATATTTATGGATGTTTGAGTCCCTGTAATGAGGCTGTGTATCAGTAATGAGGAAATACCTGGGCCACACACAGCAGAATAAAGAATCCTGTCCTCATTAGCTTGTCAACACAAAGCTGGCTGGTTTTGCAGGACTGTACACTTGGCAGCTTGTATTCCTGGCTCTGTTACATGATATCTAGGCTCTTGTTGGAAAGGATGATATAAAGTATGTTGATGTAGGACAAAGACTCATGTTCAGGTGTTTGTCTCTGTCAGAAACCAATGTAATTACATGAGCATAATAATAACAACAACAACAACAACAGTGCGTCTGCGGTTCACCGGGTCAGGAAATATCATCAGTCTCTGTTTATGTGACTGCACCACCTGACACTTTCCCTTGATGATTGTGTGATTTTAACAAGAAGGGTTTTTAATTTGCTGCTCACAGTGTCTTCACCTATTGTGTTTTCTCGTATAAATTCAAATGTTCTATTCAGGTTCACACAGAGGTTGACAAATTGTAATGGGAGGCTAAGCTGCAGCTAGCCCCAGCTGTAAAGCAGAAGAAATGACATTTACATACAGTATATGTGTTGTTATTGGTTACTTTAATTTAATGCCAAATCTGTGATCTGAATCCAATCTGGAAGAACATAAACATACCAACTTTGATACCATACTATTTCAAATCCAATTAGTTCTGACAGAGATGTTTCTTTTTTACAGTTGAACATTATAAGAGACTTCTTGAAAAGATAACTGCTACAAATGCTGCTACATTTTAGCAGTTAGCAGTTAGCTTTACTGTCAAAAACTGTATGCGACCTTGGAGGACAGGTTTGAAATAAAAATATAAAATGTCATAAAAATATAAAACATTTAATTTAAACACTTCGCTCAGAAAAACCCACCGGTTCAAACGTCATTGATGACATCAGCGGGGGCTAGTGCCAGACACATCGCTGGGCCGTGGCCATTCTGTCACTATGCATGAAAATTTGATTGGCTCATGACACACGTCAGTCAAAGTTATAACCAAATAAGTCATTTCAGCTTCAACGAAAGGCCAGCAATACTACTGGAGCAGGTCCACGGAGCTGTGATGCGTTTAATGTCATATGGAAAATCCAGCTCAGCTTCACAAAAAAAAAAAACCATATTCTTTCTGGAAATATAATCATAACATACTGAAAAAGTAATTGAATTCAGACACGTTCAGACACACATGAATTTAATTATTTAAAAAAATAAAATACTTATTTGATTTTGATAGCAGAGAAGGCCCTGCTCGCCCTGACAGTCCACCACTGACACTCAAGAAAAAGGAAACATCTGAAGGTCAATTTGGATAAGCTTCTCTTTCTTAATGTCGACTTATTTAAATTCAAAATGTAAAATGAATGACATCCAAACAACTGGCCCTAATCAGCAGACCTTGCCATGTGATTATGTGTCTTTGAATCAGAGACACACAGTTGTGAGCGTGACGCATCGGCGATGCACCGGGGACAAAAATAGACAAAGGGAGCGCTCCTCTCCTACAAATTTAAATGGCTCTGGCTGCTCACAGCCAGCTGGGACTCATGAAATATTGTTTGATTGTTGTAATCCATCACATCTTGTGACACGCAGGGACCTGTGGCAGTGTTTGGATTTGGCTGGCAGTTGGGACGTGGCCTCATGTGATATAAGCGACAGGCAAGAGAGAGAGAGACAGAGAGAGAGAGAGAGAGAGAGAGCGAGAGAGAGAGCGAGAGAGAGACAGAGAGAGAGAGAGCGAGAGAGAGAGAGAGAGAGAGAGAGAGAGAGAGAGAGAGAGAGAGAGAGAGAGAGAGAGAGACAGAGAGAGAGAGAGCGAGAGAGAGAGAGAGAGAGAGAGAGAGAGAGAGAGAGAGAGAGAGAGAGACAGAGAGAGAGAGAGCGAGAGAGAGAGAGAGAGAGAGAGAGAGAGAGAACAAAGCTTCACAGCGATCCTTTACCTGTAAATGTCAGCTCATGGGTAATTTGTTCATTTTCACTTCTTCATTCATGTTGGTACAGCGTCTAAACCCTCCTGAAACCTTAGTGCCCTTTGTGAGTTCATCTTTTATTTGTCTGTGTAAATGTGTGTTGCATGACATTTGCTGAATGTTCGTATTTTTAAATTCTATTTAAAAATGTTGACTTTAGCCTCACCTTAAGTACATAAAGAATCAGCATTCATGTATGTCTTGTTATTAAGCATTCATTCTGAGGTCCTGGCATCAAATCTGTATTTTTGTTTTTACTAATCACCATGATTTGGACCCATTCTCATAATCTGGTTGACGTAAATGTAACTTCCCTGGTAATTTAACAGGTCCCATTTATCCAGGCCTGACCACTTGTACCCCAGCCATTGCCAGTTCAAGACTTGGTGGGTCTTGAACTGGCAACCCTACAATTTTAAATCCAATTCTCTTCCACTCGGCCAATTCAACAGGTGTCATTGTATAATAAATGGTCAGTGGAGGTCAGTGGAAAATGATTTCATTTACTTTTTTTCAGGATCAATGTTGGTTTAAAACAAAATCAACACATTTAATGTGAAAAAGAACTGTTGTTTGATTGTGGTTTATACTATGGGACATTTTGGACAGTAAATCTATCTATAAATTCCAGGAAAGTCTGTCTGTCTGCATGTGTCTGCGTGTGTGTCCGGGTGTGTGTCTGTCTGCGTGTGTGTCTGTCTGCGTGTGTGTCTGTCTGTGTGTGTGTTTTACTCGCATATCTTTCGTACAGATGGTCTGAATCTTGGCCAGGCAGGAAAACATTCTATTAGAATGTAATAAGATACTAACACAGACAGCATTAAAAATAAACATGCTACTTAATGATTTGTTTTATTCTATTAGGCTTATATATAAATTGCATCATTATTGTTTTCCTACAGAAGCTCTAAAAGGTGCATCAGTTTGTATTTGCAGTCTCTGTATCACAGTTTGTATTTTGGCTCATTAGGAAGAAGAAAAAACATGACCTTTTTTTCTGTTTTTCTCTTTTGTTTGCTGGAATAGAATAAGTGTCTCACACACAGAGATTGAAATCACACATCACATGACACTTTCAGGATACACAGAGCTGCAATCTCTGTTTTCCTTAACTGCCAAACAGTGTTTTCAATTCAAAAATAAAGTGCAGCTTTGCCCACAATTTAAAATCAAACAAAAATACTTCAGTTTATGTGAAGTTATGCATTAATCACTACGTGTCAGTTGCAACATAAATTCAGTCTGTAGTGATGTAGTACTTGGGTTTATTTACTCTCTCTTCTCTTCTGTCATCATCCTCTGCAGCAGCAACAAAACATCCCTGCAGATAGAAAACTGCATGATGGAACACATGGAGTTATTTTGTGGCTGAATACTTGAGAAACTGCAAACTGTGATGTGTGAAGGCCACACATGATTTATCTTGATGGATCATATTGATGCTTAAATAACCACAAAAACCATGACACAATGACACACTTCCCCTTCATTCAAGTGCAAAAGCTGCTTTTATAAGTAAAAAGTATCGGCATCAGCGATTTGTATCATCGACACGGGCCATGTACTCACTTGGTATCAGAGAGAAACCAAACTGTGGAGTGGAATTACACACCTCTAGCTCCTTATAAACAAAGGTCAAATGTCAAATTTATAGCACAAAACAGTTCCTGCTGCACCAAAGTTTTACAAGCTTAAATAAAGTTAAAGGAAGCAATAAAACACAAAATGGAAAGTCACCAAATAAAATGAGTAAAAACACAGTAATGGAAACAACGCATAAAAAAATAGAGGAGGAACGACAAGATAATAAAAGAATAATAAGATATAAGAGAAAATAAATAAAAGTTCAACTGGTATTAAAAGCCAAAACAAATAAACAGGTTTTTAGCATAGACCTCAAACTTTCAAGGGTATGTGCAGAGTGAATATAGTCAGACTAGCAGATAGTATTCAGTGTTGCTGCCACAGAAAAGACTCAGTGCCCTCGAGTTCTTAGTCTGGAAGTAGGAACATCAAGGAGCTGCTGAGTTGTCGACCTCAGTGCTGTGACAGGAGCATGAAGGTGCAACAACTCAGTCAAATAGAGTGGCGCGGTATTTTGCGATGATTTAAAGACAAGCAGGAACATTTTGAACTGGATCCTGTACGTGACAGGAAGCCAGGGAAGTGATGACAGAATAGGGCTGATGTGTTCGCGTCGTCAGAGAAGAGACGACTGATCTCAAGTCTGTTTGCAGAAGTCGTTTCCCTGTGAAATGCAGCTAATGACGGTTTTGGTTTTAGTCTTGGTCTTGCTCTAGTCTCCATCTCTGAACTTCATCAGAAATTCAACTTTTTAGTTTTAGTGCACGACACAACACACAACAGACAATTATCTACATCAACTGATCATCCTGAAGATGAATATGACCGGGGTGATTAAGAAGCTTCATATATTCCTCTAATAATCCCGTATCCCCTCTAACAACAGTGTCTGTGGGTAAATGAATGGAGATTTATGTCAGACCAGACAAGAACAAAGGCAGAGGACAGAAAGGAGAATTGTGATTAGGAAAGTGTTGAACAAAAGACTTTTTAGGCTTTTTTCAATTAGCCAGGTTGTTTGATCTGAGGCGTGTTCATGACTGCTGCTCATGAATACTGCAGTGCTTCATGCCGCCTGTGAAGAATCCATTAAATATCACTAGCTCTCTGTCGGGTTTCTAAAACAGCCACAGACCCCACACACACACACACACGCACGCACGCACACGCATGCACGTGTACGCGCGCGCACACACACACACACACACACACACACACACTCAAGTACCCAAACACCCACCCAGAGCCATTTTACACCCAGCAAAATATACTCCCAGTAATCCTCAATAGACTACGGGAATACATGCATCGCTAACCGCCCATGTGTAGCTTCAACACATGAACACACACCTTGTGCCTTCACTTATTCACACAGCATCACTGTATCCTCTCACACATCTGTAAATATGAGGCCACACATGTGGCCAGTACGGAAGAGTATTAGGGCCACATGAAAAAAAATAAAACAGCATGAATTCTGAGATTAAAGTCAGAATTCTGACTTTTAATCTCAGAATTCTGACTTTTTTCTCAGAATTCATGCTGCTTTATTTTTTCAATCTTTCTTTCATTTTTTTTTATAATAAATAATCTTCTGTAGGCTAAACTACTAATACAGTGAGTGTCATGGAGGGTGTCCAGATGATTTTCTGACACAATAGAAAATAAAAATGTTGTTGACCAAACAGCTTCAGTTTTATCAGTAAGTTCCAGCTCAGGACAGGACTCAACCAAACAACACACCAGGAATTATTTATGCCACATCATGTTTTCCCACACACACACACACACACACACACACACTGACACACACACACACACACACAGAGACACACATCAAAACGTATTTATTTCACTGTCTTCCTCATCGTCTCTCTCCTCCATCTGGTACCTCTGTATTTTTAACCAGTGCAGATAAAAGCTCTCTCCCACCTGTTTCTGGATGAACAGAAGCTGCTTGATGCAAAATCATTGAGATTATCCACACGTTTCACAAAGTCAAATTTATAACTTAAAGACATTTATAATGCCACCTGGAATTAAATTTAATACCAGTTTAATAACCACAATAAAGAAGCCAAAATCTGTCACAAGCAGCCTCTTCCTGATTACACACAGCTGATGAAAATAGTAAAAGTAAATGCAAGCATAAGGAAAATAGCACTTGGGGATGAAGTGTATGTGCAATTGTGTAATATAAAGCAGACGCAATCTCTTCCCATTGTCATATGTTTTTAACGGCCAAAAAATGGGAGTTGCCCAACTGTAGTCCCATGTTGCTTCTTGTTTCCATCTTATTTGCCATATTTTCAAACTTTGCACTAAAATATTAACATAGTTTAAAAAAACAAAACACATGATTTTGGGGATGAAAGAGTTCCCTCGCGTGTTTGGACGCTGTCGTGCAGATGCAGCGGTAGCATGTTGCGAGTAAGGACAGACATTTTTCCATCGTTACGTCGGAACTGTGATACAGAATATGACAGTTCCTCTGTACCTTAAAGTTGCAGTGTGTCACTTTTAAATATAGATGAACGTCTGTTATGAAAGTGCTGATAAAAGCCTTGTTGATACTCATAACACGGACCTCTGAAGAAGGCGTGCAGCCTAAAAGCCACAGAGGTGTCAATATGCTCTGAACTGTAATGCTGCACACAAAGAAACTAGTGTGGATGAATGAATGTTTCTCTTCTGCTGATGTTTCTGGTGGTTACACTGGAATAGATACAGGGAACTTTCCTTCTCTGATCTACACATATGTGTTTCATTTTGACACCTCACTCATCTAAGAAGTGAAATTACGGTTAATTATGACATAAAAAAATCATTTTTACAACAAAGCCAAGTTATAGGGGAAGAGAATAATGGCCCTTTTCCACTATGGTCCCAGTGGCCCAAATATCTATGAAAAGCCAAATCAGGCATATATAGTTTATTAAGTGTATTATCTTAGACTCCGTGCTAGTGGTAGTGAGAAGGAGAGGAGGAGCCAACTGTGTCTCTGCTGTGTTTACAAACATCAGCACAACCTTCCTGCATACTCAGACTTTGTGAAATATGTGGTTGATATCATCGAGTCAGCGCCCAACATTTGATCTTTTATTTGTAAGTGTAAATACTTTTCATATTGCAGCTCAGTAATCTCAGTAAGAACAGAAAAGCTGAGTGACACTCTCATATCATGCTGCCAAATGAAGGTATAATTGTGATTTGCATCTTCGCAGGACGATAGAGGCTTTTAGCCTTGATGAAACGACTCTGCAGTCGTGCCACCGCTCTCCAAACTCCACATGAAAGGGAAAAGTTGCCAAGAGGGTTTTTACTTCAATGCCAACACAGTAGATGTGAGTGGAAGAGATTGTGTGTGGAACACTACAGACATGGGAGCACAATATGAGGTACAGAGAGATGAAGACACGGACGTGGAGACGACAGCAGGTACAATCATCTGTCATCTCTCCCTCTCTCTCAGGTCATAATCCGTCCATTAGTCTCAGATGGAGAAGCATAACCACTCAATCTAAGCCTTAATGGGACAGCGCTTACATGCTTAGATTGAGCCACTGAACCTGAGCCACTGAGCGATTGCCTTAATGGTACGATGAATGAATGAGACTTGAAGTTGAGGCCCTGATACGTGTGCTGGAGCCTTTTCTCCTTTTCAATCTCTGATCTAGAGAGTGTGAATGATTGATAGATAGACTCATTTCATTTAGCCATGAAGAAAAATACAATTCTCTTATTGTAAATCCGAAGCTAATCTGGAACCCACTGACTTTAACACTGAACTGATTAACTATTCATTAAACTGGACACTCAGGGGAATGGTGGCTAGTGTTGTTGACTCACATGTCAGCGGTTTGGTTCCGTGTGGACCTTTCTGTGTGGAGTTTGCATGTTCTCCCCATGTGCTTGTGGGTTTTCTGCGGATACTCTGGTCCAACAACATGCAGATCAGGATAATTGGACACTAAATTAAACGTAGGTGTGAATGTGAGAGCCAATGGTTGTTCGTGACCTGTCCAGTCACTCAGCCGCTCATCCTCTGTCAGGCAGGATTGGCTCCGGATAATAAATGAATGATAAATCTTTTGTCAGCTCCTGCACTTGTGGATTCTTTGCACAATGAGAGCAATTTGTCGATGCTGGAGGTGAAAACAGCACGCAAGGTTAAATCTACGCCACAGCCTCTGTCGTGCATCGTCGTTAGAAGGTCGTGCTATTATTACTATTAGTTCTTTTCAGGGACAGAGTTGTTGACATGCTCCAGGAGAGTGACTGAATGAGCTGATGTTGTATCAGAAGGCCCAAGAGGGCGGACCGTTTTAAACTGGTGAATATTTGACGATGTAAATTTCCAGGCTGTTGTATTCAGACCTTGAGTCTCGGTTGTTCACACTTTGAGAAAATACATAATGCAAATCACTTTATGTAACAAATACAAAGAAGCCCAAACTTTTCTCAGTTTAACATGTAACAGTATTGACAGCTTTTATGATCACATACTTTTATTTTATAGTTCGAACCATTTTATGTCCTATGTTTTATTCAATGTCCCATGCTTTTATCTTTGCACCAAAGAGCTTTTATGTTCGTTCCATAGAGCAGTCATTCTCCAAGACTGGGTCAGGACCCACAGCTGGGAGTTTGTTTTTTTAATGTTTTATTTTTACATAATTAGTTTTCCAGCCTTTTACCTCAGATTTATTGAATAACACATGCGTACAATTAAATTGTTTTGTATTTTATAAAACATATCTCATGGAAATGGCTGATTATCTATTAAAAAATATGTTACAGAAAGTAAAAATGAATTATGCACAAGTGTGCGTGTCATGATTTATATCGTGAAGTCGTGTCACGACTTTTTGCAATCTTTAAAAAGTGGCTCCACTTATGAAAAGTTTGGGAAACACTGTAATTTAGTGGCAATTTTAACTTCGATGTGGAAACAGACAATGGAAATAAAGGGATTTGTAATTCTGACAATGTGTCTAATTTAGTTTTGAAATGATTTTATGTGTCGTAACACAATAAACTCTGTAAGATATACACATCTGCTGTCAGGATGGGAATGCTAAACAAAGTTTCATCTTACTTTTTATGTGCAATTAAATCAAAGTATCTATCAGTCTGAACTATGTGAGCCACAAAAACTTAGAATGCCCCAAATTTCCCTGAAGGCCCACTGCAGTGTACTCATACAGTATCATTTATCATAAATTCTACAAACTATACTTTTATATGGTCTTCTTCCTTTTCTTTCAGCTTCTCCGTTCAGAGGTCACCACAGTTTATCTGCCTCCATCTCGCCCTCTCCCTTGTTACACTGTTACTCTGTTACACCAACTGTCCTCATGTCCTCCTGAACAACATCCATGAACCTTCCTCCTGCCCGGCAGCTCCATCTTCATCATCCTTTGTCCAGTATAATCACTATCCCTCCTCTGCACCGAACCATCTCAACCTTGACCTCAAACCACTCAACCCAAGCTGTCCCTCGAATATGTTCATTCCTGATCCTGTCCATCCTGGTCACTCCCAGCATCTTCAGCTGTGCCTCCTGTCTTTTTAAGGTCTCACTACCATCTTGTAGATCACTTTAGCTGCTCCCCTTCTTGAGCCTTGAGATAATGTCTCAAGGCTCGAATCACCCCTGACACTGGTCTCCACCCACTACACCCTGCCTGCACTCTCTTCTCCACCGCTCTTGTACCTACATGTAGATGGTATTTGTAGATATTTGAGATTACTTTTTAAGAATATTGAGACTAGGTCTGACGTTAAGTGCAGTAATTCCCATAATAACTGTGTCTCAAATATTGACACATGTATTAATACACGTTTGTATCTTGTATTCACAGCAGGATCATGAGAAAATACTGCTGACAGTTAAGGCCCTGGTATACTGGGTTGCATATCATGGACCGTGGTATACTCGTGCGTCAGGGTCCTGTCGTATCTGACTTGACCACCGGGTGGCGGTACAAGTCTGGACGCAGGGAACAGGACGCATTCTTACCAAAGAAGAAGAGAACAATGCTACAGCTCCCTCCGTCTGGTTCGAGCGGCTCGCAGATGAAAGGAGTCAGAGGTGTCAGCCGGTTTGAGGGTCGGATGATCTTCGATGTTTTTTCTGCTTGGTGAGCGGGGCTTATACTCGATCTACCGGTAAGACTATTGTGGAATTATTGACCAAAAATAAGAGGATAATACCATGATAGATGATAAAACTCCACTGAGAGCAAGTTGTTTTGACATAAGTTCAACAACTGCAATTCAGTTGTTGTTTTTTTGAATTAACTTTCCACAGTTCGCAAAAATATCACCAAATTCAGTTGAAGAGAAACAGATTTTAAGTTCTTCACCGTCTGAACAGAGCAAAGAGTCAAGGACACTGAGGTAAAGACAGAGGAGAGGAGTGGAGCGGAGGTGACACGACGGCAGAGAAAAGGAATGAAGAGATTTAAAGCTGAAGAAGTGAAACTTTCAGGGCCAGTCACGAGGGTCAAAGGTTACACGGGGAGAAGTTGATATTGAATGCTTGGTTTAAATTTGTACAAATGCAGGAATCAAGGTCATTTAGCTGCAGAATCATGAGCGGAGAAATCAATAAGTTCAGCTCAACAGATGAAGCAACAATAAATCTTGGCAATGGTGGAGAAAGTCTGTTTGTGTGTGTGTGTGTGTGTGTGTGTGTGTGTGTGTGTGCGTGTGTGTGTGTGTGTGTGTGTGCGTGTGTGTGTGTGTGTGTGTGTACATGAGAGACAGACTTTTATGCAGAGCTATAACTCAACTTCACTGTCTGTACAGACGTGAATTCATAAACACACACACACACACACACACAAGCCCTTACAGTAACCTGGTTCTAACCCTAACCCAACCCTGATCCTGATCCTGATTTTTACCTTTAGTTCTGGCCTCAGCTCTAACATTTATCTTATTCCATACACTGGTCCAGACCTTAGGGTTAGGGTACTGTTGTATTTCAATGTAATGAATAAAAGTGCACAGATTGTCTGGCACAATTTACTTCTCATACATTCCCACAGCAGCATCCCGCATTAGAACCACTCTTTGATTGACAGCGTTGGAGAAATGAGTGTTTTCTGTTCCATGCGGAGCCGCATGTTGTGTGTTATTTGCTCAGCGATGTAGCCCATTTCCATTTGTGCATATTGTACACTGAATAAAAACACTATTATTGGGTTTCCCTGTTTCAGATTTACATAATGATTGCGCTTCCTTTCTCCTGTTGTTCGTTCGTTAATTTGCTTTTATCAACGTGGGTTTGATCGTTGGGGAAGACACAGAGCGGACGGCAGAATATGTTTAAATAACTGGGCTTGAAAAGAGCTTCCCCTGTTTCAAAGACCACGGCTGGCACTGGTTTGAACATCTTATCATATAACTAACCCTGTAGTGGCCCTTTAATGCTGCTTCACATCGTGTGGTGTGCTGTGTGAGGGGCCGTGTAAGTGACATGCACAGGCCCGTGCTTTGCCCTTGGCTGTCTCCTCCAAACCTCGCAGAGGGACATTGAGATAATATTCCTGAAAGTAACCCAACAAACCGAGACGTAACGCTTTTAAAAACTGCCATTTTGAGTTGTGAGAACCAGTGAAAATGAACCAACATTTGTCCTCACAACGCTAATAAAAAACAAGAATACTGCACGTCCTGTGTCCTACAGTGTTGTTGTGGGTCTTCAGTTGTCAACGTCTTAAACTGTCCACATGTCATTGTTGACAGATTCTGGTCCCAGTGTCATTTTTGTGGTGAACTGGCGAGTCTGACTCCAATGTTCAGTCTGGTTTAGGTGTTTTCTCTCCATTAACTCCTGAGACAAATGGTCTGGTTCCTGAGCTGCTACATGCTCCACTGTTTTCACCACTATAGACCACTATAGACCCCTATAGACCCCTATAGACCTCTATAGACCCCTGTGCACACTATCATTAACAGCATTCTTGTTGATGTAGCGTGTCAACATTAGTGTTACCTTTGAGTTTGTTTTGTACGTCCAGGGCGATATCCAGAGGGTAGAACGGCAGCACAGGGTCATTGACCAGGCGGAGAATTGCTTCTGCTGTCATCTGAAGAAACACAGTGACAAAGAAACTTCAGGTCAGATTTTTATTGCCATTGGCACGTGAAGATAAAACGACACAAACGCAGTTGAGACACATCAGCGGAGACTGTGGAGATATTGGGCCATATCTTATGCCACGAGTGTCATTGATAGACAAGCAAACTTTTGATTGGTTTCATTGCTGTACACTCAAAACACGAATAACTCAGACACTAAATACATGAGTCACTAATCTGAGATAACATGTCGTGTGAATAGCTAGATTGGAGTTAGACACGTCCTAATACACTTAGAATGAGTTATTTTTGCACACACACCAATTAATGAGAGTTAATTTGAATTGGGTGCCTTGCTCAGGGGCACCCTAGCCCTTGATCTGTCCTGGTATTTGAACCGGGAACCGTCCAGTTACAAGCCCAATTCCTTCCTTGGTCATGGGCTGACCCGCTGCGACACACACTTTGGACCACATGCTTTAGATCGTCTAAATAGTGATTTGCAAATTTCAATCTTTGAACTGGAAGGTTGTGGGTTCAGTTACTGACCCCACATTCTACATGCTGATGTGTCCTTGGGCAAGACACTTAACTCCACATTGATCATGACAAACCTGTGGTGTAAAGCAGCTTATCATGTGATGCACTCACTCTGATTGTTTTTGAACACACTGCATCACAAACCTGAGACTCAGCACAACCGAACGGCCTGGACATCAGCTGTCATGTGACAGGGAGATAAATAAATGACAGCGATCTCTGCTTGTTGTGGCTCCTCACACTGAGAACACTGTCCACATCACACAGAGTCTGTTTGGCTTTGCTCTAACAGCGAAGTGTCGTCACGATGCAAACAGTGTCACGGACTCAAGACGCTCACACACACTCGGCGTCGATGGGGATTTTTTATTGGCGTGTAACATAAAACGTGCAGTTTAGTGTGCTAACCAGCTGAGCTGAGATTATTGATCAATCGATCGATCATCTCCTTCCTCACCCAGACTGTATCATCCTTCCTGCTGCAGTGCAGGAAAAGTGCATCTCTCAGTGTCACGCAATAATTGGACTCGACTTTATCAGCCGAGGGCATCGCACGCATAATTTACACTGAGCTGGAAGAAAAACTGGCATTCATTAATAATTTCACTGAGTCACAGTTTTGCTTTTACTATTGTCAATGTTTACGTTTGTTGATATTGAGTTTTAATATTTGGTTTATATTTAGATCTCATTTGTGTAGAGGTTTTTTTTTTACTGTTCATTTTCTTATTAAAGATATTTTTATGTTTCAAACTAACTGTCACATTCACGTTTTTGTGTAATATTTTTTTGCTTCACCCTTTTTCTTAACAGTCAAGATTAAAAATGAATTTTAAAATTCTAATTAACATTTCCTATTCAAGTCAAGAACATTTTATGATTAAATTATATTTTTTATCATTTAAACTTCATTTAATTTAGTTTCATATTAACTGAGAATTAAGTTTTAACATACAAGCATCTCTGTGTGTGTGTGTGTGTGTGTTCCAGCTAACCTGCTCCTTTCCTGACCAACCAATGGCCCTAAAGCCAGAATCCACCGATGCAAACTTAAATGGACAATAACTCTCTCTCTTACACACACACACACACACACACACACACACAGGAAAACACAGGGTGAATGTGTCAGAGGTCAAAGGTCAGCCCAGACTGAGCTACAGATTGCCAGGAGTTTCTCTGCAGGAAACACTCACTACAGATTCGTGCACACAAAAAAATCCTCTTCCACAGCTTCATCTAAACAAAGGGTCCTTTTTATTATCGTGCAATAAATGAATTTGTGCTTGGACATTAAAATGTAATGATTCAAAAGATATAAGTGGCGTTTTAACACATAGTCACAGTATAGACCACGTCTGACTGAGCACGAGAAGCACTTAGAACTGGGTTCATGCTTCATTTACGAGAGTGCGCTCCCTCCACTGGAGCAACATATGACGCGATGACACAGAGGTGAGGAGAAGAGATAGACCCACTTAGCTGGCACCAAACAGCTTTAACTCTCAGGTCACTGATGTCATGACAAGGGTTACGTAAGCTAGATGACAAATCTCCCTCTCATTCCGCCTTCAACAACCTTTTCCCTGAATTAAAACAAGTGTGGCATAAAAATATTAATCAGAAATAAAAATGAATGAATTCATTCAGCAATGTTTTAATGACTTTGTTTATCAGTGATTGAATGAATCAGTTGTAACATTTTGTATCGTGGCTTGTAGGGCTGCACCACTCTGAGAACATGTGAATCACGATTGAGGTCGCGACAGGAAGAGGCACAAGAATCCAACCGAACAATGTCCAACTGTAGATAAACTTAAAAAGACTTAACAAACGTGGGTTACTCGCCAACATTTAGCAGAGGAAACGTCTAAAAAACTCCTCATTTAACGGAGGAGTCTGGTGTATTTAGTGACAGCACTGCTGAAAGCCTGCGATCGCGAGACCAATGCAAACCTAGTATAAACCTAGTAAACCTGGTATATACAGCGTTTTGATAGAATACGAAAGTAAACGTTAACTATCTTTTTCCTTGTTGTGTTTACAAAGGTTGTCTGTAAACACAGCATCTTCACACAAACCCCCCAACACAAATCAAAATGCTGTCGTACATATGCCACGCTTATTAAGTATACATTAAAGTGTTCACAGAGACACAATGAAGAACGCCAGAGCGACTAGGGAAAGAAAATAAATGTTATCACAAAGCAAACACGAGAGGAGGAAGACGACGTCAACAAAAATAAGCAACAGTGGATGACGTTTTGAGATTTCAACACGATGAGACCCCCAAACACGCTGTTTCCATGTGGATGAAACGATAGAAACAATTCACAATTCAACTTGTTTTTGTGTGGGCAGACCCTAATAAAGTTGGTCAAAGTTGGGAGTGAGATTACAGGGTGCAGCTCACCGAAGAAATCTATGGAAAGTGAGTTACCAGTCAGAGTTTTGTATGAGATGTTGTCGAGGCAGCGGATTCACATGCAGACCCAGAGTTTCCCAGGTTTGAGAATCTTTATTAATGAATGTTTGCAGCAGAGATTCTCCTTTCAATCAAAGACTTGGATTCCTCTGGCTTCTGCTGTTGAGAGGTGAGGCGGGGCTCACAAGTTGAAGGCAGGATAAAGAAAGTGGACCGGTCTTAAGTCATAAGTCAGGTGTGTAACCCTGCACAGGACAGTGATCTAAAAAACCACGTATGGAGATGGTTTTGGATGTGATGTGATTCTGAACTCTTCTGCGTCACTCACAGTGCAGCTCGAACGTCAACAGCGACGTAGATCCAGTGAGACAAAGGGGAGGTGCTTAAACCATCAACACACAGTCAACAGACAATAGTTTAAAAATGCTCCGCGGCGCCACATCAAACTAACCATCTGGGACAGAAACAAACACAGATTTAGGTTCTAGGTTCTTACGTTCACAGTTTCAGGTGAGTTTACACACACACACACACACACACACAAACATCAGATAGGCATCATATCAGAATCGGGCATCAACAAATGTAGGTGAAGTGACCTGAAGTCGCAGGTTATTTTAGAAAACAATAACAAACAAAAACAAGGCACGTCACAGCTCCTATTATTTATGTAGCCATTGAAAAGTTGAACTTCCTTGGCTAACCTGCTTTCTTCTATGATTTTATGACGGTTTATACCAAATATGTATTTATTCCAACACATTTTTCCACACGCTACTATTTTACTATTTCTGTTTTATTATTCCTGTCACTACACAGCAATTTACATGACATAAAACTACATGACATGGATTGATAATGCACATGTAATCAGTTTATGGTTGAATGTGGTGGGAAAATCATTGTTGTCTTCTTGTTTTTACGAGCCGTGTAAATTTAAAGCAGCAAAAATATGAGGCCTGACCATATTTCACTCCATCTTTTTATTTGTATTGATTCAAATGATTTAATTAAAATGGTTCAACATTTTGAAAATACCAACAGTGTCCATTCTCATTGCAGATAAAAGCCAGATGTTCGTGTGTTTTTTAACCAGTGGAATCAAGACTTTAATCCACCTGCTGTGAGCAGCTGTTCAAACACAATGATTCTCTGTGCCAGTATTTGTGAAAATGGCCCAGAATGTACAGACGTTGTTGTGCACCTCTCTGTGCCGCTGTCACCCAAATCAATCCAGCAGGGTGGGGGGTATCGGGGGAGGGATTAGAGAATTGATTTGAGGCTGGTGAGTAATACTACTGCAGAAAGCATATATCAAAAGCCTGTAATGTGGTGGGACAGAAAAGGCCGTTGATTTCTTATTTATGGGATTATTTCTGGATCGTCTCTGTCCAAGGCGGAGGCGAGAGAGAGAGAGAGAGAGAGAGAGAGAGAGAGAGAGAGAGAGAGAGAGAGAGGGAGAGACTGGGAGGGGGGAAGGGGCAGTGGTGGCAGTGAGAGGGTGAGAGATGGAGGAAGAAAGGCAGAAAAGAGGCTGTGACATAATAGAAAGCAAAAGACAATCCATACTGAAGAGAGAAGACAGTTAGTGAGGAAAGAGCATTTGTTTCCACATGTTTCTGTGACAGATGTTCATTCTGATCAGGCGTGGAGTGAAAGACAAACATAAAAGAGTGAATGAATGAAACTCATCATGAACTTTCCAATAACAAAAATAATAATAAACTCACAAAACCCTCGACATGAGCCTGAAATCAATATGAGCTGAAATATATTCTCACAAAAATAGACACAGGATCCACGTCTGAAATGTCACTTTAACATTAGTTGGACTGAAGCATGTTGTTACATACATTTTTAATATGTTGACATTATGAAAAATGAGCTACTTGGTTGACCATTGACCGAGTGATCTTTGTGTTTCAATATGTTGCCAGTCCTCTCCCCTGTCGTCTCTGGGCTTTCCATCTATTGTTGCACAGTTTATTCATGTTGTTTTCTCACTGTCTGCATTGCTACACTCGGCCACTGTGGTAAACACAACTAAATCTCAAGCAAAGTTGTCACAAACGAGCTTTGATCACTGTGTGTGATCGCTTAAAGAGACTTAATCCACTGTGTGAGAAAACTGGTAACGTCGTTCTGGATTAGTGAAGATTACAAAGTCTTTCCCGTCAACCTTTAGTAATTCATTTAGTCTAATAAACTTTAGCTCTGGCCCTGTGTTGGACTGGTGACCTGTCCAGGATGTACCCTACCTTTCACTGCATGTTAGCTGGGATTGGCACCGGCACCCCCCTGCAGAACCTCATGTGGATGATAAAGCGGTTGAAGAGTTTAGCTATGGTGGCTTCATGCTGGTGGCAGCAGCATGAGAACAAACTCTCCTTGGAAAACCCTTTTTTTTGGCCATGCAGTGTATTTGTGTGCTACTGTTGGTGGAAGATCAATTCAATCATTCCTCTTTCAAAATAAGTACAAGCTTCTATGTGCATGAACCTCCTACTATGTTACCATGTGATTTCAACACACAAACAGGTTTGAGATCCTGAAAATGTCCTTGCATCAGACAAATATGCATGGAAACTCTTTTCATATGTAAATGTAGCTACACAAACACATTTGTCGGCAAGATTTTGAGTTGATACTGAAATTGGTCAAGTGTGCCGTTGCAGCCGAGAACAAAACTTGAGAACTCAACAGAGGACCCACTGAGTGGTTGGTACTTCAAACAGCAGAGGGCTCTGCTGTAACATGGTATCAACCTTAGTTTTCCCTCTCTGTCTCTCTCCCTCACACACATACACACACACACACACACACACACAGAGCACAAGCTACAGTCTATTCTCAATGACACAACCTCTCAGCCGGCTCCTGTCCTCTGCACATCCGTAGCACCATTCCCTCTGCCAGTCTGTATAAATACACACATGTACACTTCCAAAGTAGCCGCACCTGCTTATGCACACTCACACACTCGCATCCCCACAGGCACATGAACACAGACGAAGCAGGCGAGGCGAGGCGAGAGAACGAAGCGATGATGGTCAGATGGGTGGAAGGAAGAGCAGGTGATGGAGATCGTTCTCGCTCTCTCTCTCTGGTGGTCACTCCGTCTGAGTGTGTGATCTCATTTGCCTGCCCGTTCTCCCCTTGAGGCCCCGCGCAGAGAGATGGAGAGCTTCTCTCTCTGATTCAGGACGCCCAGTTCTTACTCTGGGCCCAAATAGGCCTCATGAATAAACCATAGATTGTGTGGTTAAGTTACATAACAGCGGCACATAAATAGACGTGGCGTGGTACGACTAGAGTAGGAACGGGGAAGAGAAGCAGCGTTCACTTCCTCTTTTCAAGCTGCGCTCGAGTGCATAAACAAACATGAGACGATACATGCAGCTCTCTAACAGGATCAAGTGCTTCTCCAACATATCCTCACACACGTGTCTCGCTGCTCTGCTGCTGCTGCTCTGCTGCTGCTCTGCTGCTGCTCTGCTGCTGCTCTGCTGCTGCTCTGCTGCTGCTCTGCTGCTGCTCAGCTGCTGCTGCTGCTCTGCTGCTGCTCTGCTGCTGCTCTGCTGCTGCTCTGCTGCTGCTCTGCTGCTGCTGCTCTGCTGCTGCTCAGCTGCTGCTGCTCAGAGGGGTTACCTGAGGACACATTATTATATCATCTGTGTGAAAATAATCTGCCACAAAGAGATTTTACAGTGTATGTATGATTTATTTAGGTTTACTTTTGATTCTTGTGTGAGCAAAATAGATTATTATTTGTTTTGATTAAGGGAAGATTTGATGAATTTGTTGACAGTTATGCATGAACTATCTCTGTTACCAGAGCATCAACTTAATCATAGTAATCATATCATAATCATAAGAGAGATGATATTTTCATCAGACAGCTGAAGTTCAAAGGTCTCCATGGAGATAGTAGCCACCAATCACATTCTACCAAACAAATAATGTGCACAATATTGACAAAATTGTCCACTAACACTTTATTCTGTCCATTTGTGGTGCTTGAAAAGTGTTTTGCAGCGTATAAATCTGGCTTTAAAACCCACCAACATGTCATCAAAACAACTTTAAAGTGTAAATGAACCACTAAACCACTTTTTGCGAGTGTAAACCAGTGTATATGGGAATCTAGTAAAGGTATTTGTTGACCCAGGGTGCAAATCTTCACCGTTTCTATGTGATAAACATCTGCACATCTTCTACCTCTCTGGTCAAACACCAGCTACTGCATTCAAAAGTTGCCACTGCTTTCTCAGTCCATGCGGGCACCATGCTGGATTTAATGCCTTGACCCGTCAATGGATTTGAACCAGCAGCCCTCCATTTACAAGTCTAATTCCTTTCTGCTTGTCCATGGACTTCCCCCAAACCATAACCCCTAAACCCAAGGTAGTGAAAACCGAGAATGTGATCACATGCTAATACCTGCTACATCACAAATGTATGAAACAATCTGGTAAAACGTTATATTCAAACTTTTGTCTTATAGTGCAACAGTGGAGCCCTGTCTTTACCTTGCCATGCTAATAGTGCTTTCCCATTAAACAGTTCTAGAACTGCTCAGCTCTACTTGACTCCACTCAAGTCGTATTGTTTGTGTGTCAGGCACGTCGTCTTAGCACGGCTGCATGAAACTGCAGTGAAGAAAACCAGGTCCCAGGAATCAGGATCTCTAATGGGAAAGCAAGTCGAGTCGAGCAGAGTCGTCCTAGAACTGTGTAATGGAAAATGACTTTACTCTCTAAATGAGGCTTATGTTTCCTTTCACAGCCTTTTAGACCTCATTGATTCTTGGTCAGTTCATCACTGTGATCCACGATTATTCTTATGCTACACCATTTCTGACATGACCACAGGGGGCGTCATACTCATTAATACAAAAGAATCAAATTCAAATAAACACCTCGCACTTGCTGCTGCTGTTTGGCTCAGGGACAGCCAGTCCTCGTGGCCAGTGCCAGGCCAAATATTTATAGACACGAGACACGCAACAAGCTGGTGAGTGGTAAAACATCTTTTCATTGCTTCACTGAGCCTGAGCTTTAATAACAGATGGTCCCATCGGCAGCACTTCTCTACAAACACACTGCACACTGTGTGTGCGTTTGATTTTATTGACATGAAACAAACTCAAACAAAGGTTGTTCTTTTAGTTTTGCCAGAGATGAGCAATTAGGAAAATGTAAAAACTGACAAAGCTTTAATTGGATAAACAGAATTACGCTTCTGTTACCCTCGAGTGGCAACCTGTCAAACAGCTGTTTCATCTGATAATCATTTCCCAATTTTCACATGATCATAATGGCCAGGTGGTAATCTATGCATCTATACTTTTCATCTTCATGTCAGTGAACACACTCCCTGGAGGGAAAACACACATTTTCCCTCCAAAAACACAATTCAGAAGAAGCTCTTTCTCTGTAGTCAATCTCCACTCGTCTTCCAGAGGACGATTTAAAGATGTGCCGGGGAGTGTCTTTGCCTCAGCTTGTGCTTTTTATCTGCTCTCGGCCTTGTTAGATCATCAAGCGTGACATATTGGACAGAAGTGAAAGAGAACCCTCAGACATGACGCTAATTAATTCACACTTTGGTGACCATAAAGGCTTCGCCCCCGCGCCTGCTGTCTCCGCAAGACACGGCCTGACATATGTCGCCCGGAAGATTGATACCGCAAATGGTGGCGCTCATTACAGCAGCAGATGGTCGTGTCTCAGAGTGTGCACGTGCGCGTGCATGTGTGTGAATGTCAGTTAGGGTCAAAAACCCATATAGACAAATATAGACCACAGCAGACTGACAGATTGTTGTTTGTTATAGTTGGTATGCTTTTTTATTCATTTATTTATTTTTTTTACTTTTCTGCAAACCATGGGAAAAGTTGGATTAGTAAATTCTGTCCAAGAACATTTGGAATTTATGGTTTTGGGGAATTTTTTTATATGTGTTTTTACAATGAAACAACATCATATCATGAATATCCCAGCAAGTAGAACCTAATAAATCATTTCCCCATTTCCCCACGCCAAACAACAAGTTAACACACGAAACATTCATCCATATTTCTATTCAAGGAAAACAGGCTGTTTCATTTTCTGGAGCCAATCCCAGATGACATAAGGCACAAGGCGGGGCACATCCTGGACAGGTCGCAGTCCGTCGCAGGGCCTCACACACAGAGAGGTGTAAAAGATAGAGGTGCAAAAATGAACAAAAAGTGTCTGTAATAAAGTAAACTAACACAAAAGCAGAAAATCAAAAAATAAAACAAATGAAAACACATAAAAAAACATGGTTCAAGCAGAAACCTGCGAAGCAGAGCAACAGACAGGACTGAAACGTTCAAACAGGAAACATGGAACAGAAAACCAGACACTGAGAACTAAAAACCCAAGGTAAGAAAAACAGACAACTGTCCAAACAGTGTGCCTGAATAAAATAATAATAATAATAATAATTATTATTATTATTATAATTATAATAATTTAAATAATGATAATAATTAATAATAAAGCCAGGGTTTCTGACAGAGACAAACAAACACTGACTCATTTCGAGTTTTTTAGAGTGTGATTCAGCTGCCTCGAAAATGTCGCCAAATGTGTGTTGTATTTATATTTAAATACTTAACGTGCCCAAGAACACGGGTGGAACGTGTCACTTGAAGCTCAGCTTCAACTTCAACTCTATTTTCACTGCTGTGAGATCGACTGTGATAGGACAAATGCAACAAAAGCCTCACTTCCATGGAAGCTCAGCTTCTCTCAGAGTCAATGGAGCTTCTGCACGATGATTGGAGGAACTGTCCACTGAAAGGCGGAAGCAGTTTTTGATTGACAGCGTTGCAAAAACATACACGACAACGACGCCGTTTCTTGTGTGGATTTTGTGAGAGAAGTCTGTAGACAAATAGCTGGTGATTGTGTGTTATTTGCCTGGTGATATAGACCATTTTTGTTAGTACATATACACTGCAAACTCAAGCAATATCATAGCATTTCAGTTTTACTGAATGACTGCGTTTTCACGTTCTAGGATTTTGTATAAATAACTGGGCCTGAAATGAGCTTCCCTGTTTCAAAGACCAGCAACTGCCACTGATGAGGACAATTCACAATATACATTTGATTTATCACACACAAATTTATGAAAAGTGTCCAAGAAGCACTCTGTCTGCAAGCGTTGAAGTGCCTCCCTCTCATTTAAAGGAAGATTGCGGCAAAAACACAGCAGTGGCTCTGTTCACTTGCCCGTGGTGATTTGCAAAAGTGCAAAACACAAAGGTGCATTAAAGGGAAAACATACCCAGGGCTTTATGTTATTCATTTAATTACAAATGATCCTATAAAAACTAATATGCACTCAAATATTTACTTAGGTGGTGCTTAATAGAGCTCTTGTTCAATGTTTTACAATCTGGGGATTTTACAAGTGAATACTTAATTAACTGCTGTCATTGGTTACCACGGTTACTCTTCACTGGATTATACATAGCGGTCAATCTTTCTCTCATCTCTAGGATATTTAATTAAGTTTGATTCTTGATTCTGCTTTTCAACACCTTTCATGTTAACACACATCAGAACACGTCTGACAACAGCAATAACTGAGTGCATATTTAATTTAGATTTCTTACTAACTAACTAACTAACTAACTAACTAACCACTTTTTGTCAGGTTAAAACTAGTGTACATCTAGTAATGATATTCAGTGATCCAACTCTTGGTAGTTTTGTATTTGAATAAGTATTTTGAATTATGTATTTTGTGTTAAAGTTGGCTTTTGCTGGGCTTTTGTTACCAACCATCCTCCTCTAGCCACACCCCTAATTGATTTATTTATCAGGACAGTGTACAATGACATTATGCATAAAACAGCAGAGATGCTTGTACCAGACTGTAGCTTAGTAGCTAATTTCCATCTGTAGTCCTAAGGGGAAGGGGTCAAAGTGCAAGATATATATAGTGCAAGTTAAAACACCATTGAAATACATTATCTAGACATCAAAATGGGGAGGGGGTGAGAGTGGATACGCAGCACTTCTCTTTCAGGTGGATGCCAGCACAAGCGGCCGAGGAAGTAGGAAAATAAAACATCCCCTTAACTTTTCAGAATAAAAGATCCCGTGTTGATACCACATCATATTTTACTTTACTACATCACAGAAAGAGTCTTTGCAAGCTCAGCGCTCTCTTGTTTACTCGCTCGGTAGAAATACTGCTCTGTTTGTTGTGTTTACAACATTTACAATTGATTTCCGTGCAAGAAGAATCTTAGTCTCGTGACTCCAGCTGTGCAGCTGTGTGGAAGCGGGCGGCCGTGTAAATTGCCGGGAACCAGAGAGCAAGCCTGTCCATTCTGCCCAGCAACAGTGAATACTATTTTTTGATTGGCTGATAGGTTGCTGTATGAATAAAGTATGCAGAGTAATCGATTCATAGATTACTCATTTATGTGCAGTGACTTTTATCACTTCTCAGTGTGGGAAATGTCATGTGTGGCGTGTGAGTGTGTGAACTTATGAACGCAGCTCTAAGCTGCCACCGGAAATACAGCAAGCTGCTGCAGCTGCAGTTAACGCTTGTCGTCACCCGATCGTCACGCCCCCTGCAGTGCTCAGTCACCCCTCTTTCCCCTCCCCACTCACTGATAACTCCCTGCCCACTTTTTGTAGATTTTCAAAATTAGGCATTGGGCGGAGTTAGCCTCAGACGAGGGGTTTAGTTACTCTTTAAGCAAATGCATTAGCAATTTGCTCAGTCATGTGAGGTCTCTGCATATCAAATCTTTAAGTCTAGGTTGTTTTTTTGCCCCAGGTAGTGCGTGGTGTTATAGAAACTATAAAAAAACGCTTTCCTAATTTGGTGATCAATTCGATTTCCAGTATCAAACATCAGCAGATAAATACTCTGTGCAAAGGGACTTAAAATGTCTTCATGTTGGTTTGTTTTGTCCTGTAATATTATTTAAATTGGACCTTTTATTGACCTTAAGGTAGCAAGCGTGCACATGCACATGCACATGCACACGCACATGCACATGCACACGCACACGCACACGCACATGCACGCAGGATGACATTTACAGTGCGGTGCATGTTATGTTTGAACCACGTGGAAACTGGATGTAAATGATGTGATGTTTCGAGCAGGTGCTGAATTGCCGTCGTGACCTTCACCAAATCACTCAACCTTGATTCTCTGTGAACAGCTTCCATGCCACTTGCTTTTGAATTGCTGTGTTTGTATAAAGCTTGTCTCACTGGGTTTGAATATATATATATATATATATGTGTGTGTGTGTCAGCAAAACAATTGCAGGTCTCTGAGAATAAATCAACCTACACAGAATCTTTACACGCCCTTGTGTTGCGGTGTTCAACATCTACACCTGTTTTTTTGGCAGTTTTTCATTCAGACATCACACACTGACAGGAACAGGAAAGAAAAGCACAATAACACTTTGAATATTCAATTCACTGCTATATGACAAGGGAAGAAAGGTTTCTGTAACAAACAAAGGTCATGACTCACCTGACCTGGAAACAGAGGAGTGTTTACAGGAGTAAAGTCATTGAAAAGTGATGAGACAGCGAGATGAAAGAGCACAAGTGGATGAGAGGAAAATGTAAAGAAAAGTGGATCAGGTAAGAAGGAACACGTGGATCTGAGGAAATGGGGTAAGAAAGGAAAAAGGAAAGAGGAGAAGAATAAGAAAAGAAAATAAGATCCTTCAGAGAAGGGGGGTGTGTGGGCTGTTAAATATCAAATGGAAACATATGGTCCTTCTGTTAACTCACAGAAGAACTCAAAGATGGGACAAAACGTGGGATTGAAGAATGAAGCTGTTTTTTTTGGGACAACGTCCCAGATTTGAGGTTGATGAGAACAGAGACAACAAAATCAGTCGTGTGTCCCTGGTGCATCATTTGCTCTACATAGTGTTTTGGCATTAACACATACACACAGCTACAACCTTCCTCTGGCAACTAAAGCACTAAGATAAACAAAAGTAGGATAAACTAAGATAAAAGAACAGGATGAGGATGATGGGTAGAGTACATGCTCATATGCTGCCTGTTAGTGTACAGACTGCTTCAATGATGAGCAATCATAGCAAATTCAATATTAATTAAAGTGAAAAAGGACAACACACTATAGAGGTCCAGCACGTAAAAATCACACAACCAAGGTAACGTCGTCTGGCACGATACTGCTGTTCACCTCTATAGACATCTACAGTATAATAGACAACACATACATCTGGCAATAATATGTGAGGCAACTAACACAGATCCCCACAGACCCAGAGACATGACGGAGGTGAATCCTTGCTATGAAACTAAGAACAAGACGGACCATCAAGCAACAGATTTGGAGGTTAGCTCTCGTCTAGTCTTAACTTACATACAAGTCTGCACAGCAACGTTAATACAGCCATTATTTACATTACTGTTGTGACCAAGAAAGCTGCTTGTGTTTAGTTGTTGTCTTGTGTCCATGTTGTCTGATGGTTTCCTGTTTTATTTTGAAATTTCGCTCTCCTCTTGTTTCAGGTAACTTGCCCCCTCCCCCTGTGTCTTCCCCGCCCTGATTGCAATTGGGACATTTCCTCTCCGTAAGAACTGTGGCATTTGTAAATTTGTTTCAGGATTTGTGAAAGTGTTTTGCATTTTGTAAAGTATTGTAATACTGGTTTGCACTTCCAGGCCACTGTAATTAAAAGATCAATCCAAGAATTGAATTCATTCATTATCTTTCAGCCTGTCACTGAACGATATAAACAGCCTGAACAGTATTGTTGCGATTTGCTGAAAAATCAATGGAGTGAAACAGAAGGAATCTTTGCTCTTTTTTTGTAAGCAACAAATTATTAAACAGTCAATGAGAATCTCAGGCTCATCCGAGCACATCTTAGCAGCTGAATTTCCTCTTCTTCCATCAGAGCGTCACTATGATTCACCACTAACCCATAGTCAGAGTCTTAATTCACGTGGAATCCATTCTTCAGTAGTAAACTAATAGCAGCACTATGCCACTGGTTGGCTGCGTGTTGGTTGTGTCACCTCTGCGTTCTGCAGGTTTGATGGGCTGTGATCAGATGTGACAGCAGCCGAGGCACGTGCACGTACACGTGCACATGCACGTACACGCATTATGAAGGCTCACTGATCACGTCTCACAGGAATTAAATCTGTCTCACATTCATCTTTAATCCGCAGAAAACACAATGAAAAGCTCAGCTCTCCTCTGTCTGCCAATCACCCGAGCATGATCGCTCCCTGAAGAAATACTTCACTTTAAATGACACACACACACACACACACACACACACATATACAGAGCAGACCTTTATGTGAGCGCTGGCCTCCATTTTAGGTTCTCCTGCTCAGCTGTCTAACTCTTTTCCATCAACAGCATCACATTCTCATGTCTACGTCCATTGATTAAATGCTAATGCCAATCCATTTTTTTTCAACGGCATCTTTGGGCATTTCTTGTGAACGTGTGTGTTGCAGATGAGACGGAGACACAGTAGCTGCTCTGATACCAACAATAAAGAGGGAAGCAACAACCGTCAGCGGAGCAGCATGAGAGGACAACAACAACGTAAGAGTCGGGGTACGCTCGTGTAGCTCTGGTGGAGAAGCCTTGGGGTGTTTTGCTATGTATTCATCCAAAGGTGTTTCTTCACCACTCGAGTAGTGCAGCTTATGTTTTGGTTTAATAATTCATTAGACATGAGCTTTAAAAGTTAAAGCACTACACCTGCATGTAGCCGACAGCATGTGTGTGTGTGTGTGTGAAAAAAGAGCACACACAAACCACACTGTGTCATAGGAGGGGAGCATGAACTCATCAGCAGGGATTAAAATCTTATACGTCTCTTAACTGTTTCAATTTAAGTGCATTTTTTTACTCAATTGCACATTTGTTTCTGGCTCTTTTAATTGGCTTTAGCGGGACTTGAAACACGACTGCCGGGAAGAATGAGAGAGTGACTAATAGAGGGAGTGGAGTGGGCGTAAGAGAAGACAGGAGATACTGGAGAAAGAGAAAGAAAAGAAAGAGGAAAGGAAAAAGAGATAGAAAAAGTGAAAGAAAGACCTCTTCTAGCATCAAAGCTGCTCGGCTCTACTGTGAGGAATAATTAACCAGAGCAAAATGGAGAGAAGACTTAGTGAATCTTTGGAGTGATCAAAGGCTTGAGGAGGAAAGGCAGACGAGCAATCGGTCACTGAGGGATGAAACTTTCACAAGCTCCATATGCAATAAAATAAAATACAGTGCTGGAGTGGGCCAGTATTTGTTGATCGTTTATTTTATGAAGTGATCTGAGAGTGGACTAGACTTCTGCAAGCTCTTCCAAGCTGACATAGGGCAAAGGTTTCACTCTCACGTTTGAGTTCCCAACTCACCTCTCCATGTTTTTGGACTGTGTGAGGAAACCTGCACTGACACGGGGAGGTTAAGGTTTGAACAGGGATTCGAACCAGTGACCTTCTTGCTGTGGTCGTCCAACATCACTTTAATTTGGATGTGCTTCCCTTTGCAAACTGATTCAAGATTGTTGATGTTCGAGTTTGTCTATTTTGAATTAACTGGAGGGCTTTCCCTGTGTCACAGTGGCATGATGTCACATTATTGATGTACCTGTAATACCTGCTTAACAATAAAACAAGTGTCTTTAGTGAAAATGTGGTGTAAATGTACGACTATGTCGGGATATTTTAATACTTATATTAGAATAGTTTTGAAGGTCATGTCAAGGACACAGATTTGCTTCTGCAAGTATTCAGACCTTCATCACTTACTGGGTTGCTCTTATTTTAAAGTGATAAATCTGCACCAAATAACCCAATAACAATAGAGTTAATTATGTATGGTTTATTGAGTGAAGAATGAAATTCATCCAAAATAATGTGTCACTACAAGTGTCAATAAATGATAGAAGTGCTGCTTCTGTGGAGGGGACAAGACTGATGGAGTGACATTTCAGGCCTGGTCAAAAAGGTCAAAAGGGTTTTTAATAATAAGAAGAAAAAATAAAAAATACAATAACTATAAAACTTCCCTCAGACAGATGACCAGACACTGCCCTGAGTCAATATGATCACAGTGTGATATCCACTTCAAAGCTCCAGCATCCACAGCAAGATTTCAGACTCTCCTGCTGTGTGTATGTGGCCGTGGTTTAGCTGTTTGAAGCAGCTGAACTTTCCTTTTTTTTTTCTTTATGTCAAAGTCTTCTGTCAACTCGTGAGGACAAACCAATCATCACTGAATAAAACTGTGATGTCCCGTGAGCTGACGTGAATCCATCCATCCATCTATTTTCTACTGCTTTATCCTCCACATGACGGTTGCTGTGTCAATCCCAGGTAAGGTGGGGTCACATTCTGGACAGGTTGCCAGTGCATGGCAGGTCCACCATAGAGACAAACAACCGTTCACTCTCACATTCACACCTAAGGACAATATGGAGTGTTCAGTTAAACTCCATGTTTTGGACCAGAGAACCCGGAGAAAACCCACGCACACACGAGGAGAATATGTCTGACGTGAATCCATCCATCCATCTTCTACTGCTTTATCCTCCAGGCTCATCAAGGTAACAGCATCTCATTTGCATTAATCTATGCTATTTATTCATTTCTTGTGGGAGTTTTTATGTAGGTTTTTTTTAAACAAATTTCCTTTTGCGTTGGTACTGTAACATAAAATTCCATAGAAACACCATAGAAAACCATATACAGTCAAGTTTTGATGTTTACTTTGTTTCTGAAAGCTGTGGGGTGAATTTCACAGCACAATTGTGGCAGAAGAAGGAGAAGATCAAAACAGCCATCATATCGCTCAGGGTTCTTTTTCTTCTCTCTTCTGACAGAATTTTGCCTCAGAACTTGTCCGGCAGCACCGAGGAAAGATCAACAAATTATCATCAAACCAAGCACTTCAACATGTTATGGTGTGCCAGGGCGTTTCAAGTAATGGTGGCGAAGCAAATCAAATCACAGCTCAAAAGCAGATTCAATCTGTGGGTCAAAACTCACCCCACAGATTGAATCTGCTTTGAGAAAACCCAATTAATGTACATGTCAAAACATGTAGTTGAATTGGGAATGGTGTGCTGGGGCTTTTCTACGTGTTTCTAGTAACAGCGGCAACGACATTTGTGAAAAACGAGTGTGCAAATCAAAGGAAGATCATTTCCTTAGCTTTGGCAATTCATAGATTAAATATGCAACAATCCGCAATCCTTGTTCTTTCAGGATTTTGCTGGGAAACTCGCGCCACAGCTTTAAATAAACCCTAATAAATTATACATCAAAATATGCACTTTGACCAAGAACAGTGGGCTGTGATGTTTCTAAGCATTTTTGAGTAACCTGGCAAAGACAATTATGAAAAACTATGAATATTTTCTAATAGGAAATGAATTGATCACAGATCAGTGGCAGAATTCCTTTGCCCTCGTGACCCGTGTACAGAACAAAGGCTGAGCAACACGTTCAAATGTCTCTGAGAAGTGTGTGCCTACAAGAAGATTCAACTAACGTGATATTCATCAAGTGTCTTCTTCAACTTCCACCAGAATTTAGCTGCAATGCACAGCTTGACCAGGAATGGTGTGTTAGTGCTTTATAAAAGGCACTTCTCCATTATACAGTTCTAGCATTACTCGGCTCTACTCAACTGGACTCTACTCGGTTTGGAATCAGGCACGTCATTTTCCATTACTTCATAGTACTTCCTCAACGTGGGCAGGGGAAAGTGACGTGACATTGGTTTGTAAGCGACACAAAAACACAGTTAAACTAAAAGTAATGTTTTTGGTGAACTGAATCATGTGTTTACCGATTTGTTCAGTACTTCCTGCATGACTGGAGCACAGACACCGTCTGACACCGTCTGACACCGTGTGACACAGTCTGACACCGTCTGACACAGTCACTGAACTGAAATACAAACTGAACGGGTTGTGATTATACGACTCATGATCGCCAGCTTTCATCAGTGCTGTCGCTAAATACAGCAGACTCCTCTGGTAAATATTGAGATTTTAGAAATGTCTTTGCTAAATGCTGGAGATTAACGCAAGTTTTCAGGATTTTTAAGTCTTTTTAAATGATCTACAGTGACAACAAAGTCTGTGGACGTCACAGTACCGGCTCAACTCTCAAGCTTGGAGTCTCACCAGAGAAGGTACCAGGTACTATCCCAAATAATCCGTGTGGAGCCGAGCCGAGCAGTGCTAGAACTGAACCATGGAAAAGTGTTTGGAGTAACAGTGGCAAAGACAATCACGTACAAGTATTGGTGTTGTTTATCAGCTACAGTACGTCCCCTCAAGAAATGATCCACTGTGGGGCCATGAGAGGTTGATTTTATAAAGACATAGACATTAAATCTTTAATCAGTGTTCGTCCATGTGGATAAAAGAAAAGCCAATGGTGCTCAACGCCATAGTCTGCTGTTGTGTTGCTCTGCTCAAGCCAGTTTTCATCTGTGGGAAATATGAAGCAGCGCCTGAGATGAGCAGTGCAGCAGCTTAATCATTAGGGCTGATGGATGAGGTTCCAGAGCTGCGCGAGCAGGGAAGAAGAGAGGGATGATGATGAGGAGGAGGACGAGGAGTATTCAACAAGAGGGATGGTGGGAGATGGAGGTAAGTGGGAAAGAAAGAAAGAATGGTTGAGGGAGATTTACAGGAGACATGGAGGAAGGAGAGCGACGGAGGGAAGGGATGGATGTCGGGGAGACATGCAGGTGGCCACAGAGGAGGATCCACCTAACAAATTACCTTCTCCTCCATTACAGAGGCTGTCCACCTGGATGCTTCTGTCGGCGCATGTCTCTCACACACACACACACACACACACACACACACACACACAGACCACCTGTAGACAACACCTCACACATGCATCTCACAGACACATACATACAGCCTCTGCTTGCTTCACTGCTTCTTCAAAGACACACACACACTCCTGTTAACAGGTGATAAAGGAGCTTGTCATCGGCGTGATGCACACTCCTGTCGCAGTAACGTCACAGCGAATCCACAGACACTCATGTCAGGTGAGACACGAGTGACTGTGGCTGTCAGCTGCCTGTTTTATAGCAGGACGCTGGAAACCAGGCTCCTCAGACAGAACATGCATGTGACTGCTTGACTGACTCACTCGTGATGATTGGCTGCATCACTGGCACAGACGTTATCAGTCTTCCTCCCAACAGTCCGTCCTTACACACCACACATCAGGGACAGAAGTCCTTTATTCATCGTCTTTATATAGTGACTGATCATTTTAAATAGGAGCTATCTTTGTGTAGAGTCAATGGTAGATGGTCTGGATTTATATGGCACTTTTATGGATGACCACTCAAAGTTGCTTCACACTACAGTTTTGCCATTCACCCATTCACACTATTCACTCACACATTCATACAGTGCAGCTATGTGGGGTTAAGTGTCTTGCCCAAGGACACATTAGCATGTAGACTAGCGCAGCCAGGAATCCAACCCACAACCTTCAATTCATGCATCTCAGCAGCAGCAGCAGCTAAAAAACAAGTCACCACACCACATGTGGTACAGAGTGGACTTTAGTTTTTATCAGGGTCTGATTTTCTATAACAACGGTTGTTTGTCTGTGTGTTGACCCTGTGATGGACTGACCACTTGATCAGGGACTTCCCCGCCTTTCGCTCCAGTGGTTTCTGTGACCCTCATAAAAAATAAATAAAGCAGTAGATTAAGTATTAATTTATCTTTATGCAGAGCTGACCATCTTTATATGCAGTCGTTGATCGTCTTTATACACAGTCCATGACTGTGTTTTTGTATAAACAGTGACTGTATGTCTTTATATGCCATTGATGATCATTTTTATATGCAGTCAGTAATTGTCTTTATATACTGTAGTAAATCTTATTATATACAGCAAAATGTTGTCTTTATATACAGTCAATTATTGTCCTTCTAGACAGTCACTGATCATGTTCATATCCAGTCATTGATATTTTTTTATATACAGTCAATTATTCTATTTCAATTAAAAATCTTTCTACAGATACAGCCAGTAATGGTGTTTATAGACAGTACTTGGTCATCCTTACATACAGTTACTGTCTATATATATCTCATAGTTTACATACAGTTACTGTCTATATATATCTCATAGTTTACATACAGTCACTGTCTATATATATCTCATAGTTTACATACAGTCACTGTCTATATATATCTCATAGTTTACATACAGTTACTGTCTATATATATCTCATAGTTTACATACAGTCACTGTCTATATATATCTCATAGTTTACATACAGTTACTGTCTATATATATCTCATAGTTTACATACAGTCACAAACGTTCTATATACATACAATCACAGGTGGCCTTTGTGTTCAGTCAGTTATGGTTCTTATACGCAGTCACTCATAGTCTTTTATACTCATTGATTTTTTTCTTTTATCTGATCTTTAAGATCTGATCAGAAGCATCTCAGCCAAGTCCAATCCAATCCAGCTTTATTTGTAAAGCACTTTAAATCAACCGCAGTAGCCCAAAGTGCTGTACAAAAAATCTCACAAAAAGTGAAAAGAAATTCCATAGATGGTTGTTTAAGACTAGATTGCAGGTACTGTAGTTGCTGTTGTAGGTCATAGCTGTGAGCTGAAGCACTTTGTCTAATGTATAAATGTTTTCCTTATCAAAGTAAATCATTGGTCCAGACTTAAACTGCTCTTTCATTTAAAACACTCAAGAGTCCAGACTTGTGATCAGTCCCTGCCTCTTAAGTTTCTGAATTTTAAGGTCAAACCGAAGCCTGGACTGAAATGACTTTGAGGCCCAGACTTTTCTCATTATATCTTAACCAAACTGTCCTCAAACCAGGCTGAAAATAACTTGGAGCCTTCAGGGATTGGGCACGTTTAATTACTCACCGTCCACCTTCCCATTCTCCACACATTTGCCTCAAGTGCTTTTCGGCTTCAAATGCAAGCCCCATGATATATATGGCTGTGATTAGGGCTCACATTTGCAAGTGTGCATACGCAGGACTGTGCGTGTGCATGAATATAGAATACTCTTTTCAGATGCTTGTATCATGTATCTTTTATGCATGTAGGGATAACTGTCTGAAATACTGGACTTTCACACAAGCACTGCAGTATTTGGCACTTGTGTTTTGATTTCTTTTTTTCTTGGAGTCACAATAGATGATAAAATAAGCTGGAGGTGAAGCACAAATCTGGACCACAGATCACCCCACGTTCTATACTGTTTGCTAGTTTCACCATATTTAAATCACTGTGCATAGGTGTGGGCTCAATATTCATCAATATTTGTTTTGCAAAAAAGAGCCATGAGTGAAATTCACACAAATTCACCATTCTTAAAATCAAATGACCTACTCCCTGGCAATATTCAGAAAAAAGTTTTTTCAATAGAGATGGGGGGAGGAGTTACGTGTAAAACATCTCTGTGTCCATACAACAATAAAAACCTTCTGTATTTCTATATTTGCAGTAAAGCTGTGGACCACATTGAGTACGAAGCGAATAACAAAATATGTTTCACCAGGTAAACGGAGGAAGAAGAAGGCTTTAATGGGTCTCACAGACCTTATTTAACTTTATTATGTTTGAAAAAAAGCCTTCATTCATAAGGTGTAAGTCACATCATTGCGAGTGAGGTGAAATAAAGAGGTGGGAGACTTTGTGGCGGTAAGATGGATTGTGACGTCTGTGCTATGCAGGTGTCTAGTTTTTCTTCAGTGAGTGTTTCTCCCATAACTGTGGGCGAGTCCCTGCTTGATAACAGTGGCAATGCATTTTAATGATCCTGAATCCCTCGATAGTGAATGACACATAAGCGCAGACTGGACATAAAAATGAATGTAGCCTCTGGATCTGGAAAGTGAAGCCAATGTGGAAGTGCCTGCAATCTGTATTCTCTTGAAAGGCCATCAGGGGTGACAAAGAGTCTATTTCTCTGGGGGTGGTGTATGTTCTCCCCATGTGCACACGGGTTGTCTCCGGGTACTCCAGTAGCTGTTAATGTGGTTGGTCTCTGTATTCTGGCCCTGCTATGGACAGGTAACCTGTCTGTACCTCAGTCTGTACCTCAGTCTGTACCTCACCTTTCACCCTCAGCTGGGATTGGCTCCAGCTCCTCCATGACCCTCATGTGGAGGATAAAGTGATGGAGAATAAGTAATTAAACATTGTTAAAAATTAAAAAGTGTAGATATAAAGTCAACTGAGATCCAGACTAATTTGCTATATATACTTATCTTTTTTTTAAGGCAATATGATTATTTAAGTAAATTGAACTGATCTCATTTCATTTCCGTGTGTGAAGAGGTCTGATTAGTGGTTTGTGACATATCATTCAATTGGCTGGTGGGCCAAAGTTTGGGAATGGCTGTTGTGTACTATATTTGTCAAAGCCGTAGAGATAATAGTTTCTTTTTTGCTTGAAATACATCTAAAGATGGCGACCATCTATAGATGTTTGTTCAGTATTGACCCTGAAGACAAATCTGTGCGGCCACAGTGTCTCATGAGGGAAAATGGTATCTGAACAAAAAAAAGAGAAGCTCCTGAGGCTGTACAAGCTCCAGCACAGAGATAAATCCAATCCATCAACACACAAGCCAAAGCTTTGATCTTAGTGGATGGAAAAGCCTCTGTTTCCCCTCCTCCTTTTTGCTTTGCTATAATCTCTGTTTTATGTCTCTGCTGTAATGTTATTGACAAAGCAGACAGCAAAGCTGAGAAAAATGGCATTAAATAAATCAGAAAAAAAACAACAACTCATTTGTCTTTTTGATAGAGGTTGGTAATCAGATTACTTTTCAAGGTGACATAGTCTAGGTCATGTCTGCAAAAGTAAAAAGGAATAATGGTATTACCAGATTAAAATAACTAGACTGTGTTATCAATACAAAAATCAAGGAGCCTCTGTCGATTGAGCCTTTTGTTCTGTAGATTAACCATGAAAATAAAAAAATCAAATAAAGAACGCTCAAAAAGATGAATTAAATCAATCTGAGTTTGAATAGAGAGTCGTGGATACATGATACATAAGGGGTGGA
Organism: Solea solea; assembly: GCF_958295425.1. Classification (NCBI taxonomy): domain Eukaryota; kingdom Metazoa; phylum Chordata; class Actinopteri; order Pleuronectiformes; family Soleidae; genus Solea; species Solea solea. Next base: position 668,800 of record NC_081142.1, read on the forward strand.
ACACACAGCGTGTTAATTGTTTGCTTTTCTTTTTAAACTGTGAATGATCATTTTCTTTTCGGATAACATATTAAAACATGTTGAATTATTACTTTCCACTATCTAACGTGAGGACGTCAGCACACTCAGGTCGAGGTGTAAGCATCAGCATCAGCATCAGTCAAAACGACGTCGAGAAAACAATGGCAGAGAAATTAATTCTGAATTTTTTTATTCCTAAAACTCCAAAAGCAACCAAAACACAGAGTGAGGATGCAGTTAGTGCCCAGTTACAGTACAAGTTTGTCAACTAATGTTACAAGTGTGTCCACTTCTGCTGGACAAGTTCAGAAGCCTAAGAATTAGCCCTCGTTAGCCCTGTTTTGTTAGCGGCTGACACTACATTCAATATGTTGAAAATGTCATAGCTCTCTATGTATGAAGTAGTATGTATCATATGTGTTGTGTGTTGGTGCTTGCGTGCACACACACAGTCTTGTATGCTGTCCACAGACATGTCCTGACCTGTTGAAGATGAATAGAATTTGGACCAAGATATGAAAGATTTTTTTCTTTACTCATGGAGACAAAGTTTATCAATAGAGATATTGATCCAAAATCAACCCAACTATTTTGGGTTTTTTTTATAATTGCAAAGTAAAAACACATTTTCTTTGGACCCTTGAAAAAACAACCTTCAGATTTAAGCGGACTTGGTGATTGCAATTATAAAGAAGTCTTTCTACATTGTAAAAATGTTTTTCTGTGTTAACTGCTGGTGATATTCAACTCTCTAATGAGCTGTAAAGGGTTGTTTAATGTTGACTTTTACATGTACCTACCTGTGTATCTTATCACTTAAAACCTTAAAAAACAACTCTTAATTATATGCAGATGACATAAATCTATACATTCAACCTTACAGTAGAAATATGTGAAGCCATATCTTGACACCCTAAGACTTGCTCTTGTGATGATTTTTAACTCAATTTTAATATATACCCCTTAGTTGCTCCCTGATGGAAAGATTTGATGATTTCCTTTATCAATCACATTTGATTTCATAAAAGAAAGAGGTTAAGTCAAAGATTCACTGAACTCATTAAACAGAACAAAGACACAAAGACCTGAAGATGAAATGTGCTAAATACTCCTCCCACTAACCAGATCTGATTTTCTCAGCTTCTCTCATTAGTGTGAGATCTGTGGTGCTTTGTCATTTCCTGCCCTGTCTTTATTCTGTTCATCATCTTTTGCTTTTCTCTCAGTATCTGGTCATTAGCACTCCTGTGGCTACCCCTCCCTTTCCCCTTCACTCTGGTTATATTATACATTATCTTTCCCTCCCTTCCTCTCCTCTCCTGCACTTTCTCTCAGGGACGGCTCTGGAGTATTTAGTCTCTGTCACCTCCATCTGTATTAGCCGGCTTATCTGCTACTTTGTCATTCTCGCCCTGTCCCTGTGTCCAATCCTTGGTCTGTTTGCTCTATTACCATCCAGCGCTACTTTGTCCTTTGTCTGTTGTCTTATTTTTTTTAATCTCCTGAAGCTTCCCTCAAAGACAAGGGCATCAATTTTGAAAGATGCTTGTAAATTACTTGTAAAGAAGTTTAAATTCTGTCCTCAGGAATCAGCGAGCGGATCGGCCACTGCCACTCAACGTGCATCATCAATAACAATTTTTACCTCAACTTTAAGCAACATATTTTGAAACACGTTTAAGGACACTTCAATCTCACTTGCTTGAAGTTTGAATACTGCTGCCCAAGCAAATGATGAAATGGTGGCAGTTCCAAAATACCTTGACTTGCTGTATTTGTTCATCTAACTCTTTAAATCAAGATAAAAAAGGTCAACTTTTAGTCTTTTGTGCTTTCCTTATGTTTTAGCAAACAAATGTCAATTGACAGCACAGTCTATTTGCCTTGAGAGTACATACTGTCACTTTTCAAGTTCAAACGATTCAAATGCATGCTGCACTCACTGCGCCCTCTGCTGGACCACGTGGTAATTACTTCAGATGGTGGAGTGTGCTTCTAAGCTGTATATTTTGAAATGACAAGTTTTAACTTTTCCAGCAATGGGTATCTGGATTTTGGATGTGAAAGCCCTATAGGCCCTATATAAGCCCTATATAACATACATTACTCCATTATCTCCAAAGGTAACTTCCTCACAATCCTGCATTCATAAAGGCATCTTTAAGTTAGTGAACAAATATTAATACATCTATTCCACTATTGTCTGTTTTCTTTTTTAACAAATGAGAGGATATGATGTCATTTTCTGACAAGGATATTTTCAAATGTGACTGTTACTGGTTCTTCAACATTTTCTCATGCAGGTAATTTAATTCCTAATTTATATACATTAATCATACAGTGCATTTATATGAAACTCTGTAGAGAAGCATGCCCAGCAGTAGCAGTGCAGCAGCGATATGTGCCAGCTCTTTGGTTTGATCAACGCCAGCCTCTCCTCAATGTCATGCTTAAAAAATGAGCTACACAGAAAACCCTGAGAGACACGGAGAGAGGCCGAGGGAGCTACGGAGACGAGGGGAGAGCGAGAAGGAGAAGAAAAGAAAGCGAGCGAGCGGTGCCTGCTGCTGCTGCTGCTGCTGCTGCTGCTGCTGCTGCCACCTGCCATCCCGAACCCCCCCCAACCGAGCTGCGTCCAAAACTGCACTTGACAAATGAGAACAGGGACTGGATTATAGGTACAGTCCCTGAGCTACAACACTAACAATGCACATACGCCATTCCATAGAGAGGTCGGTGTGTGTGTGTGTGTGTGTGTGAGACACATTATTTGAAAACACTGGGCTGTGCAGGGGGAGGAAACAGTAGAGACAAATTTAAAGTTGAATATATTCACACGTCTGATTTAAATGTAACACAAGAGCAGGAGGGGCAGATGTTAGTGGCCTTTAGCCCCATCACTACAAAAAAAGGAAGGTTAGTAAAAAAGTTACCGTGAAACTTAATAGTAACCAATCATGATGTTAACCATGAGAATCTGAAGCACACAGAACTGAAGTTTGGGCCTGTGCCATGTTGAGGTTTTGAACCTATGAACGGCATCGCCTGGTTCCAACCGGGTGATGCCAACGGTCCATTAATATACTGTAATTTATTATTTATTTTCCCTTTAAATGGGAACATTTCTCCAGTGAAGTGATTGACTTCATTGAGGAAACCAGAAGACTTCTATAGGCTCTATGCTATCTTTTGCAATTTAGCATTCTCTTAATAATTGTATTATTTCTTACACAATTTTAAAATACTTGTAATTGTTCGTTTTATTGTTGTATTTTGCATTTTATTGTTTTTTTATTCATATTAGACTACATGTTGAGCATTTTATATTCTAATTTTGCACAAAAGTTGCTGTATAAATGTAGCTAGATTAGATTAGATTAGGTTAGGTTAAATGAGATTAGATTAGATCTAATTTGATTTAATGAGTGGGTATGGGCACAAAAGCAATAAATGAACAGAATAAGCTGCAAGTTTTTCTTTCCTCATGGAGATAAAGTTTTTGATCCAAAATCACCCCAACTTTTTTGGAAAAATAAATTTTTTTATAATTGTTAAATAAAAACAAGTTTTCTGGTTTCAGCTTGTAATAGTTTTTTTTCCCTTCTTTTATTTCTTTTTTTTACTGTGAGCAAAACAAAACATATAAAACTATTTTGAAGGCAACAAAGACCAACATTTTTACACTGAGTCATCAAGCGATCAAGAGAAAAGCCATCAAATGCAACAATTATGATTGTTAACAAGTAACAATTGTTACTTGCAGGCCTTGAGACAGTTTTTTTATTTTCAGAAACTTAAAAATCAACAGTTTTGTGAGTGAAACTCTTTTCTGCACGAGTAATGACGAGTTATCTGACAGGTCAAAGAATATAACTCTCAGTGCATCTATAAATAATGCTGTTGTCAAAATAATTAATGTGAGATTTTCATTTGTGTTCAATCAGTTGGTGAACGACGTTTGATAAATGAATTAAGACTTGTTTTATTTACTCCTAACAATCAAATTCTCTCTTTCTCTGGACATTTTATAGCTTAAATAATTTGAGTTAAATGAGAGTGAACTTCATGATGCTGGGATTACGATATGTCTCCCACATAGGAATACGCTGCCAGAAGTGACATTTTATATCACATGCTTTTACATCATTACCTTTATGTCATAAATCCATAATTCACTTCATCTTTTTGTCTATTTATACTTTTACTTTTGTTATCTGACATAAAGTTTTACGAGGTGAATATCTATAAAAATGACACACTATGTAAACTGTATATTACACGAAAAACAACTGGAGTCCTTCTTATACAACGTGGTTTCTGGAAATGAGCCACAGTTAAATTTATCCATGTGTCGTCACCAGATAAACTATTTTCTGATATGCAGCATGAATGACGCATCATGACTGATTTCCTGTAGACTAACTCTAACCTTAACCATAACCCTATCCTGAACCTTAACCTAATCCAAACCCTACGATATATACTCACCTTATAAAGCAATGATTTATGTTTTTACGTGATTTACGGACTTGCTTATTGTCCCCATAAGGAAGACAGGTCCCCATAATGTGACTGCGTAAACACACACACAAGAGTAGCTGCACAAACCTGTGAGTGTGTGAGTGTGTGAGTGTGTGAGTGTCATTTTGCCCACCCACCCACTCATCTTCTCCTTTTTTTACAACCTGCACAAATAACATCTGGCTCTTTGCCCCATCTCCAAGGATGTGATGATGAAAGCTAAACAACAACAACCCTATTTCTCCTCTGTCGGTCGCGTCTTGCATCCACACAAGCATCTACTGTATATGTGGAGTGATAAAAGTGACGTATCTGTCTTATACAGTTATATATATTTAATGTTCTCAGTGTTATTATACAGGCAACAGACAAACTACCCACACTGGTGTTGTAACTTCACACTCCTGCTCCTGTTTTGTCAACATTGTCTCCTGAAAGTTACGTTCCCACACAAGTAAACAACATTCAGACAGGTATTACAGAAGACACTTAATCTGCATTATGATTTAAAGCAGAACAGTGCAGGACGATTTTGACCCTAATTGAACAGCTTTGGAGTCATTGTGATGTTAAATGACTTGCTGTGGTGATTCTTTTTTTCTGTTTTCTGGATCATTGATCTGAATGGTTGTACCACATACGTCTGTAAGTCACACCTCTTTCCAGACTGCATCTCACTTTGTCCCCGACACATAAATAATGAAGTGTGGCCACATTCTTCCACAGAGATAAAGTACAGACGGCAACAGCAGTTGCAGCACAGTCAGACTCTGTACTTTTCTGTTTCCTCCTCCGCACCACTTCTCTTTGTTTATGTGCAGGCGGCTTTGAGCACTAAGTTTATCTATAGTCTCAGTCTGTGGTGTGTGAACACTTCTCTACTTGTACACTAAGTGTTCTTCCACACAAATGCGAGGTGCCAGTGTAAGGATACACCACAGCAAAGTGTCTTCATTTAGAGCTGGCTCTCTCCATAAAAAGATAATGAAAATGTCACTGTGCGTTATGTCATTTGTAAACTGTGACAGATATCCTACAGTGGCAGCAGCAGCAGCAGTGCCGGAGCGCTGGCATTTACAGTATAGGCAGCGAGAGTGTTCCTCAGGACTGGGAGGGTTAGTTTAAAGGTCCAATCTATTAGCGCAGATAGGAATCCTAATTTGGCAGCAGCTGACGTAAGCAGTGGGTGTTTTATCGTAGCAGAGACGTCAGTGCAGAAGAAGGACTGAGTTGTTACCCTTAAGGCAATGACAATCGCTGTGTTCCTGTAAGTAACCATACATCTACTTTAAAAACATGGGACATTCTCATCCTCAACAGGTGCCATCTTGGCTACACTGCAGCACTTACAGTCAGTGTTCACCTTTATATTCAGCCATTGAGTCATTTTTACATATACAGTATAGTTACTGAGTATTTTTATATCCATTTTTTGATTGTCTTAACATACAGTCTCTAATCATCTTTACATACAGTTATTGAAATCTTACAGTTATTGACTGTCTGAACTAACAGTAAAAAATGGTAAGAGGCAGAGTTTGTATTTCTGTGGTTCTTTTAACCGCGATGAAATAAAGTGCAGCTCAGAGAAAAGAGTCTCAGTATTTCTTTGACTTGTCTCCATCAGATCCGTCACACTGGGAACTGCGTGTGAAGCCCATATGTTGACACTCACACTTCTAAATAGTGGGAGTGTCATCTAATATCATTGGGCGCTGATGGCTGCACTTCAAATGGACAATGACATCAGCTGAGCGACTCAAAGTGTCTGAATTTACAGTTTCCTAGCAACCTCAATTGGAAACAGCAGTGTTTCACACTTTTCAAAACATTTGATTTTCAAACATTTTCAGGCCCAAAGGCCCGCCCTCTTTGGCTGACTCCTGCTGTATGAAAACGTGAAAACTTTTCTTCAGCCACAGAGATTGTGGGTTTGTACTGTAATCTCTGGAAACCTGAAATTAGGCAGGTCTGAAGTACCACAAATGATTCTGACCTGGAACGGTGTCATCACAGCACGACAGCTTTTAGAGGGTTTTTTCCAGCTGGGATTCTTCTATTATTCCTCGTCTACTTTCAACTTTGTCGATTAGTGGTGCTCTAAAGTGCCTCAAGGTTCAAGTGTTGTGCTTTCAGAAATGATCCAATCTTCCAGTAACCTATGGCAACTAAAAAGGCATTTTTGCCAAGAGAACTTTAGTTTCGGAAATACTACCAATCAGTGCCGCTTGTTGAGTCAAAGTTATGACCAATTTTATATCATATATTTAAAAAACCAAAAACAAAAACGGGAGTAGCAATAATCATGCAGAAGTCAGTTTATATAGTTGGTAAATAAAGTGATATAAAGCCTCTGTATATACGTTTTAACATAGTAATGGAAACAAAAGCAGCCTTAATGCTCTGCGTTCTAAGGGTTAAATCACATTGATTTGTCATTCTGATGCTCGGTTTGAACCTCAGCAGGTCATGTTTACCATGTCTACATGCATTTAATTTGCTGATTAGATATTTACATTAACAAACAGTTGAATAGGTGTACATAATAAAGTCGAAAGAGAGCATATATTTAGATAGAGTGGCTTCTGTGAGGATTGTGTCATGTTGCATGTTTGATGTCAGGGGTCTTCTCCCCTCATCATGTCTCGTCTTTTCGCTTAATGAAAAAAACTCATGGTGGTCCTACCTTAGTGATGGTTTCATGGAATTTGAAAAGCGGGTCCAGCGTTTCAGGCGACTCCACAGAAAACTGGGCCTCTGACAGGAAACCTGTGGTCTGAGGTGAAGCAGAGGAGGGGGTGGGGGGCAGTGACATCAGTTTTAATCAAGTCTCATTTCATTATTGTGATTCCACACTGATAACAAACACCAAGCACATTTCTAAATTGTAATTTGTTCTTTTTTCTGTGATAAGAGAGGAGCAGACTGGAGTGACCTATTAAACAACTCTAAAGACTCAAGACTCCACAGCTGGTAGGACGTTTTGTTCTGCACATGTGCACACACACAGTACTCAGTCCTGAAAACTGACACAAAGTCTTGGAACCACAAGTGTCCGTATCTTAAAAACAACCTCACTGCCACCTCGGCACACTTTCAGTGTCCCAAAAACAAAGCAATGCATTGTGACTGCAAAGTTTCTGAGCTGCCTTCGGAGAGCGTTTTGTCTCCTTTCAGGAAGTCAGGTTAAGTAGCACAAAGTGGCTTGAAGAGACGTGGGGTTAGCTGTTGTTAACATGTTTAAACAGAACAACAGAACACCTTCTACCCTGGAGCTGTCAGACTCCTGAACTCTCTGTAGCCCCCATAGCCTTGCTGCCCCCACCCCCATGGACTCTTTGGAATCTTTTTGGAATCTTTTTTTAATTTATATTTTGTTAAGTTAAACTGTTGGTTCTCTTTTCTTCTTTCTGTCTTTTATTGCTGGGCTGACCGGGTTCTGGAGAGACCTCATGTCTTAATGTGTGTTGGTATGACAATAAAGAAATATTGAATGTTGAATCTTGAAAATTAGGGTCCATAGATGTAAAAACCTAGTGAAAGTAAGCTAGACTTGAACAAAATGGGATATACCCCAAACTTTTATCAAAGCTCCGCCCCAAGGCATTGGAACTGTGAATTTTGGCTGCACTTTCTCTGCCATGTTTCCATGACTCGCTTCTAACTTCTAGTTATGGTCTCTCTTCAGCAGTGTAAGCCTCTCCATCTTGTTTCGATCTAATCTGAAGCCAGAACTCCACATTAAGGCTCTCATATGGTTAGATTAGTTGTCAGTGAACAAACCGTAATTATGAAGTGATATAGACGAAGGAGCTAAATGCTTATGGCAGTAAACAAAAGCAACAGAAAAGATGTTAGCCAAAAGTTAGCCACAAGAAGATACTGCTACCAGCAGCTTAACAAATCATTGGCTATGCCAATCCTGGACTTATATTTCATGGTTTTATACGGAAATAATTTGATTCATCAGCCTGGAAAAATGTGGGGAAAAACTGAAACAATAGGACCATATGGAGAATTTAATTTTGATTTGATAATTTATATATTTACAGATGCGTTGAAGCTGCAAGGAGAAAGTTTTATGGAGCCCTTTTTGTTTCTGCCTCTGAATAAATTTGAAGTTTATTGAGGGTAACATCTGCTTGAAAAATATGCCCCTGTTGTGGATGTCATGCTGAATATTCAGTGTCTCAGAATAAGAAGCTTCACCCCCTTTTACGTTGAGAGAAGAATTGAAACTAAACACATGGTTGTGTCTGTTGTGCTTCACAAAGCCACAGTCTGTGGTCAAACTGCATTGTCTCCATAGCTGAATATTCTGCATTTATTTGTGAACGATAGAGGATTTTTATCGCAATGTAACAGCTTTGGGGTCATTGCGATGGTTAAATGTCTTGTTGGTTAAATGGGGGTTTGGTCCACTCCTATACTGTCAACAGAAAGATCAGGGCTGCCAACCCCGATTCCTCAGAATCAGGTGGTCTGGTGAAACTCTCAGGGCACACACCCTCTACCCACGGCAGAGCTGGTGAAAAAGAAGCAGAGAAAACCCTTTTTGCTGGAAGTGAGGGCCGACACATGACAAACATGAAAGGGATGGTTGAGCGTCAGCCGTGAGTCTCATGAGACTTCTTCACAAGGATCAAGTTCTTCCACTCCTACACACCTGTTTAAGAATGTTTGCGAGAAATATTGAACTCTGTCATGATTGGTCAATATACTAACCCAACTTGTGAGAATATATTAATATATAATGTATAATAATATAATATGTAATAACTGATTTAATAGTCCACAATAAAACAATGAAATGCAAACAACCTTCATTTTTATAACCACCATGATTTAAGAGGCACCATGCCACTGATGTATTGTCAAAAGCTATTATATATCAACCATGATGCTTGATTATTAATTCTTCAGGGAGTTAAAAAACAAAGCATGAGGGAAGAAACAATGGGAACAAAGAGTTGTTTTAGTCTGTACTTAAGAAAAGATCAATTCTCCACGCCCCTTTTGCTCAGGGCTCCTGTCCCTGTCCCTAAAATATTATTACTACTGTATAAACTCTGGACTCTTCATTAGTCTAAAGGACATGCCATGATGGAAAATGATGATGTTCAAAACAACTACCTGTGTTAAGTGGGGTGAAGGAAATCAAGAGGGCTATCTTTGTGAAAATTATGACTCAAATAGAAGTTTTGCCCATGTTATTAATTCAAATTTAATTTAAGAAAATCAACCTGCAACCCTCCCGAGTTGCTGTCGCGCAAACCCAATGGAGTTTCGGCAAGTTTCAGAACACCTTCATTCTTGCAAGTTATTTTTCTCATCAACAGCTGAAAACACACTGGGCGTATTCTCTACAATCTTTGTAAACAGCATCAGCAAATAAATATTCAGAATATGTAGGCAAGGAAAACAGTTTTTAGGCCCGGGAGCATTCTGGTTTTCTGTTTCTGGTTTAACCAATCAACTTAGAGCAGGCTGACTGAAATAAACAGTCCATGTGGAGAGCAAAAGAGGCGGAACAGATTGACCAAGTGCATAAACTATAGGCTTTTTAAAATGTATTTGCATCCATATGCAAATAGCTGTTAATAAAAATGAGTCAAAAACCTGTTAGCTGTGGGAAAAGTCCATGTGCAGATGTTGGTTCTCAATTAAACTCCATTTACCCATTTAATTTTGCTTATAAACCTCATACAAGGAATGGCGATGTCTTGTCTGGGTATCTGCCGTCTGTGACGGAAGCCTCAAAATATTAAACTGTTGCTCCCAGAGGGTAGTTTTTCACCACACAATGTAGCCCATGGGGTTTCCAGATTCTTTCCTCAAAATGAACCATTACAACTTACTCAGATGGTTTGTTCTAAAGCTTTTTAGAAGTTCTCACTAATGTCCAATTTATTCCACAAATGCATGCATGCATGCATATACACACACACACACACACACACACACACACACAGAATGTGTGGTGGTACTGTGTCATTAACAACAACATGTGGTGCTAAGCATCAGGCGAAATGAAGAACTGTGTTAAATACTTAAATAATGTGGGATGAAAGGTGCAAGAACAAAGCAAATGATGGCAAGGATCAAAGACACGTGAGCACCACTCACTTTGTACTTCCATCCCTTTGTACCTGCTAATGTGCCCATTGCTTCTCTCACAGCACAAACCCGCTCTGTACCTTGATCTAAGCACTCCTTCTTCTTCCTCTTTCCTAATTGTAATTATCCTAATTTGACAAGGAAAATACTATCATGTTTTGATCTGATACATTTTTAATAAGAATGAAAACGGTATTTTTGTAACTAAAAAAAGAAAATCTCTTTCTTTGTAGCATGGCAATTATTGCATTGGTTTTGACAGCAAAAGCATGACCAGAGGAAATGAAAAGGTTTATACTTATGAGCAGGTGAGACATAAATCAGAGGGCGCATGTTCCAGCCTGTGAACTTTATCACAGTGGCGTTACCCTTAAATCCTTAATCAGTTCAGAATTGTGGATTGAATTTTTGTTCTGTGGGTAATGACCAAACGAGTAAGATCAAGGATGCAGGAGGTCAAAATGAATTTCCTTTGTAAGGTGTACAGGCTCAGCCTTGGACATAGTTGATAAAGAGTTCACACAACCAAAGATAATTCTCTGTTTAGTTGTTCCTGTTTTGGGTATCTCATCAGGACTTTTTCCAGCCATGTCTTGCTGGAACGAGACCTCAGGACCTCAGGACCCCAGGTCTCACTGCAGGGGTTACATAAGCCATCCTTGGATCCCCCAGGAAGAGCTAGAAAGGTTTGTTGGGTAAAAAGATGTCTAGAACACCCTGCTTGGTCTGTTACTACCACACCGTGACCTCGAAAAGTGAAAAGAGATGGTCGGGTGAATGGATTTTAGTTCATATATAATTCACTTGCTAAAAGTTTGACGTCCCAGTCCGGGCCTTTCCGTGTGAAGTTTGCATATTCTCCCTGTGTGTGTTATTTGGACACTCTAAATTGCTCGTAGGTGTGAGTGAATGGTTCATCTCTATTTGTTTGCACTGTCAGTGGGGATTGGCCCCAGCAGCCCTGTGACCCTCATGTGACAATGGATGTATGGTGGCCCTGTGGTGCCCTGGGGTGCCATGTCCCTCATGTATCTTAACCTCCCACTCGACTCCTACTCCCAGCTCTCTCACATATAAGAGTTGTAGCTGATGGATGGATGAAATTGTACTAATTCAACAAAGAGCAAAACACAGTCCACCCAAAGCTTATAATGTACGACCACAGGGTAAAGATTCTTGTTGGAGAGTGGCTTATAACAAAACAGCACAACAATTTAACACAAGAAGCACTGTTTCATAAATAACCTCCTACCTCTTGTTAACTTCTCTTCTCTCTAAGATGTCCTTTCTCTACTTATCAAGCACCATTTTTACAGTTTGTTTGTTTAAAAGGAGCCTGAAGAACACATTTACGATCAAGAAGTGCATTTGCTTTTACCAGTTTATTGCTGAGATTAGATTTAGAAGGGTGGAGAGTCTGTGAGAGTATGTCGGCTCAGAGATGTCTGTGTGGCCATTATTTTGAGACTGTCCTCTAATGAAACGTACACATAGGTCGTATGCAGGAATTACGACCTATGTCTACGTTTTCAAAACCAGCGCCCCTAGCGGTTGTATACATGACAGCAACCTGGCACCTTGGAAGTGGTAACTCGTAGCTTCGCTGAGAGCACTGCGCCCAAGTGTGGTCGACAAGGGTTCAAGTCCCTAACTATACCACCTTTTAAATATTTGTTTTAATTTTTACAGCCTAACTCTGTCTTTTTTGGCCTAACCCTAATCTCAGTAACACCTGTGTGTAATCGAGTTGAAAAATACTGCACCAGTGTAGTAAAAACATACTTTTAGGTCGTATTCAGGGGTTGGAAAAAACGACCCATAGTTACGTTTCAGCTGGAGGACTTGTTGATTATTTCAGACCTCAGTTTTTTTGTTAAACTGTTCAGTGGATCAGAGCTCAGAAGCTATACAAAGAGGGCAGTCATCATCACAGCTGCCCTCACCACACACTGTTGGCAGCGTATCAAACCCTTCATAGGCCGTTTACCCCTAAACTGTTTGGTGGATATTAAATTAACTCTCGGTCGCCGTCGTGTTCTTGTTTGGCCCGGCAAACGTTATGCCGATAAATGTCAGAAATTGAGCTCACTGAGGCTTGAACTTGTGAGGGCAACATCAGGAAAAATCACAAAGTGCAAGTTCAACATTGCACAGCAAGTCCATATTTTCCAGTGTGACACAACAGCTTTGATATTTCTGGTGTCTGTGAAAGCCACAGTGGCCAAAATACACCAACATTCACAGCGCAGATCCAACTGGACTCTGACGTCAATGGTTGTAAATCACAAATATCCCAGAAAATATCACAGAAGATGATGATGTCAGGTCTTAAAGGTAATAGCGTGATCATTTGAAAAATAATCATATAATTACAGACAGATACAAAGGTATTGTCAGGGAACAAATTAAGATGCATACATTCAATAAAAAACTGTATATTAAAACTGGAGCACACATGGTTTTCACAGCTTTTCTGTTGCATGAAGTCGATAAAAATCCTACTACACAACTCTGCTTCTTTTTAATGGCACAAATGGAGGATTGTTTTTTCAGAGCCTTACATTTATTTAGGCAAATTCAAGCCAAGTGTTGCTCAAAATCTGTGAAACCAAACAATAAGCTAGGTACAGAATCTTCATCAATATTGTCCTATATAAATCAACAGATACTTTGCCAAATACTTCAAGTGTGTTCACAAGTCCAAAATAGATGGAAGACACAAGACACTACCTGAACATCATAACATTCACTGTACCAGTGTTTGAAGTATACAGTATGTGAGGAAGAAGAGGATGATGAGAGTCTCGTATGAAAAGCTGACTTTGCTTAACACCATTATCGCCACTGTATTTTAACGGTGGGGATAATGGTGTTATTTTGAGAGCTCAATATTTTATCAGGTTGTACTTGGTATAAAAAGTTTGAGAACCACTAGTCTTCTGCGTTATCCTCCACATACACAGGGCGAAAAGCGGGGTACAACCTAGACAGGTCCACACAACTATTCACTCTAACGCTCACACCTATGGTCAATTTAATCTGCTTGTTTTTGAACTGTGGCATGAAGCTGGAGAAACCCACAACATGCAAACTCCACACAGCAAGACAGAACTAAACAAAACTAAAAATCCTTGAGAATGTTCATGAAGTTAATGAGGTGGTCATGTGATATAAAAACCGTCATACAGTCACACTTTAATCTCTCTGCAAAAAAAGCAGAGAAAAATGGTGCAATGTCAGGCTTAGTTCCACCTCAGTTGGATTGTCATTGATTTTTCTCCTCCTCTTTTTCTTCCACAGTCTTTCCTCTGTCTATCTTTTTCTCTTCCTCTCTGTCCTTCCAGGTGTTGGGTGTAATTGGATTCCCTCACTGTAAAACTGTGGAGTTTGCTGCTGCAGGGTTGATGAAGAAGAAGAGGAGGATGAGGAGGATGGTGAAGTTTGACAGCCAGTCATGCTGTTAAATAAGATGAAGAAGTGAACATCTGAAATTGTCAGTCCCACCTGTGAACATTTGCAGTTAACCATCACTGCTGGCAAATGTGCTGCAGTGCGACCAAATGACAACGCTGCTGTTAAACATATAACCACAAACGTTCAAGGAATAGCTAAAAATGCAAAGTGAAAAAAACCCTGCATGGTAACAACCTTTAAGCAAAGCCACAAAGGAATATTTGTTTTATTTTTTTTATTTTTCTCAAAATATTGTGACTAAAACAAGCCAGGGAGGTGAAGGCAGAGAAGCAGGGACAGTAGCCATAAGTTAGCAAGTGATGACCTGCAGAGCTTTGTGGTGGAGCTTGGTCAAAAAGCCAATGGTTTGGTTTATATATGCCCATTGCTAGCTTTTCTATTTTTCTCAAAACAAATTTCCTCTAAATGCATGAAACATTCGGGCACACAAATGATTGTCTTATATTACATATAACACATATATAACTTATATTACATGGCAAAAGGTGCAAACATTTGTCAACAGATGTTGAACATCTCAAAATCATGAGCATTTTCACTTGTGAAAACAAACCCCATAACATTTTAGCCACAGGTTTTTTTCCCCCATAAGACAATTGCTTGGTGATCTGACAGACTGCAACACTTTGTCAGAAAAAATGCTTCATTGGCGAGAATGTAACAGCCTCAGGTAACAGTGAGGAAATGAGATATTATCCAGGAATGAGATTTTGATGGTTTTAGACATCGAAAACATGGTTTATAACACAGACATGTAATAACATCAGTGTTGAACAATAATTATGATGATGGATGGATTGCCTTTCCCCAGACCAATTCCAAGTCCTCCCAGGTCCAATTCCTTAAACTATAATCATACTATAGTTA
This sequence comes from Solea solea, assembly GCF_958295425.1. Taxonomy (NCBI): domain Eukaryota; kingdom Metazoa; phylum Chordata; class Actinopteri; order Pleuronectiformes; family Soleidae; genus Solea; species Solea solea. The sequence goes on from NC_081142.1 coordinate 683,800, forward strand.
CCATGTTCAGATATTGAATATATATTATTTTAAAAATATAGCCAACATGATGGTCAGTCATATTTGAAGTTTGCCCTTTTTTGATTTATAAAGCCAACAATACTGGACCATACCAGTACAAGTCCTGTTCATGGCAGGCAACACAACATGCACATTCCTGCAATTTTTCCTGCATCTATTGACCGACTCTTTACCATAAACGATGGAAACTGAGCCGCACCCAATGGGACCTGTTGGGTTGGGCCGGGTTCAGACAAAAATCCCGAAATTGAAGTCATTTCTAAAAAATTCAAGTCAAGAGAAATGTAGCGTAAAATGAGCTGAATTCAAATAACTATTTTAAAATGTATTGCTGGTTGCCAGGTTACCTGGCGGGTTAGGGTTCGGTTTTGACAGGAAAACACTCTGTAAAAAATACACTCTATAGTGAGTCACCAAAAAAAATCCTCTGACCTGCAATTTACTGCTACATGTTGAATTTCTTTTTTATTGTTTCAAATATGCAAAATCTAATTTAATTATTGAGCTGAGTGCAGTATATTGATTCACTCAGTCTTTCACTCTCTTTCATGCGGTAACACATTAACATAAGATGCTGCTGTCAGCTTTAAGACTGACTAAAGACAACAACACATTTGGTCTTTGCAAACAGCGATGAGGGAGCAGTTTATTTGCATATAGAGTGGGGAAGTGAGATTCGATCACAAGTGGTCACATGGGACACATTAATTCTACTTCCAGGTGTGAAGTGACGTACTTGGAGCTGTGTGCTTCTAATCAGATCATCCAAGATGCATGTTAATGTTGTGTTCTTTGGATCCAAAAACTTTTCGTATCACTCACAGGTTTCAAACCTTGTTTGGAAAGATACCGAGGACTGGTGATATAATATATAGATTCACTTGGCATCATTAGAAAAAACAGTGCAACAGATTCTAAAACAGCTTTCAAACATTTTGTAACAAATAATCAAAGAAGTTCAGTTGTCCCCATTTCTTCAAATAAACAAGACAGCGAAATTGCAACAGTCAAGGCTTCAAAATGTCACTTCACAAACCAGTGGGTGACAACATGGGGGGGTTGACATTTGGTCAGGTTGAGTTTTTCTAAGTTTCAGGAAACACAGCCCTGATGGTTATTCAACGGCAACTGCCAACGATACAGCCTCAGTTGGCATGTGTCGGAGAAAAAGTTGCACCCAATGAGCAACCAGCAGGTATGTTCTGCACCTGTTTGATTGGAGTTGTATAAATGTCTAAATGAGGAAGGTATAAAAGAAAATGGGGCGTGTGTCCTGGGCTTAAGGTGCTGCACAGGTCTTGATGTGTGTAGAATGTGTATGATTGACACCACGAGGAATAAAACCACCTAAGTCCAGGCTTGGTTAGGCACTATGTTCTTTCCTAGTTTTGTAAGGACAATAAACCTTTTCACGTACACGTCCATTGCACTGTATTCTAGTTCCTGATGCACTCCATCTCTGTGACAAGTATTTGATTATACCCCGGGGCAACATGAGCAAGAGATAATAAGAGAGAGAGAGAGAGAGAGAGAGAGAGAGAGAGAGAGAGAGAGAGAGAGAGAGAGAGAGAGAGAGAGAGAGAGAGAGAGAGTAAAAAACGAGACAAATTTGAATTTGACAGCATGAGAACCAAAGATAAAGAGAGAGGCAGGAGGGTTGAGATAAAGGATAGTAGTGACAGTGCCCGGATCAATAATGTGTTGAGATATTCATTTGGACTCTGTTGGGGACCCTGAAGTAAGCACACATTCTCTGTTTCTGTCTCATTCTGTCTCTCTGTCTTATTCTCTCTCTCTCCCTCTCTCTTTCTCCCTGTTTCCCAGCTGTCTAGTTAGTTTGCCACTGGGAGACACTGAGGGAACACAAAGGCAGCTGCAACCTCATTTTGCTCACCAGAGCATCTGGATGGCCAAAGTCAACTGGTAGCAGATCAAAGCTTGAGGTCCACTCACTTTTTAATTAGGGCGATGTTGTAAATGAAGGCTGTATCATTAGCGAGACAGTGTCTGGTTCAATCTGCATTCTCAATTGAGTGGATGGGGAAATAACTTGTCCTCATCATTGGTAACTACGTACTTGCTTAGGAGTCCTGCGATGCAACATCCCCAACTGTAATCAGCCACTCTATGCAGCATTGATGCAAGAGGAACACACACACACACACCAACAAAGGCTATAAATATACCACCATCCCAGATACCTCAGAGAGACAGAAATCATCAACTACAACAATAAAATTGAGCCTGTCTTCTCTCCCAAACTTAAACTGTGCAGTATCAAGTGTCGAGATGATCAAACATGATGATCACATGCTCAGGAGCTAATGGTCCCAAGAAAAAATGAAAGGAAAAGTCAAGCGGTGGAGTGGAAGTCATGTAGAACAGTCAAAAGTTAATCCCTGTGGACTTTCCAAGAGTAAATGTGTAAGAGTAAAAATTCAAATCCCAAAAAGTAACATTGTACAAATTTGAAACTTTAAACTGAGACAATTAGAGACCGCTTTTGGTGAATTATTTAGCTGATAATGAATTGCGACAAAGCAGTGGAGTACACCACCAGATTTCCAAGTGAGGTGAAAATGACTCATAAACTGGTGGTTAAATGAGTTTTTAACCAGTGGGAGTATATTTAATCAGTATTCACTCCGGGGTCAAATGACTCTCCAATTGGCATCAGTGGGAATGCAAGACTCAGCTAAACATGTTCATTTCTTCTTTGTCTGCTCTATTTTCAACAGAAAGACAATTTCCTGCATCATTCCTGGTGCAAAGTTATGATGCACATTCATTTCCCCACCATTAGCATAGCTGTTAGCCACAGATGTCTGTAGCAAACTTTACTTTTTCTAACTTTGGGAACAATATTTTTTATATTATCAGTCATCTCAATTGAAAGACTGACTTTAAGGTGAACCAGTATAAAATATTTAAAAATAGTAACCACTGTAAAACATTGTCACTGAGTGCTATGGTGTATGGTTGCTTTGTTCTACCTCCAACTCACTTTGTTTCTAGGTTATTTGAGAAGTCACATTTCATGCAAGGGTGATGGAACTCCGAGCCTGTAGGTCTCGGAGGTGTGTTGGTAGAAGCTATCTGTGAAGCTTGAGACCCCGGGGGCCTTTTGCACGAAAGCAGAATTACGATATCCAGATATCCAAGATAACCTATGCTACTAACTTCATCCTGGCTAACACATTTGCACAAACATCAAACCAGGATGAGAAGGCACAGCTTGGTCACGTGTAACCTGTCCTGGAGGGAACTACCACTGCTCCACTAAAATCCTCTCAGTTTGATTTAACTGCAGAGTTGTTCACACTGCAGTGTAAAAGCTCCTTCATGGTTCCTGGAGGACGTTCGATGTGGATCTGTGTTCAGTCCAGTGACCAAATACATGAGAGAAAACTGTAACACAACATGAGTTTTCCAACTGCGACTGACAAACGTGATTTGTGAAATTACGATTAATATTCTATTCGAGTGAATTGTGTGCTGTAGCAGTTTGTGGCCAGTAGGAGGGGGTGGAGTGGCTCAGTGGTTAAGACCAGTAGCCTGTGCGCGAAAGACATCATGGTCGCAAGTTTGACTCCACCCCTGGCTGATTGTACTCAGTTCCATTGTAAATCGCTTTGGATAAAAGCGTCTGCTAAATGACATGTAATAATGTAATGAGGTGCTATAAGGTGTTCAGTTATTGAAGAGACGTTGCAAGCTGAATGGAAGATAAAGTTTGTGCACCCATGTATTGATATGCAGAGACTTTATCACGTACAGTTCAGATAGTGTGGCAAACGTGCCTTTATTTTCTCATAACGATTTTTTCCAGTTGAATATGAAGAAAATGACGCTTGCAAAATAATAATTGAAAAACGCAGTCCCTGCTAGATCATCTGTAGTGAGTTCACGGCTCTGTGCTGTGTGATGCTGAATTTTGGATAGATCACTGGATAATTAATCAATACATCTCATGCAGCTATACTTGTCCTGAAACACTCAGAGAGTGCGTCTTAGTATCAGAGCTTCACAATCATTGAAGAAATGATTGTGACAGAAACACAGATGCCAGTCTTCATGAAATCATATAAGACTATTAAGAATTAAAATCACATGATGTAATCACTGTAATATTTTAATGCAGGAGGTAAAATACATCCAGAAGATCTTGAATAACATCTATTTCTGATCAGAGTGGCAGCTGATTAAAATGATTGAGCAGCAGGATTAACAAATTCTGTTGTGACTGCATGGTCATTTATGTGCCATTGCTTTCGTGCAACTGACTTGAGGCTAAATTCAGCCAGGATAAATGACAAAGCCTGACTCAATCCCTTATCCTGGTGTTGTGTCTTCTTGATGACTGAAATGCTGTGGATGTGTACTGTGCTTAATGATGTGGCCCTCCTGATGAGTCGAAATGTGAATGGATGACTTAAAAGTGGTCATCAGACTAAAACTCTGTATATTCTGTAGATGCTGGAAACCAACAATAATGGTCTTAGCAGATACTCTATCACTTCTGTATTGTACAACAGATACATTGTTACGATGCTCTATTTCTGAACACAATGCATTGATCTTTTGCCTGCATGGTGTGCAGTATATGTGTAGCATGGGCACAGTTCCAAGTGGATCACCACAATAGTATCTACAGAATGTGGCATAAACGGGATAATCATGTCTGCTTGCACCTCAATAACCCACTAGGGAAAGAGTGCTCATTTTAGGGGGGTAGTGTCATGGAACTAACTGGATCCTTTTTAAAGCCTGTCGTCTGACCCTTGATCACAGAACATGGTCATTATTCCTCCCCAAAGGGAAGATACTTTGAACAAGTTAATGCTCCCTTTTCAGCAAATTGACTCTGGCACAGTAACTTACAAATCTGTTTGTGTTTGCAGCAAATCTCATCAATCATTGCTATTTCCACACAAAACGCATTGGGCTATTCTTTGTATTTTGACAGTGTGATGTTTTGAGAAAGAAAACATGCCCAGTACTAGCGAGATGAGCCACCTCTCTGCCTAGCAGTGACAATCTGTTGTGGTACAGATTGTTTCTTTGCTTCAGACAATTAGCAATTAAATTGCACATAAGGCTCTCTGTTACTTGCCAGCTCTCTGTAGTGGTGAGTCCATTGTTAGAATTGACAGAGTTCTTGAATGGTTAGACAATGTACATATTCTGGCGTATTAGGAGCTGTAAAGTTAGTCAATACACACCTTCAGTGCATTTCCATACACAGTTAAACTACATGAGCAACAACCATAGCTTGACTACACTAATAAGCCCTAGTTGACTTATTGACTGTGTGTCTAACTCCGCTACACAGGGGGGCAAACGAGTCCCTTTCAACTTCTTAGTTTTTGACGGTTTATGGTTTAGCAGATTCAGATTCAGATGGTCCCAGAAGGGCAATTCATCTGTAGCTTCCTATACACAATCATCAGTTCAAACATACAGCAAATCAGACATTGGGCATCAGACAACAGGGACATGATTAGTAAAATTAGTCAAATTGATTCCCATCCGAGTTTAGTTGTCAGGGGGGTATGAAAGATTTGGAGTATCTACTTGTAATTGTTTCAAAATGAAAAGTATTCTGCCTCAGGTTGTTTGGGACAAAACAAAAAGAAACAGCTTTCAGTTCCAGTGCTGCCCACCTTTGGAAAAGGTTTCCTGAATATCTTGAGTGTGCTGCAAGTGTCAAGTTGTCTAAATCAGACATCATTCCAGTATTGGTTGTTGCTGCTTAACAATGATTACACTCATAAAGAACAAGATGGCTGAATTTCTGGTGGTGAAGGGCAGCAATAGATAATCTGTGAAAAGGGAATTCTGATAGGAGGCAAAACCGCCCAACTGCAAATGACCCGAATGCCTTGCCTTTCAATGTGAATCACTCATGGACATTAGCATTCAATTCCCTAGACTGTGGTGTACAATTTGAACAGTCATGCAAAATGAGATGGGACTCACTGAAAGACATTAATAACACATCTCCCTGTGCCTTGACAGTTAAATGGGTGGAAAACTGCAGACGTCTTCACCGTCTGACAATGTGGAATCTCTCAACAGGCTATTTATTTATTTCCATTGTCAAAAAAAGCTACAAAAAGTGCAGGATTTCATCTTTTTTAAAAGGCAACTAGTCATGTCATCACACAAAGGAATCTAATCTCCCATTTTTGGCCTGCACCTTTTGCAGTTCAGAGATGTCACCTGCAACCAGGCTCATATTAGACAATACCAGCTTTCAATCACACCAGTGTCCACTCATATGTGCTGTGCTTTATCATCAATTTTGCTCTAAATGGGAACATCATTTCCAAAACTGACAGAACATTCTATTGAAGAAGAAGAAGACCTTAACTCTTTTAGTAAATTAACTGACTTTAAAAATCAAGTGAGGAAGTAGAAGCTCATTTTCCCATAGACTTCCATTCTAACAAAGTTCTTTTTGCAAACCCGGGGGCTATTCAGTAAAAACTCACTTTCTGCTTGACCTCACCAAAGCAACTGGAACACTCTGTCCATTTAAAAAGAAAAAAAGAAAAATGTGGTCTATGTTTCCCAAGTGCTTGTTAATGGGGTTTGGTCCTACTGATCCCACTTACAATATCTGTGGCTCCTTAACCTGAACTGAAGAAGCCTCTTGGATAAGACAAATGTTTTAAAACTTAACTCAGGAAAGTCCAGTTGCTTATAGAAAACTACTGAAGATGACTAAGAACTTTCACATACAACTACCACAGTTTATTACTGAGAGCCTTTACCAGGGCACCAATCAGGATTTTATGGAATTTCATTTGAGTAAAATGCCTCAGTGAAAGATTTGGCTTGATAATAACGATGTCAAACAAGGAATTATATTGCAGTGAATCTCATCAACTCTAACTGAATCATATCATATCGTCTTCCCTTATTCCTACTGTAGCCCATGTACCTTGCTATTTATCCAATCATCTTCTAAATGAGAGATCCATCATCCCCCATCCATGTTGTACCGCTTTATCCTCCACAAGAGGGTCGTGGGGGGTGCTGTGCCAATCTCAGCTGACAGAGGGTGATAGGCGGGGTACACCCTGGACGGTTCGTCAGTCCATCGCAGGGCCGTGTACACAATCAAACCAAAATACATTTAAATGAAATGAAAAAGCAGAAGCTTTACAAACAGAGCACGTACATAAATTCACATGACGACATGGTGGGTGCACTGTATCTGTGTCTTTCCCTTTCAAGTGACTTCCATCCATGACTGCACTACGTTAGATGCATGTAGGCCTGTCAGTCAGAGTTACGGCTGCAGGACGAGACAACACACACACACAGTGGTTGCACGAGGGTATTTTCTATGCATTCAGTCATGTATGATCCTGTTAGACTCATTATGCCGCAAGTGAGGGGGGTGGAAAAAAAAACAGTGCAGCTAAAGGACAACCTGTAAAAATATACAACACACAGACAAACACATACATAAGAAATAAGCACAGGATAGCTTGGAGATAAAATTGTGACAGAGATATGGATTTATACATGCGTGAGGACACATATGGAGACCTATAAATACCTGCTGGTACACACACACAATTATTCACAGAGAAAGGATGAACAAATCTATGCTATACTGTCACTGCCAGTCTTGCTCCAAGTCACATGGAGTTGTGAGTTTGAACTTTAAATTGTTTCATACCCTCTGTTGCTCCCATTTATGAACATGTGACATGTAAATATGGTGATGTAATAGCAGTTACAAACATAAAGTATGTTGTTGAAGCTTCATTAACAAAATCAACTCCAAGAGACAAGAGGGACTTAGTGTTTTTGTACTTCTGCTTGCATGAGCTGTTTGAGATAATGCACTTCAACAAAATAGACTAAGGACTGATGAGTCAGATTGTAACCGGAGGCTCCTCCCTGACCACAGCTCCATAAAAAACTCAGTAAATCCCTGTGATAAAATGTTATTTCTGTGCACATTTATTCATTTAATTGTAAAGCCAGTTCTTTATTTAATGGGCTCATGTTTTTCCCCTCCTTCGATCTGCTTTAACAAACTGTCACCCAGTCAAAAAGACTTTTATTGGTCTGGTTTCAGAGGACAGTTTGATGGTTGGACTGGATGGATGGTTTGATCGTTTGAATGTTTATTCAGAGGCTTTTTTCATCCAGACAGGGAAATAAAGGAAATAAATACATGGAAATTTTCTAGGCATCCACAAAAAAAAGATACAAACAGTGGAACAAATCATTACTTTGGCAGCTGAACCAAAACCACTGCAGCCAGAATGTTATGTTTTACTACAAGTTGCATTAGAAACACATTGGATGCAATAAATAATTCCAGCAAGATAAAGCAAGTTGTGCAATTAAAGCTGTTTGGATTTGTACTTCGCTCTTGATGGTCTTCAGTGAAGCTTCCTGTAATGCCTTGCCATTTCAAAGGTGCTTTAAAATGTATAGTATGTAAAACCATGGCCATCACCATTCAAAATGGTCACAGTAATACAAATTCAAAACATTGGAGAGTTTTCCTGGGTTGCCAGATACTCACTCACTAATTGGCTACAACTTTATCTTCCACATAAGGGCTGGAGCCAATCCCATATACAGAGGCAAACAACTATTCACTCACACCTATACTGTCAGTTTAGTATGCAATTAACTCTGCAGGGTTTTGGACTGTGGGAGAAAACTGGAGACCCTCAGTCGAAGTGTGATTCGAACCAGTGTGAGCCACTACGTAGCAATGTCGGGTTTTCAAATTCCTTTCTACATTTTTACAACATCTCCACTGCAGACCCTCATGCACCCTCATTTCCTCTCGGTTGGTAACATTCCACTGATCCATAGCTGCAGCTTGCTCTAAGTCCTTTGGCAACCCAGGTTTTAATATGCCAAAGGCTTCATTATTGGGTGGGTGGTGCAACAGGCCAAAACACAAACTCAAAACATTCACTGAGCTCATGACTAAAATTTAACTGTGAATAAATCAAACAGAATGTATTCCCCGTCATGGGTAACATTTGTAACTGCAAGAAACAAAAAAGGTGGTAGATGCATGTGATGTGAGTGCATCTGTGTATGGTAAGGTCTCTAAACATACTTTTGTGTTACCATTTAATTACCCATTAGTTACCTATGGTTGTCATTGTTGATTGAAAACACCAAATGTGTAACAAAAGTTAAATGAAAAAAAAATTAACTGAAGTTTATTTGTTGAGATAGTCAGCGCGGAGGTCTTGAGGAAATAAGAAGAAAACTAAGATATTAATGCTTTAGGCAAGTTGTAACTCTGGAGGAAGGTTAACACAATAAACTCCTTACATAAGAGACATCAACTGCTTGCTGTGAACAAGTTTAAAGAAGAAACCCACAGGAAAAAAGACTTTTGTAAAATAATATGATATCATAAAAAAATATTTTCACCAAATTTTCACAAAATGTATATTCAACAAATACATTGTATGTTTTCTTTGAGATATAACAAGCTGTTTTAAACATGCATGATTTACAAACAGTTATTGCTGATGCCACTAAATGTTAAAAAGAAAAGCCAATTGTGTTAACCAGGTGTTTTGAATAATGTTCGTCTGATGTTCTTTGAATCTGGGAATCAGAGAGTTTAAAACAAGTTAAGAAAAGGGACTTTGTGGCACTGAAAAAGTATTACAAATCTCAAGGCTATTGAATCTTATAAACAGTAAAAAAAACAAAAACATGGCTATCCTTGAGTGCTCATGTGATCAGTTGTTATAAAACAGCCCAAGAATGGCCATTTTGTGTTTGCCACGATGACAGCTTTAATGGGTGAAATACGTGGGCATATTTCCACTCTTTATATAGTTTCAATAGCCATGAGACATTAAATGCATCTCATTCTGTGAACTTGCCATTCAGTGTTTCTCTGGTGTCGCTCTTTGGTGGCTGGCTGCAAATAGACCCTACACTGACTGTAGGGTTACAGACACAGGTCTGTAGTGTCTGCTCTATTAAATCATATTAAAACATAAACTAGTTCTGCTGTTGCTTTTTCTTCATCATCCCAATCCTTGCTTTTGCAATTATCACATGTTTGTCTACTGTCTTCATCATCTTCTTCTTCTGGCTTCTCCTTTTAGGGGACGGCAGAATCTGTCACTCCAAATGAACACCTCACCACTGTCTCTCTGTCTCATACATGCCCTGCACCACCCTCACATGCTTCTCTGCCACTCCCCACTGCCACATACAATCCACAGTTCCAATCATAAGCTTTCTCTAGATCCACAAAGACACTCTTTCTGGAATCTGTGGTGATCGTTATTTGTCTTTATCATAATTTCCTAAATTTCCCGTCTTTCCTGTTTCTTTCTCTAGTTTTCCCCCCACCAACATGTTCTTTTTTTTTGTTATCTTTATACCGTTAGGATAATATTTCTGCTTCATTCAAAATAATCTCTGAATCATCTGGGACCATAGATATTGATCACAGTCCGTTTATGAACTATCAACAAAACATTTATTTTGTTAAATTGCTTTAGATTACGAATGATGAGTGTATAATGAATCCCCACATGGAAACAGAGATATTGGACACCAGGTGGAGAGATGGTACACAATCTATTTAATTAGTGATTTCCACTCACTGACACAATGCTCTGCACTGTGAATGCACTTTGATGGATTCACTATCACCTAAGATCTCAGAGTTAAACTGGCTACATATTACAGGAGTTTTAAATCCTGATCAACTTTAAGTTGGGTTGCAACACACATTAGATAAGAATCTTAAACCTTATTCTATGTAGTTCAAGCATGCACACATGTATTATTAAGATATTAAGGATACATGATGTTGGGAATGTACTGAAATACTAGTTTCAGTGATAACAATGGTACAGCCAAATTATTCACAAGTTACAGCTTTACATTCATCCAATAATGCAGCTTGTAGCACTTTGAAACCTGAGTTGCCTTGCTACCCCTCTCAAAAACATCTCAACCAGAGGAGATGAAAAACAAGGATGTAAATTGAAAAATGAAGATGGCTGGAAGTGGAGAGGAATTTGAAGATAAGCTGAAACTTCAAGGAACTGACAGAAGGGCACCATCAGGAGTTGAGTCCCTGGACAGGGAAAGGATTGTCAGATAGCCTTGAGTGTGGGGAAGAGAGACACTCATTGACTCACTCATTGTCTACCACTTTAACCTTCACATGAGTGTTAGGAGGGAGCTGGAGTCAATCCCAGCTGACAGGGCGAAAGTAGGGGTAGACCCAGGACAGGTGGCCAGTCTATCGCAGGGCCAACAGACAAAGACAAACAACCGTTCACTCTCACATTCACAATTAATCTCTGCATGTTTTTGGACTGTTGGAGGAAGTCGGAGCCCTCGGAGAAAACCCGAACCAACGCTCATCCTGATGTGTGACAGGATGAGCGCTGTCCAATATTTTTAATTTTAATTATAGATTGCAGTACCTGTCTTGAATGCTAATGACTGCAGTTTTCCATATTTTAAATGAATCTCTTTGAGGATCATAAGATCGCGGTCCAATTCTAGGGGCAGCCAAACGTTGGTCAAATCTTCCTGTAAATCCTGTAATCTGAGCTACAGTTTTACAAGGATCAGGATCAGGATTTAGAAATACTCAGGATTCACAGATTTGACTCTGGAAGAACTCATCTCTGCTCATCTCATGTTTCAGTAAAAGAAACATTAACATGAGGAATTTCTCCTCTGAGCGTGCATGCTCACACACCCACTAGATTCCAGAGTCTGTGGTTTTGGCTTGGGACAAATTTTGGCACCGTCTGTTCTTGAGGAGGTAATTGATACTGATACTAAACCCTCTAATCCAGTTGATTGGGCTGAACATCTGTTGAGGGCGTGTGTGTGTGTGTGTGTGTGTGTGTGTGAGGGAGAGAGTCAGGTGCTGCTGAAACAGAAGGAGAGAAAGAGGAAGACATAGAAAAACTTTCCTGTGCGACTGAAGTGGTGGAGATGATGCACAGAGAGCAGACGAAACAGAGGAGGATGGCGATGAGAGAGGAGTGATGAAGATTAATAACTAAAGGATGCAGTGGAGGGTAAACCATTAAATCAGTTTGCCTGCTATTTTTATTTGCGGAATAGAATTTACTTGCCTTATTGGGCTGACATTCATCTTTATTATCAGGAATTCATAGCATCTATCACAGCCTCCGAAGACACAGGAGGATGTTTTAAGGCAAAAGGAAAACAAATGGACAGATGGTTCTTTTAAAATGAACTTGACTTTTATTGAGACGTGTGGTTGTGACAGCTTAAGGTCAAAGTTTTGCTGAATTCCCCTTAAGAGAGAGGGAATGCTAACCACGCGGAAAGAGACGAGGATTAAGAGAAAAGATGCCAAGGTGGAGACAAAGCAAGAGACAAAGAATATGGGACTTTTAAAGAAGAGGGAATAATGAAGCCAATCTGTTTTTGGATGGGGCCACATGTCTGTATAGTGGCTAGCACTGTTGCCTCACATCAAAAAGGTCACCAGTTTGAATGACAGTTCGATGGAGGATCTTTGTGGAGTTTGAATGTTGTCCCTGTGTGTGCGTGTGGATTTTATGGGAGGAGCTCCAGTTTCCTCCCTCAGTCAAAAATGTAAATGAATGATTACCATTCTATTTCCTTTATATATGAAACCTATATATATGTGAAAGGAGCGGGTCCTTGTACAAAAAAAGCTTGGGTTAATCTGGTCAGCAAAATGATATTTAGCTGCTTAGCAGGACATCGAATCATTTCACCTTTTTACCAGATTCATTCAACCTACTGTTTTATATACTGAGGATACAGTTACAAATATACATTCATGGTGGTTGGATTTAACAAAGATGTTCATGTATTGTTTTAACACAAATAATGAAGTTGTTTAATTCGATGATTTACTGTTTGAATGTTGTGTTATGTTGTGCAATAATTACACTCCTTCAGTTTCATTTAACTTATATTATTATTATTATATTTCAAGTTCAAGTAATTTTAAGTCAATCAATGCTATTTAAATGTATTCCTTTCTGTGCTATTAATGGCAAGTTTGGGAGTTGACACTGAATCTATCTCATTTGGTTTTTAAGGGTAGGGATACCAACTTCAGACATGAGTTAAAGGAACTTGGGTGAAATTTACACTTAGTCAAGACAATGGATAACTGGGGAATTGGACTTTTTTTGAAATGACACAATCAGTGATGTTTAAGTTAAGACATTGTGTCACGTAACTGAATGAGGGTATCATGATTTGTCCTGCACTTTTGTGCAGGACTGAAATGCGTCAAAAATAACTAAAAGTACTGAATACTAAATTCTGAAATAATCACTATATTTTGTGCATGCTAAACTGTACACTGACAGAAAAATAAAACTTGACCCTTTGAACACTGAAGCACATTATGAATAAGGAAAGGGGGATTTAGGAGGAAATACAGTTTTACTTGTTTTCTACATGCAGATCAAAGCAAATTACTACTTTTTATAATAAGCTTCTTCTTTTTTCTTTTTAACTCCAAGCCATATTGGATTCAAGATAAGAGAAATCCAGCTGTCAACTGAGCTGATAAGCAACTGTACATTGGTGAGTTTAAGCTTAAAGCAGACTGTTCGCAGACTAAAGTAGGAATGATGAAACATCTGGCAAGTGCTTTTTAAGAAAAAACATACACAGCCAGTCACACATGCTCTGAGATGAGGCTGATTGAGAGTAAAACTTTGTTTCAGCAGGGTTTTGACGTGCGTCAGGCTGGCAGCAGGGAGAAGTGACAGCTCCGACTTGAACAGCGGTGTGTGCACATGGAAACGTCAGACCATCAAAGAGGAAACCAGTCTCAAAGCGCCAGGGTGTAAAAGACACTGGGTGAAGTTTACAGTAGCATATTATTTACAGTTGTACAGTAGGAAGTGTTTTAGTGGTTTTAATGGTAGACTGAAGAACTGACGCAACAGGAAAAGTCATTTATCATGGAAACTTTTCTCCAATCAAAACCAAGTTGCCTCAAAAATGGAATCAGATGTGGCAATATCTCAACTTTAGAGATTAATTCAGATATATTATAGTAGTAGTAGTTCATATGATAAAGTGCTTCTCGTGAATACCTTGTCAATCAAGTCCATGAGAATCTGATATCTGTTTTGAATCATGATTAGTCATTTTCAAATCACAGAAATAATGTCATTAAGGTCATCAAAATAGATGCTGCTTATATGGCAGTGTCCCATTCAGAGCATTGTCTTGACAAATGTCAACAAAATCAATATTCGACGGACCTTCTCTGAGCTCACTGGTCAAATTTCTGAATATGAGAACACAGCAGGAGAAGCTGTGTATACTTCACAATGAGCAAATGGTCATGTGTCAAATGTCCTGCTTCCCAACTGGAGGTTCTGGACTTTCTCTTGCTGTTGTGCAATCCTGGTTCAGTTAACTGTGTATGAACGGCAAAAAATCCAATTCCCCACACATTTCCAAGAGTTCATTTCTTACAATTTTCTCAATCTTAAACATTATTGAATATTATTTATAATAATAGTGCTCATGCAACGTTCAGTTGTTAGAAGAACCTGGTGTAAACCAAAACACAGATGATTCAAGAGAGAGTTTGTGTCTTTCTGATTCTAATGAAATGTGTTAAAGGTCATTAGACAGAGGATTGTATGTGTCATCTTGAGGACTTATCTTTAGAATTTGGGGTCAGGTTGTGTACATCCTCTGTTCTCCTTGGAGTATGTTGAAATAAATTTCCTTCAACATAAGTCACCACATACTCCAGGGCCTTCTTCACTGTTCTCCAAACTCCCCAACTCCCCATAGTCACTGATGGTACAGCCATAAAGAGTCATTTGGGAAAATACGACATCAAACTGCAGGTGCAGGAAATCTAAGCCTCAACCCACGCTAACATTTTCCCCTGAATATGCCTGCAGTGTTGGGTCTACTCTACATGCTTCATATCTTCAGTAAGTTAAAAGACCAACAAAGGCATGAAAAGTCTGAAGTTTTAAAAACTTTATAGTATCTACAGCTTTTATGTTGAAGACCATGTGAGCATGCAGACTTTAAAGGAGCAGTCATTTGATCAAACTTTCATGACATCCTCAGTGGTGCAGCTTCAACTAGAAAATTACCCTCGGCTCAGAGTAAAAACAGATAAAAAATAACTCCTTCTCATTTTCCAATCTCTAACATCAGAGGCCATTTAAGGGATGAGATGATAAATAATCAGTTTCATAAACAAACTGCTGCATCATCCGGAGCAGCTAGGTTGGGTTTTTTTTGGTGACAATGAGTGTTTGGAAAGTGAAATCAAGTGCTGGACACACAAAGAGCTGATGACCTTCTTCAGTAATGTTAAGTGGACCAAACAGCTCATCCACTAATAAATCACTTCTGCTGTGTAAGCTCCTGCCACACTGCACTTTATTGTCTGTTTACGTGATTGTCTCCCAATAAAGAGATGAAGAGAACAAAACTTTTAAAACATGAATATTTTAAATGTCCCTGTGGGAGCATGACCAGTGTTGCACTCACAAAGTAGTGTGAGTGGAAAGAAGTGCAGAGTTCCTTTCTTTACCGCGGCAGCATAGTCAGTTGGAATCATGGTGATGCAATGTAATGCAACTTAGACGTCATTATAAAGGCTTGACCAAATATTTTAAACATTTTCATACTTTTTTTTACATACAAAACAAAAAACACAACTATTTTTTATTTTGGTCTCTAATTCACACACCAAAGCAGTAGGTGGCCTTTTTTTTATATATATATCTTTTTGTCCACATACCCGTCAATAAGATAAATGGTTTTCTAGTCTTGAAGCTGCTTTACACTACAGTCACTCATTCACTCACACATTCAAACATTCACACAGCGCATAATATATGGGCATTTTTCTATCACTCTTTCATACCCATTCACACACTCACTGCCAGCACAGCTGTCAGGAGCAACCTGGGGCATCTTGCCCAAGGACACGTTGGCATATAGAGTAGCGGAGCCGGCAACCCAACCTTTAAGATGAAAAACAACTCGCTCTACCACTGAGCCACCATCGCCCTGAATACCATAGGAAATGAAAGGGTGGGACAATGCACATACACACATACACAAACTTCCACCTCCACCTCCACCACTCCAGGAAAAGTGGAAAGAGATTAATGGTTATGTATGAGTTAAGTTTAGGTTGAACAGCTCGGGTTAGGAAAAGTTCAACTGTCAACATCCTTCCCATAAAAACACAGCACACACGGTTAAAATAAACCTGTCCTCTAAAAACTCACCATGTCACGGGCTTATAGCATACGCTGATATGATACTGTGACATTTGGTCTGAGCTGGTCTTTAACTGGTCTGAACCAAGATGTCTAGTGTTTGTTTTGACTTCCCACTCATGTTCCCACACCATCGTATCCTTTAGAGAGATATACTCAACTGGCAATGTATTAGGAACACCTGTTTAACTACAATCTAAGGCAATATCTAATTGGACAATCACGATGACCTGCTCAAGTTCAAACTGATTGGCAGAAAATGCAATTTCTGTGACTTCTGTGAATGTGGTAGTTGGGCTGAGTATTTCAGAAACTGATGACCTGCTGGGATTTTCACACAATATGGTTTGAGTGTATACAGAGAATGGTCCATGAAAGAGAAATGATCCAGTCAGCAGCTTTCCTCGGGGCAAAAAATGCCAAAGGTCAGAGGAGAATTGCAAGACTGGTTTGCGATTATTATTAAATGGCGACAGTAACTCCAATAAACACTTCTTACATCCAAGGTATGCAATTCTGAATGCAAACATTGAAGTAGAAGACCTTAAAGGACACTTTTGTACAGAGATGTAGATTTTCAGGAATATAAAATGAGGAACTAAATTACTAAGCCTGGCACACATGTGCCGTCACTCCCATCTCTGACGTCCTACTTCCACAGAGCCTTTCCTGAGTGCATCAAATTTAAAAAGTGCAAGACTCTTTAAATTGAGAGTCCATCTGTGCCTGATGCCTAAAAGTCACAAAAGTATTGATTTATTGAGAATAACAACCCATCGTCTGCCTCGACCACCTTTTGCCTCCTCTGCGTTTTCTTCTAGACTTCATTCATATGCCGTCACACGCCCGCTCGTCCCCGTCCTCAAAACTGTGGCTGAAATTACCTCCAGTAAGACGTGTCAGATGGAAATATGCACACATGCACAGCACATGGAGTGTGTGTGCCCGTGTGCTTCTCGCCTGCATGACTGCTCCCCGGTATTATCACCATTTGAAGCACCGACGTGGGGTTTTGGCCTGACAGCTGTGCAGGGAGAGAGCGGGATGCAGATGTAATATCTTTCTATCATTCTTCATCAGCCTCAGACTTCCAGGACAGTCGGGGGCACTGACAGGTATCTACTGCTGCCTAACAGGACTCCATTTGCTGTGTTTTACACCCCAGACATGCGGCTAAGAAACTCCATTTGAAATGGACAGAATGCCACCATAAATTGGTGTAATAAAATCACATTTCTGCTGCAAGAGCCAATAATAAATTAAGAGCTGATGTGCTCCTGGAGAGGTGGCGTGATGAAATTGCTGCCAGGTTCAAAGCATCTTGTCAAATATTTATTAAATGACGTTTTTTAGGGACGTACGTGGAATATGTATCCAATTGCCCCATTGTCACTTGTTCAGCAGGAAACAGACGCAATGCTTAATGTAGGCCGGGAACAGAATTATTGTCCGACAGGTGGAACTAGATTATCGGACAACAAAAGTAACACAGAGACACACCGGTCAGACACAGGAAGTCCTAATGTCTTTCTCCTAAACACAGAGTAACTACTTGAGACATGTGCAGTTTATTTGGTATATACGTAATATACAGTATCTTCATCTTGACTCATGAGATAAGATTTTCAATCTGTTGGTGTCAAATATCAATATTCACTGAGTTCACTC
The DNA here is from genome assembly GCF_958295425.1 of Solea solea. Classification (NCBI taxonomy): domain Eukaryota; kingdom Metazoa; phylum Chordata; class Actinopteri; order Pleuronectiformes; family Soleidae; genus Solea; species Solea solea. The sequence continues at coordinate 701,769 of NC_081142.1, forward strand.
CTGGGAATATTATTGAACATTTGAACATCATTGCCCTCTCAGCCCCTTGTATCTGTCCAAATGCCTCTAAAGGGCAAGTGCAAACAATAATACGCAGTATTCCGGTTGCTAAAAAGTAATGTGGGCTCCTACCTTGAACCAGAGAGGGCATTTTCTTTAGGTCAAAATCACTTTAATGTTTAAAATCACATTTTAAACATTATAGCCCTCTTAGCCTAGTAAAGAGGGCAGTAATTGAAAGTGCATTGTTTTATGTATTTTCTGGACATTTGTGAGTTCTTCTTTTTCATAGTGTTGTGATAAAATAAGCCATCTATTCCTTTTTTCGGTTATTGGCATAATTGTGTTGATTGATTTCACTTTTTACACAAATGTAACAGAAATAAAGATATTCATTCATTCATGAACTCATTCATTCAAGTTGACTGTGGGATAATGACCTATGTATGTTTCCATGCATCAAGCAACAGTTGTAGCTTGACTACACTGTTCAATTGGCCTATTGTTATTTTCCTAATTTCACAGATAAAAATAGATTTCCACAAATGATGTTAAATGGAACTGAAGAGTGTGACACAGTTAATTGGCTACAAGTACCACAGCATATCTTGCTTTCAGGACTGATGCTGAAATGCTCCATGTTTCCCTGTTACTTTAACGAAGCTGTTGAACTTCATTTTCATTATTCTTATTCTTTAAAATGTATCCTGAATGGTCATCATTGGGCAACCCCACTGGCTTTGTATGTACTGTAGGTATAAGACCCCGTTCAGACCTATTATTAACAGTCAGAGTGATCCAATCACAGGTAGATTGTGCTGCAGGTGGCGTGACCGACAGCAGATGTCACGCATGGCACTCTCGGTAAGACCCACCCACCAATCCAAGACGACGAGCCAAATTGTAAAACTCAAGACTTTGAAATCTTCAGTTACCCCAATCCGAGGGGTAACTGAAGACATCGCTTCACTATGTCGAGCTCGTTTAATGGGTCATATTGATGAAAAGGAGTCAATTAATAAAAGTAATTGCTTCAAATCAGTACAACGATAATTTTAATTATAGCCTGTTTCACAGTTAAGTGTTTATGGGAACACGGGTTAAAAAATACAATGAGATAATTATAAGTGTTGCTGATGTGGTGGGAGAAGAAATGAAAAAAAGACGGAGCCAGGGAAGCATCATTTATTGATGCTCCAGTGGACAGATCAGCTGATAATGAGTCATTTTGCAGAACTGTCATTAAGACTCTCCTGAGTTTCAAACAACAGCACCACTGCCGTCAAAGCTGCTGCACACTCAATTCAATTGGTGATTAGAGCTGATCAGGTTGAAAATGGGTGGGAATCTATGTTGTCGCATACTGAGAGAGTGGAGCTGTCAGTCAAAACCAGTTGGTCCACACCCACCTGGTCCTGAGCAGAGGTGTAATCAGGGGCGGACTGTGGGTGAGCTGAGGCTTTGAGGGTGCCACAGACAGGAGGAGGGCAGGTGTCACAGCCCTAGTCCTCATTATTGTCTGGAGAGAATAAAAGTAATGGCCTCCAGTCCAAACACTGTACATGTCCGTGTCAAAAACAAAGACCCGTCTGGCTCCGTTAATCCCATGTGCTGTCCCCCACCTGCACCTGGATGTGAACCCCGGACTAAAGGAGCAGAAAAGATGAGGGGATGTCAGATATTCTTCTCACACTTCACAGCCCGTCTGAGTTTCCCTCTCAGGTCCCTAAAGCCAGTGCTCGATGACATGTGTCAGAGCCGAGCGGCAACATGGCTGGATTCTATTCACGGATTTCCATGCCCATGTCGTAATGACAGATACAATGGAGGAGCTATGATTGAGCATTCTGGGTGGTATTGAAACTGAAACAACCAATTATCAATATGACAACTGAGATGACATGAAAGTTCTATAATGGGGTGATAATCACAGGGCTACTCATGACAAGCCATATCAAACATTAAACAAAGTACAAAGGGATACTATCATCACTAACGACATATGATGATATCTTTCTAAGGAAAGAACAAAAACACAGCCCTTGAAATGTAAAGGACCATTAACGTTCTTTTTACCGATGCCTGCCATTATCCTGCTTCCTCTTCAGCCAGTTAGCGTGTGCTCACAGCTGTTGGTTGTCCATCCATGAGCATACATTTGCATTGGTGAGCCTCATTGGTTCAGAGTTGTTGTTTTTATTCAAGGATAATTTGTTGCTTTTCAAACAATTTAGCACGCTGAATAAGCAGCACCTGAAGAAGCGTTAAAATTTTCTTTTAATCTGACATTCTCACAATTAGAGCTGTGTCAGTCAGAGATTTCACAAGTGTGTATTTTATTATTTATTTGGTTTGGAATTATCTCCTTTTGGTTTTTGTGCACAAAACCGGTTTAGGCCTGCAGATCGCACTCATTTCCTTAGCGAACTTCAAAACAGTTGCAGAGGCTGGTGTGATGACGGCACAGAAAACAAGTTCCACTGAGTGAGAGAGAAAAAAAACCCACAGATGCTACACTAGACAACAAATGTTCAGTGAACTGAACTCCTGTCATGAACGCTGTGGCTCTGCCACACAACATCTGCTGGTTTCTCCACACATCACCAGCACCAACACAACTCTGTTCACTGGTCAAATGAGGATAAATGACTAGAATTACACACACAGTTGAACAAACAGTATATAGTAGAATATTGAACAGCGAGGCAGTTATTGCATTAAACTTGATCATGTGGTCGGGGCCATATGTACAAGTTTAGATAAATTACCCAAATGAGTCTCGTCTCTGATCACTGCCCCTAAAGTAATCAGTTACATTACATGTAATCCATTTGTTTGGCTGAACGCTGAGAGGCCACATGCACAAAACTGACTTCCTGCCAAGTCAATCAGCTGTTGCCAAACTTTACTTCTTTCTCCATGAAAGAGTAAATAAGTAAAAGAAGAAGCACAAGCTAGTAAACATAGTATATGGAGTATATCTCAAATGTGTTAGAGGGTGTTTGATAATTACAAGAGTTTATTGGCACACTACCCACATATGCGACCCAAAATGACATTTTTGATTGTATAATCACTTTAAGAATAAAACCATTTTGGTTTTCCTAGCTGTAGAATAAGGCTTTTCTATGGACTTTTGGTGCATAGAAAAGTGCTTTACAGAGGACGCCATGAGGCTTTGGTTTTTGTCCTCACAAATAGGAGCTTACTATGCAAATGTAGGAAGTCTTTCTGGTATGTGAAGGCCATTGTAGTTCCCTGATGTCCTTGTGAAATGGAAGAGTGAGCAGATAAATCTGCAGCCTCACCACCAGATTTTTACGTACCGAACCTTACAGTTTGTAAAATATGTGGTTTGTAACTGTAGTGAATTGAATATTTCTGGTTTGTGTATGAGCCGATATGATTTACAGGATCTGGCCTAAATCAGTAGATGGATATGACGAAAAGAAACATGTAAAATCAGATATGATCCACAAAACCCTAAATAGGATTGTTCCCCTTTTTCTCTACGGACTTCCCCTACAGTTGAGGAGTACATATACATCTATACATCCATCGTCTACCAATTTATCCTCACTGTTGTAAAAACCCCTCTCCTGGCCATGTGCAGAGAGGCAACAAACACAAGCTGTGGAGCCATGTCTGATATTGGTCTAGAGTGGAAATTCAAGGTTGTTATATCACAATTGTAACAGATACAAACATTTTGTACCAAGTCATCCATATTTGTGGTCAAAACAAGGTCTTTAAGGATAATGAGGTTTTGGAGACATGATTAAAAAAACTATTTTCTCAAGAAAACATGGAATAGGCAAACAGAAGAAAATGACAGCTTCATCAGCTATGAGAACAATCATTACTTAAAGCTTACAGTGATGTTGTGATTTAAAACTACTTTGCAGAAAGAACCTAAAAAGACTTCAGTCCAGCGTGAAACACCTACAGCAGTGACGTCACACAGTATCACAGCTCTACTGAGTCAGTTCTCCCTAAAATAGGAAGCATTCACTATGACAGCACTGATAATGTTTCACAGTGGGAAAGCAAAGAGCAGAACACAGCCTGTGTTGTGAGTGAGCGTGGAAAGAAAGGACGCTATATGACAGTATAAAAAACCATATGACACATACAACTGTCATAAATAACTGTGGGGGACCTGGTTTCAAATTTATTTATATTAATAACGGCTCTGTTAGGATTTCAGACTCCATGTAACTACATGTGTAACAACTACACAATTGCAGGGTTCGATTGCAGTGTGTCGTTGTTTCAATATGACTGATCTGTCATCGATAACAATTGTTTGTTGCGGTTTTATTTTTTGTTTGCTCATTTCAAGAAGTTTTAATTTGTCTCATTTTCATTTCAGCCAAGTTAAAGCAGGTTGTCATATCACTGAAAACACAAAAAAGCCCCACGAAAAGTTTCAGAAGTGATTTCTACAGCCGCTGGTGTATACACACGAACGCTCCCTCAGTCAGGTCTGACAATATTGCTCAGAAGATCTCATTTCCAGATAAGGGACACAGCTTACAAATAATGTCACATAATTATAACATCAACAACAACAAATATCACCAAAAGCCATTGCCTAATAAACTAAATTAAACTAAATTGAGCACCTTTTTGGTATTTTGGTACCTTTGTATGCTCAAGTATTTTCCTGTTCTTCGGTTCTAAACCTGTTAAGTTTGTTATAGTGTCTTAGTGTCCTCTCCTACAAGAGGGTTTCCACTTTTAATTAAGAGCGGAACATAAATAAGCGACGGCCGATGGCAAACTCAGCAAAAAAAAACCTTCACAACTCCCTGGTGCTACTCTTTAGCATAAAATTAAACACAGGCAGTGAGAACCTTGCCTCGACAAAGGGTCATCAGTGGGTGAAATGTGTGTGTGTGTGTGTGTGTAAACCTACCTCCTCTGCAGTGGTCTGCTCGAAGGCGAACTCCATGGTGGGAACAGCCAGTTGGTTGGCAAAGAAACTCACATCTCCGGGCAACTGCAGCGAGCTGACGTTGGGTCCCGGGCAGTTACCGCCACGAATGCAACTCAGCAGTTGTCTCTGATGGAGAGGAAGAAAGAGCCCAGGTGTCAACACGATGCTGCCATGTTAAAGGTAAAAGTGTAAAAGTGTGTAAGAGACCAGTGACAATTGGATGGATGTGGCTGTTAAATGGCCACACAAGAGGGTGGTCTGCATAAAGTAAGACCCATGACTTAAGTAAGACTATAAAACCTTTGATTTAAAAAAGTCTGGTCACGTTTTGCCTTAAATTCTCCAGAGCTTTCAGAATCAGTTCCCTGTTGACCTTCACGTCACTGACAGCGAGCAGTGGGATGGATCGTTCTGTGGTTCTGCATGTTTCACACTTGCTATACAAGTTAACCATGAAAAAGTCCTCATGTGGGTCTTCTCCATAGCTTCTGCTCTAGCCATCGTGTTGTTTGTTCTTTTCTGTCAACAGTACAGCAGATTATATGTCGTCTCCTTCTACTTCAAAGAATGGGCAGGAAATGTTGGTGAATCACGTTATCCAGGTATGTAAATCCGGTAAAGTCTAGTTCGATTTCAGTTGGACTAACATGTTTACAGACATGAGGAACTCTTAACATGACGTCATGTTTCATATGCTGCTGGTCTTTGAACTCCAATCATTTAACCCTGTTTCAGTCTACTGGTGCACACACTCCAGTGACATCGTGGAAAATCGAATCTCTTGCATTTTCAATTTTCTCTGATAAAAAGACTGGAAGGACGGACAGGGACATTCACACACACATATCAATATTCATGAAGGGCATTTCATTACACACTTATGGCTAATTGTGAGAGTTAACAGGGTGGGAATAAATGCTTCTTCATGTGTGCGCAATTTAAAAGTTGATTGCACAGAGGACAGACTTTTCATAATGTTTTTTTCTTTTTCTTTTTCTCCCCCCCCCATACAGCAGCCAATTAGTGTGGAAATCATGGGGAGATCTGTGCTGATGAATGATGAATTTTAGATTTGTGGTTTGTTTTGGAGGAAATTGAAATATACTGGGTAATTAGCCTTAGTCCTTCAACCAACCACAGAGCGACAAAGAACTGCCATAAAAAACAGACGTAAAAAAGAAAATCAGAATTGATTAAAGTAGAGAAAGACCTTTTTTCTTTTTTTTACAAGAATGTGACGAGAATCACGATGAAGCAAATCAACTTCTGTGAGAGTGAAGTTACACGTCTAGTAAAACGGAGATGAGAATCGACAAGATCACAGTTGATAGTTGAGTGTCCACGTAATTAAATACGATGTAAACTGACTCTCATTAAATGTCAGTTCAGAGGTCAAAAGCAGAAATGATTCAAACAGATGGAAAAACACAATTCATTATTTGACAACTGGCTTGTTATTATTATTATTATGAATTAATGGCGTAATTCTGGGTTCATTATCTATTCTATTTAGGGTTAGGCTATGCTAGCAGGATTTTTTTTTTTTCTAAACATCCCCAAAATTGTGCACTGAACTGAGGAAAGTTGTTGAAAGTTGTTCCAATTTGCTGCATCAGCTTTGAATCATTTGCAAAATCAGCTGAATGTTAGAGAGCCACGTGCTCCCCATGGAGGTTTCTCAAATGAAGTCTGAATAATTTGGACTCATACGAATCTGAGTGTAAATCATTTAACTGATTGATTCACACAGATTCCAGGTCTATATTACTACTTCTGTGATTCTGGATTGTAATCTTCTTTTAGTTTAATATTGTATTAATATACAATAAGTCATATTTCTGTAAATTGTACTCTGTATTGTTTTGTTTGTGCTGCCTGTGTTCTGACCGACTTATAATAGAAACTTTTAATCTCAATGAGACTTCTTTCTGCAACATTACATATTCGACACAGGAAACTAAATTGAAATATAAGTTAAAATTGATCTATTTTTATCTTATTGAATTACACACGGCGCAAAGGCAGGAAATAAATAACTAAATGGTTCTGGAACTCATGAAATGACGACTGTCCATATGAATGGAAGACAATGCAAACCTATGTGTGTGTGTGTCTGTTAAAGGGGCAGAAGCAAATTATGTACTGAGAAAAAACCCCAAACATTTTTACGTCATGTAAATGTGACTAATTCACTGATTCAGCCAATGCTGATGCACCTGAGTGAACATAACAGATAATGAAATGTCATATTACCTAATTGGACTAAATGAGCCCCTTCTTTGAATCTCATTCACCTTCTCATCACATTTGTGCTCTGACCTGGAGCCGTCACATGTTCACACTATGTACATTATTACATAGCAGACAACACGTATATGTGCTTTGTGATTTGTTCAATATATAATAACATAATATAGATGACAATGTAATGCAATGATATTATAATAATAGCAGCTTTTTAGATTTGCTGCTCAAGATAAAAGGAGAAAAACCATCAGGCCACAATGAAACATTTCTGGCTCATTAAATATGCTCTGTAGGCTCATATTTAAAATTGTGTGACAGGACGATTGTGTTGCCATATGATAGTCTTCATTCCAAAGCTGTGCTGCCATCCTAAATCTGATCCGAGAACTGACAGGGACTTACTGCAAACTGTGAAAGATGAACATAATGTTCGCAGCTGGTACCATAAACATAACGGATGACTGAATTTGAATGGAAATGAAACATAAATATCGAACCAGTTAATCACATGGCAGCAACTAAATGCATTAAGTCGTGTCAACGTGGTTAGGACGAGCTGCAGAAGTTCAAACTGAGCGTCAGAAAGAGGAAGAAGGTGATTTATGTGATTTAAAAGTGGTGTGGTTATTGGTGTGAGACGGGCTGTTATATTTCAGAAAGAAAAGGGAGAGGATTTCCAGTGAGCTGCAGTTTGGTGGGGAAACATGACCAGCCTTGAGGCCGGTGGGCTCCAGCAGCAGACGACCACAGGAGCCAGGCGTCGTGTGTGTGTACCTATTAAAGTGGCCGACGTGTGTATGAAATGTCACTGAGATACAGAAATAGGCCAAAATGTATGGATACACACATTTGGAGATACATGTTACATATTCCCTCATGAGCACTTTTTTGGGGCACCTGCACACCTGCTCATTTGCATTTAATAAACTGCTGATGTTGTGCACATTTGCATGGACCACTGTCTATGAGCTTTGACTCAGCATGAAGCCAAAAAACACACATATCCAGGGAGCAAACAAGAGGTAAGAGGCAACCGGCCAGAGTGGTTAATGCTGACACAAAGGCTGTAGTCACCACCGTGCGACTGTGCTGAGTGGAGAAGAATCGAAGAACGAGTGGATGGATGGGCAAACCAACCAACCAAAGAGCTAACCAACAAATGGAAGGATGAGCCAACAAATGAACTGACAAATGGATGGTTGAACCAAACAACAGCCCAACAAATTAGATGATGGATGGATGAACCAATGAACCATAGAATGAACAAACTAATGAACTGACGGTCAAACAATACACCAAAGAACAAAAGGACGAAGGAACAAACCAAGCAGCTAATGATCAGGACATTTATACATCAGTTTTTTGCTCTTTATTTTGTATTTGTAGTATATTGTGAACTCTGGAGGCCTTTGTTTGATTCCAGGCACCTTTATGCTACCTGCCAAAGTGTCCCTGGGCAAGGCACTTAATATATTAAGCCAGTGGGGGTGCACAAGTATATTCCTGGTGCTTGTCCCAAGTGTAGATATGGGAGGAGGGTTGTATCAGGTATAGAATCTGTGTCAAACTAACAATGTGGAAAGGAAAATACCCTTCACCAGAAGCAGCCACAAGATGGTAGTGAGACCTGCTATGATGTTTAGCTTGGAGACAGTGGTGCTGTCTAAAAGACAGGAGACAGAGCTGGAGGTGGCAGAGCTGAAGATGCTGAGATTATTGTTGGGAGTGATCCGGATGCAAAGATTAGAAATGAGCATATTCAAGGAAAAGCTCTGAGCAGTTTGGAAATAAAGTGAGACAGCCACGGTCGAGATGGTTTGGTCACGTGCAGCCGAGGGATAGTGATTATATTGGACAAAGGCTGTTGAAGATGGAGCTGCCGGGCAGGAGGAAAAGAGGAAGACCACAGGGAAGGTTCATGGATGTTGTGAAGGAGGACATGAGGACAGTTGGTGTAACAGAGGACACAGGGGAAGGGATAGGACGAGATGGCGGCAGATGATCCACTGTGGTGACCCCTAAAGGGAGAGGCTGAAAGAAAATGAGGATGAAGAAGAAGATCACGAGTCAAACTTACTGTCTTAAGTCTGCAAAACATACAGTATCTATCTATTGGTTCAAATGACGTGAAGTGAACCTGAAAAACTGACTGAAATCCCATCATTTCCCCTAACCTTGCCCTTTTTATCAAGCTTATGAACATTTTGACGTTTCAACTTCATTTGGAGCCAGAACACACTGCAGCTGTTGTGTTAATTGTTGTACTTCACGTCTTCACATCTGTATTCAGAGAGTGTATTGTGTCTTTTCCACCGGGATGCTGTTGCTGAACCAAGATATTGGATAAACTTCATTTAGGCTCGATTTGCATGGTTGCCTGTGATTAGAAAAGAGCCCCAGCACCACTGAGCAGTGCAATTTGCAAGTTTTGTAAGTCTGCCGGTGCACAAACACAGACCGTCCATCTCATTTCCATGAGTGAACAAGTTAAAACAATGCGCACTAGTTTATTTTAGGGTCGGTGCTCAGGAAAAACACTACTTAGCAATCCACTGAAATGTATATTAATGCTTATACGACTCTTTCTTTATGTTGCAGGTCCAACATCTCATCTGTCCACTTTATTAGGAACACTTATTTGGATGTTTGTTAACAAAAATAAATGATCAACTAATCACATGGCAGCAACTCAATGCATTTAGGTATGAAAACATTGTCAAGACAACCTGCTGAAGTTCAAACTGAGCATTAATAGGGAAGAGCCTTGTAGATGCATTCACCAAGGTAATGGCAGATATTGTCATTTTTAATATTCCTCTTTTTTTCAGCCAAGCTTCAGATCAATATTTACCGTATTAGAGCGATACATGACGCAGCATGAGATGTCTTTGAAATATTAACTTTTATAATGTAATACAAGGGTAAGAACCTCCAAGTTATGAACTGATTATAGGACAATATTTAACTGGAACTGACTGTTGTGATTTGAAAATGATTCAGTGTTTGCAGAAGACAGCAGGTTGTAAGGTTTCATGTGTACCTACTAAAGTGGCTGGAGAGAGTATGGTCTTAATTTCAGGACCTTGACGACTGCACCGTGAAAATATTAACATTCTAATGATCACAAAATTGTGAAGAAAAAAACAAAGAAACTGCTTTTATGCAGGAAAACTGTCCACATCCCATCTGTTGTTGGAGTGTGTTACAATCCCTGAGGAGAAAAACAGCTGCTTTGATTGTCATATTGACTGAAAGCAAGAAAATGATGGACTTTCAATAAAAACAAATATAAAGAAATATGTCACAAAGCATGATCATATTCAAAGGTGAAGACATAATGATAAACTATTGTCTCGTCTGGCGGAGAGAAGATTTAAAGTCTGCACCTCTTCTCTATTATAACCAGATACAGTATGTTAGAGAAAAGTGTCAGAGTAGGAGAAACACTGACTCTTAAAATGTGAGGAGAGTTTCTTAGAGAGGGAATAATAAAATAGACGGTTGTGGAAAAAAAGGGAGGACAAAGAGAATAAGAGAGAGGACTGAGTTAGAGCAGAGAGAATGGGTAATTCCAGCATGTCATGCCACACCAGGAATCAATATTTAATTTCTTTGTCTGCTGCGATAAGAGTGGAGTGAAATCATCGTGGGATCTCAGTTTAGCACTGAACACAAAACCATATGTGCTTCACAGTTGACCCTAACAACCAAAGATTACATCTCTACACAAATAAAATGTGACAGCAAACATTATCTGCTACTAAAAATACTTTAAATGACAGCAGATCATGTTAGGGTCACCCTCACCCTGATGTTGGAGTCCATTGGTTATATCATCTGATGATGAATTAGCCTCAGGATGCAATGGGCAATATTCTGGGGCTACTAGTTAAGAATAAAACTTATATCTGTGCCAAGAATTAAAGTTTGCAGTTAAGAGACGACTTGTACTATCAGATTATTTATTTGTTTACTTTGGGGGGGATATATTAAAAGCTCAGTAGCTGGTGCATTCAATCATGTTCCAGCTCTTTTGCTCTCCCACACAGATGGTAACTCCGCGGGAAACCCAAGCCCACTCAAGGTGGATAGTCAAACTAGACATAAAAAAATTCAAAAGGCTCCCAGGCCCCAAATCTTCCCCTTCACCTATAGATAGTCTGCATATTGACATACATAATGTGTTCATATATGGTTGCCAAAACCCACCATCCACTCATGCATCCATTCATCCCTGGCAAGTTCCCTACACAGTAGCAGGCTACACACGGTGTGCCAGACATTTCTTTCCCTGCCGACTCTCTCCAGCTCACTCTGGGGAATCCCGGGGCATTTCCAGGCCAGATGGAATGCATCCTCCCTCCAGTATTTTCTGGATCCACCCCTGCAGTCTCCTCTGGAAGGCACCCAGCAGGATGATCAGATGCTTGAACCACTTCCACTAGCTCTCTTTGACTTGAAGGGGCAGAGGCTCTGCACACGTATGTGTTGCCTCAATGTGCAGTCTTGCAGTGTGATATTTACTCTCACTCATTTTCTACTAACCCTCTTGAATGTTTTTAACAGTCTACTTTTGACTATTGATTATACAGGAAACTGCTGCCTCGGTGCATCATGGCAACTTGACTGTTGCCGTGATGATCATATTGTTCTTTGGTCTCCCCTTGAGTTGTGTGAGGGCATCGGGGGGGCACAGTCCTTAATTGGTTCAGGTTTAACAAACAGACCCTTCTCTGTTCAACTAGGTCAATATTCCTCAGCCGTTTCACCTCTTACCTGCGGGGTGCCTCAGGGCTCTATCCTGGGGTCTATTCTTTTCTCAGTGTACCTGCTTCCCTTGGGGTCTATTTTTAAAAACTACAACATCTCCTTCCATATTTTTGCAGTGACGATAGCTCAGCTGTAGAGCTACCGTCACTTTCTTTTAGTGTAAAGCAGCTTTGAGAAACTTGAGAAACAGATAAGCTCAGAAGTGAAACAAGCTTCTTCCAATTAAGACTCCTTGCTAAGGAGTCTTAATTGAAGGCCTAGCTTCCCTTGGCAGACTTTGAGAGGACAATTCATGCCTTCATTACATCTCGTCTGGACTACTGTAACTCCCTTGGTCTTGGTCTCTCCGATGCTTACAGGTTGTCCAAAATGCTGCTGGATTTGTTTCTGTTCTGGCCTCTTTACACTGGCTCCCTGTCTATTTTTATGATTCATTTCAATATCCTATTACTTACCTTCAAATGCCTCAATGCCATGGCACCTGTGTACCTGATAGAGCTCTTAAAGCCACACACTCCAGGCGGAGCTCTGAGGTCAGCTAAAAAACAGGGGATATAGAACCTTTTCTGCGGCAGCTCCTTCCTTTACATGTGAGAGCTGCCAAGAAAATGCCCTTGAGCAATTTCAGAAACAAATCTCTTCTTGCTGGCTTTAACACTACTTAAGGACTGTTGTAATCTACTTTTCTATTGTTCTATAATTTCATTGTCTCCCTCTCTCACATACACTCCTGCTTCTGGTCTCTTTCCTCTGTCCTCTGTCCTCCCACCTCTCACTCCTTCTCTCCTCCTGAATGAGCACACTCATGAAAACCTCCTTTCAAATCATCTGGCTTTCATTTAATCACTTCTCTGATTCTCCGGAACGAGCGAATGTGTGACCTGAACATTTTGCCCATCAGCGCTATACGCACATCAAGTGAGCGGAGGGCGACGGAGAGCTGTAATCGGGATGCAACAAGCAGCAGCAACCAAGTGCCTAATGACAAAAACAACTTTGCATTATATCACTGATGATAACAATAATAATAATAAAAATTCAGTTACGGATCGTGGTCTTTGGAAAAGATATTTGAGAAGCGTGTCCCAACCATGCAGAGTGACTGGGTTATAAGAGAGAGAGAGTGATATAGAGAGAGACCTGGTTGGGGGGGGGGGGCTATTGACTATTTTTTTCTTGAATCACTTAAACTGGAAAACAATGTGACAGGCTTCATATAAAGTCAGGATGAAACAGCCATGTCTACATGGTGTTATATGGGAGTGTGTTTAAAAATATATGTCACAAATTGAAAATATTTCCAGGATTTTTTTTAGTATCTGAGGATAAATTTATTTATTGATGAGTAAACTCTGCGAGAGAACCATGTAAGTGAATTTTCTTGCCTCTGAAAACAAATCAATCTATTTTTGTTTTATTGTTTGTGCTGCAGTTGCACCCCAACAAACAGGATTGATGCTTTTCAACTTTAGCAAAATAAAAGCACATTTACAATTTAGACATTAATTTATATAATATAGAGTATATATTTAGACTCCTCTCCATCCGTTACTGTCACAGAGGCGTTTGATTGGTCTGAAATTCATTCTGCAGCAGGAAAACGACCCCATAACACAGAACCATAAAGAGTCATAACGGCAGAGTGGAGGAACATGGAGACGCCCACAGAGATCTGCTCTCAGTCTGGGATCACATCAGGACACAAGACACTGAGACACACTGAAGTTCCATCCATACATAAGCATAAGTTGAATCTAAATATTTAAGTTTTCTTTTTTATATTGTATCGTCATGTTATATTGTGTTGTCTCATGCACCAACACAAATTCCTTGTATGTTTATTACATACTCAGCAATAAGACTGTTTCTTATTCTGATATCTGATATTGATTCTACCGCTTTATCCTCCACATGAGGGTCATGGGGGGGCACTGGTGCCAATCGCAGTGGACACAGGGCGAAAGGTGGGGTACACCATGGACAGGTCATCAGTCCATCACAGGGCTCAAATGAAAATACATTTGTAAAAAAGGAAAAATGTGTCTGTTTTTTTTTTAAAAGAAAAACCATAAGGATACAGAGACAATCATCAATAATCCAATTTTTTCATTTAAGATTATACTTACTGTAAAGTACGACGGTACCTCAAAAATTTGATTCACATTTTGGGGAAAACTGTACACTATACTGTCATTTTGTTTTTTTTGACCAAAGGGTGCGACTCAGTCTGAATCAACTGTACTGGGAAATGGGTCATGACATTACCAGTAAGAAGCTGAGGCCGTTTTAAAGCCTCAAGGATCATGGTTTGGCCAACAACATGTTGACCTTTTGAAACCAGAAATTCACAGACATCACCCACAGCCAGGTTTCTTTCTATTGTCTTTCTTATGTCCACTCATACGTGTCATACGTTATTGTGTTTCCCACTAAATGGGAACTCATTTACTATCTGAAACTAGTAATTGATAACAAATTGAGCAGTGGAGTTGCGTTCTATTGGCCATTTAATATATTTGTACTTCCAGGCTGGCTTTAGCGAGGAAACCTCAAGACTACATACATTTTTGATATGGTCTATGGGAGTATTTGGAGTCTCAAGATAAGACCGTCTACAGCAAAAGGATAAACACTCAGTGAACACAAATGGCCTAAGGAGACTATGTTGAAAATAATACAAAAATGTGCATGTTTTCTAGGTTTTTGAAGTATATCCAATCCAATGCACTTTATTTATAGAGTTTATTTATAACCCTAACCCAACAACACAGGTGCCAAACGTGCTGTTGCAAAAATAAATGAATAAAATATTTAAAAAAATAAAATCAGTGAAAAACACAACATCTCACATTGACAAGGCTTTAAAAACAGAGAAAACAACAGTTCTGCAACAACACCAACAGCTCACACTGCATCAAAAGCCAAGGAGAAGTGCGTCTTAAGACAAGCGCTTTAAAAACAGGAATTGAAGGGGCCTGTCTAATATTAAAAAGCAACCCATTCCAGAGTTTGGGAGCCAAGAGTGCGAAAGACCGGGCCCCTCTGAGCTTCAGCCTGATTTTGGGTACAGTCAGAAGCAGCTGATCAACAGTGATGGAGCATAGCACTGAAGCAACTATATCCTTGTATGTGATGAAGTTCTATAGTAACGACATAGAGTGATTTTGAATTGAACTCACTGTGAAAAAATCTAGCAAATAGCAGGCTACCATTTGATATAATTCAACCACCACATCTCATCCCATTAGCTGCCTCATCAAAGCTCCACAATGAAAACACCAAGTCAATGTCTATAGTGAAAGTGGGAGCTACATTACAGGCTACCATCAGCGTAATGGCTTCACATAAAAATGTGTGTGAATCAAAATTGGTATTTACAACATCCATCCTCTCTTATGTACCACACCAAATTTCTGTTGTTATTGCCAAGTTAATATTTTGTGAGGACTACAGAAATAAGAAGATATTACCATAAAATTACTTTTATATGACACAATTATTAGCATACAGTGGCGGTTGCTGGTCTTTGAAACAGGGGAAGCTCATTTCAGGCTCAGTTATTTATGTATGAATTCTGCCCTCCGTTCATTTTTTAGAAAATGCTCTTTGTCCCTCACGACCAAACCCACGTTGATAAAAAATTAATGAACTAACAGTGGAACAAGGAAAACAATAATTATGTAAAGTTGAAACGCTACAATGTTGTTTTTATTTACAGTGAATAATTATCTAACGGAAGCAGAGAAACGGGTAACAGGGTGCCATTTCTATACTTTACATGGCACCAAAACAGAAAAGTCTCTGGTGTTGTGTATATTGTATATTATTATTATATTTCTACAAAGTTGACAATCAAAAACTGACTCTGCTTTTCAGACAGTTCCACCAATCGTCATGTATCAGTGCAGCATCTGCACCCGCCCACTGCTCCGTTGACTCCCAGAGAAGCTGAGCTTCCATGGAAGTGACCATTCTGCTGCATTCATCCAATCAGCATCTCGATCATCGCAGTTTAAAAAAAAACTATTCCGTACAGAAAATTGTGTCAAACGATCTGCTGATTCTGATCAAAGTAGTAGTTGACTGGGTTCTAATGCTCTTTTAGTAATGAAATGTAAATACAACAGCATATATTTAACCATATTTTATGACATTTTAGAGTTACCATACTTACATACTATACCAGTACCATATGGTAACTTTGGGTGACTCACGGCAGTTAGCTTTGCTAGCAGATGCAACCAACAAAACACAATGTGTGACACTGTGAACATTCACACAACTACACACAAAAGTTATACAGAGATCAGGAAAGCACTAACTCTTCAGACAAAGTGAGGAGGTGAGAACTTCACTGAAAATCTGTTGCAACTGGAAGTATCATAAAAAGGGGAATTTAAGGTAAATCATGATAATGGCGGTGAAATAATTTGCAGATAATGAATTATAATTGGCACAACAGATGGTGATGTACAACATATACAGCATCACTCATCCCAAGAGGTAAACATGTACAAGGAACGCTGTATAACGCTGCAGCGTGTGTTTATGCTATAGAAATACATTTTAAATATAAAAGCTTCAATATGCACAATCTCTTAAATGCCTCTAAGCTGACTCACAGTAAATAAGTCCTCTGTTCTTTCTGATCAAATGATCGTTAAGTGGGTTTAAAGTCGACCTTGCAGAAGACTGCCTGCAGAGAAACAGTGCATTTAGGGAATAAGCATTGATTAATCCAAGCAAAGAGCAATTATGTATATTCTGTGGCCATAGGTTGTTCAAAAAATAGGCTGTAATCTACCTTTAACTCATTTAGAGGTCATTTATTGACTGGGCATTAATCTCATGAAACCGCATCTGCTTTCATCTGTAAAAGGGAAAAGTATAAAGTCTGCAGATGTTGCACCAACAATCATTTCTTCAGTCCTCTGCTCTCACGTTTCAGTCACTGTGATATGAAAGTGGGACGAGGGAACCAAACAGCGATGATACCTGCTGAGCCCGAGCGCCTCCTCTGTGTGATTATGCAGATTCACGGAGCCTGAAGCAGACAATACGGCAACTGTGGTAATTCAAACATATTGCTGACAGCGTGCTACTTCAAGCGTCGTGGCAGGTAACCATCCTGGATGGCTGTGTGGCCGTAAAGTCACCGACTCATTCCGCTGATTTACCGCTGGCTTCTCTTCCCACAGGTTTTATGTTGGAAAACATAAATTAAGGACGTATAAATTAGACTTCCTTGCATATTCCCCCTTAATGTGGATGATGTTCATATTTACCATTTACAGTGTAGCGCTGAAGCTGGCCCTATTGTCGTCTCTTTCTCCTCTTTGAAAGCCTGTCACGGTGTCGTAATTCAATTAAAATATCAGCCGTTATGTTTGCAGTCGCCGCATATTCTCAGGGAGCGAGAGCAAAGGGAGATGATTTGTCACAGTGAATACAAATTGTGTCTGAAATACATCATATTTGGATAAATGCAAAGATCTATGGCTTCTGAGACATGCAGCATGCAATCTGAATTATGCATGGTTATTGTTTTATGAGAGCAGCCGTTTTATGAAACAGATTGAGGTACAAGATGTTTGGAACTGTTTAGGTTTTTCAACATGAGGTTCACGGACGTCACTTGCAACCAGGCAATTACAAGACAGCGTTGATCCCCACTCATATGTGTTGTACTTTATCATCAATTGTCCTCCAAAATGGGACATCATTTACTAAATTCACTTCTATTGAAGAAGCTGAAACTACTGAGACCATAAACTCCTCAGGAATGGACTTATCCAGGGTGTAATCCTGCCTTTTGCCCCCAGGACTCTGGTAATGCTGAACGATTAGGGGAACAAATCATTTTAATGAACTGATTCTAATGATTCAGTTACACTAAAAAGAAACATGTTATGATGACTCCGCACTGGACTGAACTGTCTTTGCCATTTTTCTGACTCACTTGCCGACTTCTTGCTATCATCTCTATTCTGGAGGTGAGTGGAGGGAGGAGTCTCCGTGCAGGTAAGCAGGTAAGTCAATGACAGGGGTTCCAGTGTCTCACTACCATCCTTCAGCTGCAGCGTGGTCAAGAAACGCTATGGTCCACTTACAGCTGCAGTATGAGCCAGACTCAGTTATTCTACAGAAACAAGTGAAGTTCAGGTTGTTGTATGTTTTATTGTCTATGAAGCGAGCACCGACACTACAGTAGATATATCCGTGTCGTCCTTCCCCCTGAAACCAGCTCCCGAACTCTGCCAAACAGTATATTACTGCTTGAGAAACAGGGAAACAAATTGTGGAACCTGTGTGTGTGAGGATGGAGAGCACTTTAATAAGTCTACTTGTGTGGTAGCAGTGTTGCTGCTTATGACAGGTGTTGCTGCTTATGACAGATATCTGGGATAGATGCCGCACAGTGAAATTCACGTCTTTGTCTATATCTAAACCAAGATCATTCTGCACTCTTGGTTTTAGAATCCTTAATATTCTCACTTCTGTCAACACCAGGCAGAGATAAGGACTGCGGCTGTAATCATCCCTGAAAATGAATTTCCACCTGAAGTGCTCTCTACCTGCTGGACTCTGATGAGAGTCTTTTGAGAGACTTTCCAGCATTAAATTGTTGCCAAAGTTGCCCAGCTTTAAAGTCCTACAACCTAGAAACCTAGTTCATTCAGGTTGTTCAGGAAATGTTACGTGTCCATGTAATAAAAACTAAACAAAAGGTGAAGCGTTCGTGTGCCGTTGAAGCAGAAATGACAACTGGTGTCAACTTAGTGGGACAAACTTAACTTGAAATATGAGACGCATAAACGTTTATTCTTTCACTGCACACACACGTTATATTTAGAGAGATCTATATGGACAATTCATGTCACAATGACTAAACGATATGGGACACACACAGCTCAGGTGTCTTATACCACGATGACCACTTCTCAGAGAGAGTAATAGATTCTGGTCTGGTCTGTTTTTCATTTGTTTTCAAACAGAGGAACCTGCTGAAACCACCCACACAGCTACAGGAAACTCAACACATGCATCTGTGGGACAATACCCAATTAAGGCACAAGCTCCTCTCCATTAGATCTGTATTCTTCTGGAAACCAATGTTCCCCTTGTTTCTTCCTGTCCTGTCTGTCTGCCCCCATGTTGCCCAACCTCCCCTCCTCTGGGGGTAAATCTCCTGTAAAAGGAGCATCAACTTGTATTATAATTGGTTCCCAAGCACCCATTCCAAAACTATCAGTGCAGGAGCATCTTGATTTGGAAGAGAATTTGGTCCCTTACAAACGAAGATAAGTAGGACGTATTACAGCCACTGCACAAACATAATTAATGATGTTTAGACCTGTTTCTAAATATTGGGAAGTGGGAGTGGAGCTTAGGCAGCACTAAGATTCTTGTGATAATGAATAAAGCAATAGAGCGTGCCAGGGACAGCTGCTACCAAATGGACAATTAGGTGCAACGAGACGAGAGGGTAAATAAAGAGTAAATATGACATGGACAGGAATCCTACAGCAGTTTGTGCTTTGTTCAGTTGCACTGTGTGGAGCTGTAATGATGCGTCCTCACCCATCTGTACACAATAAAGTCACTACAGAGCAGTCGACTGTACTACCGTGAAGTACAGCACAGCACAGCACCAGGCAGGTTAAATCAGCTGTTCCAACCAGCCCCCTACAGGGGTTATTATTTTCATAATCAGTTGATTTGTTGATTATCATTTCAATGAATTACTTAAAAGAAAACACTGACTGATGCTTGACACTTTGTTTTGTCCACAAACCAAAATGATGATTTTTTGTAACATGGTGCAACAGCAACAGACATCGTTAATGAAAATGCTTGACTTTACAATAATAGTAAACATAGCCAAAGCACAAATACACATAAAAGTATAGAGGGTTTATCCCAAAGTTTACCTCAAAGATTTTCAATTCTCACCATTCGAAAAAAGCCAGTTCTCTGCATCTGAAATACTGCTATTGATGCCATGGTCTTCTAAATGGCACCTGGCTAAGGACTATGTGTGCCGTAGTGCCGTAAAGCAAGACAGACAACAATCTCCCTGCAACAAGCCATTTAACCCTTCTGTGACCATCCTGTCTGATACCGGAAAGAAGAGAAATAGAGCTTTGCACCCATATACTTGTCATTACGGTAGCCCTCAGGACTTACGTCCAATTACAGACAAGATTCACTAGTGCGTCACACGTTTGTGACGTCAGCTGATTCCTAAACGGTTGAATAACTGTGAAAGTTTATCTAAAGTAAAAGTTATCTTGGAAAACAGAGGACAAATGGGCAGAAGCACTCACTCATTGAACATTAATATAAATCCAGGCAGGTTATAAGAGGGTTAACCATCACAATGACTCTGATTGTTAAATCTGACATAGTTCTGCTTTAAAAGCAGAAAAACAGTCTTTATTGTCTTCCTGTCTTTAAGTAGCTTTGGCTGTAACTGTCTGTCACAGGTAGCCATTCCTCCTAATGAGTTAGTTTATGTTGCAGGGGAATAAAGGGGCATTTCCCTGTACTATGTGTCCATTTGTGACAGTTTGTACCTGCCTGGTGTGTGGAAAGAACATGACTTTTCCCCCCCGAGGATGGATGACTAACCTAGAGACTTAAATAAAAATCTGTATCTCATAACCTGGAGAGACACACAGAGAGAAAGGTTTTAACGAGGTAAAGGAGAGGGCGAGAAGATCCAGCGCTCACTCCTAATGAAAGGAGAGAATAAAGGATGAGAGAAGAGACAGCGAGGTGGAGAGAGCTATGTAGTGTTTGAAGGAGAAAGAACAAAAAGAGGAGGAGGTAGTGGATGAGGGAAAAGAAGGTTTTCAAGTTTAAGTGGTGGTAATTTATGTCCGAGTGTGAAACTTCAGCTCCACAGCATATTTGTATGTGTCCATTCATCTTGCTTTTGTTTCTCAGGTGGATAAAGTCGAGTAAGGCACAGGAAATCATCCCCATCATCCCAGTATGATGGAGTATTTTTACACATTTTTTCACTACAACTCGACGGCGCCTCAATGACTTGGAGCAGCAGCCACAGGAGTGACATTCAAAGATATACAACGACAGCGGGGTGTGGTGTGTGTGTGTGTATGTGTGTGTGTGTGTGTGTGTGTGTGTGTGTGTGTGTGGCAGCAGCAGTTATAGTTACCCGCTGTATGTCCGAGGTGAGCTGCAGCAGAGTCGGAGACGCTGTCGCTCTGAGAGTCTCCGTCCCTCTGACTGGAGAGTTCAGACTGACGTAGGCCACGGCACTGCTCTGTAGGACAACACTGTTATCCTGCAGAGAAGACACACACACACACACACACACACACACACACACACACACACACACACACACACACACACACACACACACACACACACACACACACTGTTTTCATATCTTAGTGAGGACACATCATAGACATACAGTAATGCCTTCCCTAGCCCGTTACCCTAACATTAACTATCATAACTAAGTGCTAAACCCTAAAACTTAAACTAACCTAAAGTCTTAACCCTGAAAAAACCCTTTAAACTTGTGGAGACCAGACAAACTGTCCCCACAAGGTCAAAATGTCCTCACAAAGACAGTTTTTTTTGCATAATTTGAATTACATTTCTTTTCCATTTTTGCTTCCAGTTACATCAGTCTCAGGTTATTTCAATGTTAGCAGCTCACTGCTCACATGATACTAGCAGTAGCATATGCCATGAAGTAAGTCATTTTTCTGAAAAGGTTCCACTATGACGATCCTTGTGTGGCCTACTGTACTGCATTTGTTTTTCTATTATTGGTTGTGCTTTTCCATCAGTTTGAATCATTCTCCTGCCATTGACCTCTGAACTGACATTAAATAAAACATGCTTGTGTGCTCACTGACCTTTCCCCACTCATAGGACCCGATGTTCCCCAGGGCTGAGCCCCCCCACGAGCAAAACACAGTGGTACGGTCCGGCACCCATCCTCGTTTGGTCTGCTCCGTCAGTGCGGCGATGAGCTGATTCACGATGGCTGAAGCCCCGCCTTGCTGGTTACTGTCATGACTACTGCCAACCAGCACATGGCGATCTGAACAAAGACAGATGTCTCGGAATTCTTTTCTCATCCTTGTTGGGATTAATGACAGAGATCTAGTGAACCTTAATCCAAGGTTCTGTCTAATCCGACCAATTTTCCAACCTTCTTGAAACATACGTATTCGATTTTTTTTTACTTTTACATTTTAAGTGTTTTATCCATCATAAGCCTGCCCCACACATGGGGATTTTCAAATCACATTTGATTTTAAAAACGGGAGAAAACACAGACACAAATGTTCAATGTTTTAATCCTGAGAAAGCACAGACTAGACAATCCGGCCAAGACGCAGGACCATAAAGTTTTTCAGGAGATTCCAGGGATTTGGGATCTCATCAAACCGCGCGTGATTTAACGCGACTTCTGAATTTAAACAGACATGGAGGTGGACTGTCCGTTAATAGCTGTTGTGTGTGTGAAGTGTTGCTTAATTGGATGGAAAGGAGATGACATCACTGGGGAAAAAAGAAAACAAAATACTAAGAAAAACCTTAGGCCTGGACTAATTATTAGAGTTCAGGTTTAGTGAAGTGAGTGAATAATTGCTCTTTTTTTAATATAAAAATACAGTTGTTTTTTTCTCCTGGAAATAAAAGACAAAAACAAAACAAATACAAAAAGCCTGTGTGTGTAAGATTTAGGAGGGTTTATTGGCAGGAACTGAATATGAACAAGTGAATGAAAGAATAAAGACGATTATCCCTTAGATAAAGACTTCTACATGTACTTTAGGCATTTAGTGCGTTTTGTGACACCATGTTGCAACAGCAGCCCAATGACACCTGCATTTTGAAGTGAATTTGAATTTTAACACAGATGGTTGAATGGCTTTTCCTCCCATTGATACAAACGCTCCATCCATATTGACTCATGATTTATTTTGTTTTCATTGTCCAACTCTTTAGATGGGTTGCTTTTTTGTTCGCTGCACAGCAGGCAGTTGTTGCTGATGCTGGTAAAATAAACCTACCACAGCTTTAAATCTCATTCCACAGATCAATTTATTTACAGTTTTTATATTGTGCCATTTCACCCACCTTCCCATCAGGATCATTGAGTTAAGGCTTTGACCTCGGGTCACTGGTAACAGCTGCTCATGTTAAACACACATTTGAGAAGATATTCCTGTGGGAGTTAACATTCAGCAGCCACCGTGCAGTATTTGTTTCCGCTGCACTGCTTTGGGTCAAACCACTGGGCGGCTTTCATTTGCATTTTTAACTTTTACTGTTTCTCTGCTTGTCCATGTACAGAAATCATTTCCGAGAAAAAGAATATTATCTAAGAGTTGTTTATTTAATAGCAATGCGGCGTCATGCAAATGGGTCCTCCACATTAATTCGAGACTTGGAGCCTTTGGAAATGCACATGAATATTCATCGTGTTTAGGGTCGACACAGAGGAGCGGGGGAACAGACATATGATCAAATGCCAACAACCAGGTAAAGTGTGGCTCCTTCCACAGATTTGTGGCCCATATTATCCGCTTTAGTGGCCCATTATGGCTGCCTAATATCACACTGTAAATCAGTGAGGTAATTTTCCACCAGTGACTGGGCAGGACAGGTATAGTAACAGTGCACTGAGGAGGGCAGCTGTGGATGTGTGTGGTCTTCTCTGCAGAGAGATCATTTAAGTGGATAAGGGCAGAATCAGCTGACTGAAAGAGTTCACTTAAAATATTAAAAAAGATATAATATGTTTGGAAAAGACTTGAGCTGGAAAAATGGTCTATTGCTGGAGCCAATCCCATCTGGCATAGGGCAACCAATACTCTCACATTCACACCTATGGTCAAATTAAGATAGTCCTGTGGGAGGTAACATTAAGCAGCCACCGTGAGGTATATATTGAATTATGGGAGGAACCCTGAGTACCTGGAGAAAACCCACATGCACACAGGGAGAACATGCAGTCTCCACAAGGAACCAGGATTCAAACAGGTGACCTTCTTGCTGTGTGGCAACAGTGCTAGCCACCATTCTGCAGTGTGACTCAACTAAAAGAACCTGGATCTGAAATCCAATTGGGCTATAAATCAGGTAGGGCAGAACACAATTACATATCTCATATTCTCAGGAAAAAAGTATATAATCTGTACTACCAGCATTCTGCCAAAAACAATTAATCAGGTCATGAAAGTGAAGCCAATGTGGTGCCTTATTATTATTATCATTATTATCATTATTATCATTATCATCATTATTGTTATTATTATTATCATTATTATCATTATCGTCGTTATTATTATCATTATTATCATTATCATCGTTATTATTATTATCATCATCATTATTATTATTATTATTATTATTATCATTATCATTATCATCATTATTATTATTATTATTATTATTATCATTATTATCATTATTATCATCATTATTATTATTATTATCATTATTATCATTATCATCATTATTATTATTATTATCATTATCGTCGTTATTATTATCATTATAATCGTTATTATTATTATCATTATTATTATTATTATTATTATTATTATTATTATTAATGTTCTGAGGGACAAAACAGGACCACACAATGGCAAAATTAACAATAACATTATAATGGTATTGTACTGTCAGTAAACTGAGGGGTCTGTGGACTAGATCGCTTGTTTAAGGTTGTCTTTAACAACAACAATTAGGATCCCATTTAGATTCAAATAGACTCTAAGTCTAAGAGTCAATACAAGAGTCAAATTTAGAGCCAAATCAACACTAAATATTAAAAATACCAGACAATAAAAAAGTCAAATCGACTCTAAATGGCATATGCAATAGGGTGTGGTCATAGAGTGATTGACAGCAGATGTCATGCACTGGGACCTGCCAGTTGTCACACTCTCAGTAAGCTCCACCCCTCACATTTTCCACAACTCCATCCTCACAACCAAATATGGTCTTTTCTGTTTTTTCTGTTGTATGACTGGAGGCTGCAAAACAGCAGCTTCCAAACCAGTGGGCGGTGCCACGGTGAGCTGATATAAATGGAGTATTAGTCACAATAAATGCGAGCGCTTTAACAAAATCACACACACACACACACACTTCCATGAACCAGGTCTTGTACCCACACTCTTCCAGCATGAAAATAAACGGTGACGTCTCTTTGTTATGTTGATGTATTCAGTGGGTTTTTGAAGTACATTATTTTCATATAAACGGTTTCTTTCCTGCAGTGAGACGTGAGCGGTTTGTCACAGCAACAATGTGACTCAGGGGTTTTAATCGTCATGATCACAGTAAGCCCAGTCATTTCAGTCGCCTCCTCTGAGTAACATTAACTGATGTGGAAAATAACCCACTGCTGCATTTACTCCAGATGTGTTTTTTTTAAATCTGTTCACATCTGGATGAAGCTGCTGGTGACAGAAGGAAGCCACCCATTCTCGGCAGCTCATGTTTCATTTCCTCACATACTAATATGGACGTGTTTACTGTAAGGACCAAGACTAATACAACAGAAAGTGAGTCTGTTAAATACACTAAATACATTCCACCAACAACTATTGAAGCTGCAAAACATTGTTGAAATGGAAGATTACGTTTTCCAAAATAAAGCAGTGAATTTCTACTATATTTCTTATCATCAATTTTGACTCTAATTTACAAAAAAGTGGATCTTGGATTAGAAAATATCTTAAAATGAAATCATAAACTCCTCAGAGAAACATTTACTCACTTAACAAAGTAAAGCGTAGGGTAAATTTCTCATAGCCTTACAAACGGACTTCTTTTTGCATCCCGAGACATCGCCCCCTAAATACCATCCATCCATCTTCTACCGCTTTATCCTCCACATGAGGGTCAGGGGGGTTCTGTGCTAATCTCAGCTGAGGTACACCCTGGACACATCGCCAATCCATCACAAGGACACAATTTAAAGACAAACAACCATTGAACTGGGTCACAAACCTGGGTCTTCAAAAATCAGGCTCCATAATTGAATGAGTGGCTGCAGGACACATGTCAAGACAAACTTGTACACACCTGGGTTGGTCTTTCCTTTCAGGTATCCCACCACATTGTAGATTCTCTTGTAGGACAGCTGGTTTCCAACAGTCAGTGTGATCTCTTTACGCTCTAAGAAACAAGAACAAAGAGAAAAGAGAAGGATTTCAAGTTGAATTTAGGTCACAAAAATATTCAAGACAAATCGTGATGATGCCATTATGTTAGACACTGATCAGAGAGGAAATCCACTGTGTTATTCAATCATACACAAAGCACTCTTTGTTCTCATTATGAATATGAGGTCACACTAGTCATTCTACTTCTTTAAAGATATTTGGATAACCTCCCTCACACAGACAGTTCAAACAGATGTCAAATATAAAGTGACAGCCTTAAGCACATTCTGCTCTGAAATGAACCAAAACCACCTGACAAACATCACGTCCTACATGTGAAGGTCTAAGACAAAGACCATACAGTGGACACAGTGTGTGCTGGACTGCTGTGAGCTAAGCGTTCCTGTGGGGAAGGAATGGTGGCTGGATATCTGAGGGAAATGCAGATGAGGTGCCAGTAAAGATGTGAAGCAGGGGCACAACTGCCCCAGCCTACAGCAGCACCACCCAGAACACTCCTCGTCTGCAGCCTTGCTTTTGCTCCCATTTAATACATTTGAAGAAATTCCCTGCTTTTTCTCATAGGCACCACATAACCCATTTATCACTTTTGACACTGGCACAAATGACTTTGGCTAAAGAGCAGGGATGGAACATGTGTCGCGTTTGTGTATTCAATCTGCAGACACGCAGCAGCCAGACACATTTGTCACAGAGTAATTCCACTTCATGATGAATGGGTTCACAGACGGGGCTGTTTCTGCAGGTAAGAGGTGACTCAAAGTTGGGTTTGGAGAGATGATGAAATTATTTAAAGAGGGTTACAACGTATGTCGGATGTCTTTTAGTGGCTAAATGAAATGTGAAAAGTAAAGGCAGATATTTCCACAGCCACTCTTCTTTTTTCCACTGAGAGACTTTGTGATTTTTGTACAAAAGCAAGCATAAGTGGATAATGGGACTTTTTCTCTGCATGTCATTTGTCTGTGGAAGAAACCCTCAAACAAGATACCTCACCTCTGTCTGAAATGACGTGGAAAAAAGGGATTTTCCCCCCCATCTGTTTTAAAACAGCATATGGCCATTATAGTCTGGGTTGCTGCCTCTCCGGTTAATTCAAGGGATTACTGAGGAATGGTTTTTTTGCAAGTCAAGCCTGGGACACTGCCCCGACAATGACTGACAATTGCCCTCATTGGGAAGATCGTTGGCCCTTGTTGACATCGACAGGAGCCCTGCTGATGGCTGTCTGGTCTTATAATGTCGGTCCATGAGAGAGATCACTGTGATTGGCTGTTTAGCTCCAGCCAATCGAAGAGGTGGAAGATGAGAAGAGACACGAAGGTTGAAGAAATGTGGACGTTTGGTTTGAATGTGGAAACTGCGCTAGAACATTATTTGGAGCAAGTGTCTGTGTGGTGACCAAGTGACAAGATAATGAAGATAGGTATTCTCGTTTCACTTTTTTCACTTAACAACACAGACGACCGCCACCTGCTGGCGAGCAAAGTCATTTACTTTCACAGAAGCACAGATTCTACAGTATGTAATGGTAGCTGGTTGTAGATGCCAAGTGATGCAGCCAGAGGTTGGTTGTTGCTATTTTCTGTTGGCTGACTAATGCAATGTGTGTCCTGAGCTAGTTGAGCGAGTTGATCTATCAAACTTAAATAAAAACAACATGTGTACCCTATTGTAGCACATCTTTACACAGGACTCAGGGTCTGCGGCATGTGCACAGAAGTATGCCAGGGCCTTAACCCTCCTCCCTCCCTGCCCCTCCCCCACATCACAACATTTAACCATCACAATGACTCCAAAGCTGTTATAATAACAATAATTTGGTGTTTGTAGCCGTGGAATAATCCTTTTCCACATTAGGTGTTTAGATCTAGAGTCGCCCGGACTGCTCATCACATGCACAGGAAGTGATTGGTTTCATGTCGAGACAGACAGAGACAACAGCAGCATTGCTTGTGTAAAGTGAGACAGCTGCAAACACATTGGCATATGACTGAAAACACAAAGAAGTGTCCAAGGAAAGTTTCAGACTTCAATTCTACTGCTCAAAAATCACCAAAGTTTACACCGTGAAGCTTTAAGGTTTTAAAGGCATTAAACAGCCACTCATTTTAATTGAAGAGTGACTATTTTAAAAGACTCATCAGGGCCACATATACATTATTACTCATATTTAGTAATCACATTTGATGTCAAAGCGAATGGATTCCATCAGCAGCAGACTCATACATTTATCCCATAAGTGTCACCTAATGAAAAGAGAGCGTCCAATTTTCAGAAGCATCACACTGCTGTTCTCTGCAGGCCACTAAATGTAGAGGCAAAACTCAGTCAGTGCATGTGGGGAAACCTGCACACTGCAATCAATAGTGGTGTAATTAAAGGGCCTGGGAGTCATTTCTATATAACCATTTTAAGCTGTTCCGCTTCACTCGCCTCTCCCTCCGCTGCCTCACAATGTAATTGCCACGGAAATCTGTTACGCTCCCAGCATTGGTTCTGAGGGGAGAGACAGAAAATGACAGAGTGAGACACAGAGACGCGACACATGGGGTAAAAATGTGGAAAGAAAATGAGACAAAAGGAGGAGTTTGAATATGAAACTCATCTACTGCTCTGATTGGTTTGAGATGGATGGTGGAGGATTTCATGTGCGAGTAAACTTCACACCTGAGCTCAGGCCCCCACTTTATGATATTAAAGACTTATCCCATCCAATCCAATTTATTTATAAAGCACAAGCAACAGTTGACCAAAGTGCTTTACAGTAGTTGAATTAAAATACAGCGACATCTCACCCACAGAGTGCCGAACACCAGAGTCACACTGTCTCAAATACAGCAAAAAACAGGTGAGTCTTTAAACTTAGACAGAGAAGAGGTCCATGACAGTCCATTCCACATTTTAGGGGCTACAACTGCACTTCAGCTGCAAACTAGGAAACACTAGGAGCAGCTGATCTTAGAGACGGCAGAGGGACATAAAGGCTGCAGCACGTCAGAGAGGTAGAGCAGAGCATGACCATTTAGACATATGTACACAAATAAAAAGGATTTCAAATCTATTCTGTAACGCAATGGGAGCCAGTGGAGGGAGGCCACAACATGTGCTGTGTGTTCTAGTTAAAAGGCGAGCAGCAGCATTTCGGACAAGCTGAAGGAGAGAAAGGGAGGCCTGGCTAACCCCAGCATAAAGGCTTTTACAGTAGTCCAGACAAGTTGTAATAAAAGCTTGAATCTATTTCATAGAACACAGCTGATCTGTTTACCAAGTTTTAAATCACAGTTAACAGAGGGTTTTACAGAAGGAGCCGAGGTCAGTCGGAGGACCAAGAACACCACCTGCACAGAACAACAGAACTTTTTATAGAACTGTTGTTGTTTTTTTATCATTGAAACTTCAAAAGTCGAGCAGTTGTTGGTGTGATTTTGACGTCTTGGTTTCAGTGGTCTCTACTTCCTGTGTGATTATAGCTTGTTAGCTTAGGTTCAGTTTTATTGTCCACAGCGAAGTGGAAAATTGTCTTTCGACACAAAGACACACATCACAAACACAAACAACTGCTTTGAAAAAAGAAAAGACAACACACACATTCTGGTTCTTGGAGTTCAATTACAGGCAATTCAATTCATTTTTATCATTTAACTAATTAACAACTGAACTGCACTTGGTAAAAGAAAAGGACATTCTTGCTAAAGACAGTACAAACTCGGGTTCTTGGAGTTCAATTACAGGCAATTAAATGTAGTTTAAGACTCAGGGTTATTATTAACTGCGCTTGGTAAAAAATAAAATCAATTCTTGCAGATATTTTTAATGGATTGTACGTGTCTAAAATGCCTTGGGGGAAGCAGTTCAAATTTTACTTTAATTCTGAAATTCATAATTATAAATGAACCTCAGTGAATCATCTTTACCTCACGTTTCCCTCTCATTCTCATGATCACTGCACTTTTTTCTTTTCTTTTTTAATCAATTGCTACGTAGCCAATGCAGCATCATACCTGCTCTAACCAGTATTACATTCTTTATCATTTACACAAGTCATTTTAGGCAAGTATTTTTTTCTTGTACCACTTTAGTCATGATGTTTTATGTCTTGAGCCTCATCGTGTATTTTTGTGCCCCCATATATTTGTATTAGATAGATAAATCTTGGTCATTTAGTCATTAAGCTCAGTTCATCTAAAGAGTTATTTTTAGGAGCCTTAAAAAAACCGTTGGCAACATGTTTTATCGTCAGTCCCTTCTATGAGAACACTGTGATTAACCACAAATAAAGATTTATTAGTTGCCGATGAGCCAAGTTACCCAGTCAAAGGCTGAAGTGGTGGTTTATGATGTGCAGGCAGAATAATGTGACTCCGTGTCACACAGTCCCTGCACTCGTTTCCATCAGCACACTCCACTCACTCTGGTCATGCTGCTGAATTTAACTCGGATAAGAAGAGCGTTCATGCTCCTCAGCAGGAGAAATAGAGTAAACAGGAGTTTAACAACACAAGTAGTGATGGACTAACTTGGTTAATGTGAGGACTAAAGACCAAAGGAGAGACAGAGAGACAGAGAATCAGGGCCAGGGACCGAGGCCTGATGGGAAACGTGGTGTGTTCAGAGAATTAATCAAGCTAAAAGGGCTTGAAGAAACACAAACACATACTTGTTTTTATATCTTAGTGAGGACACCTCATAGACATAATGCATGTTCTAGCCCCTTACACTAACCTTAACCATCACAACCAAGTGTCTTACCCTAATCTCAACCCAATTCTAACCCTGAAAAAGCACTTTGAAGTTGTGGGACCCAAATAAAATGTCCTCACGGAGATAGGTCTGCACGGTTGTTTGGACCTCAAATAGATATAAATACAAGTGTACACACACACACACACACACTCACACACACACACACACACACACACACACACACACACACACACACACAGATTTGCTGAGATATCACAAAAGGATTACTTAAGATTGCAGAGTGCATTTGTTTTTGCTGGTGATCAACTCAGAATAATTATTTAAAACTGTGGAGTGTTATTTTTAAATATAAACCATTTTCAATTGCGTTCACACATTAATGATTAAGGAGCAGGTCACACAGAGACCCGCTGCACATTTATATATCAGAATCAAAATCACAAATGTTTTATTGATCCTCGGGGGAGAAATTGCTTTCATTACAGCTCCTCCTCCAAGACCAGAAAAAAATATTCACAACCTTTACTAAGATACATATACTCAGATATTAAATAAGGTATGATATACTAAGGAAAATGCATAATAAAATATTTACCTCTGTGTCAAATACACAAGAACCAAATAAATAATACCAATATACAGTATATAATCAGTATTAAAAGTAAATTAATTGTGATAAGTGAACCACCCCTGCACTGCTGCTAGCCTGATAGTATTGCTTGACAGATCCTGTTTGCAGATGAAAAATAATAATGTTACAGATTTTCTGCTCATGAAGACAAAAAAGAGGCAGAACAACAACAAAAATCAGCCAATGTTATGCACTGCAGCTTGAAATGAGATTTGTGTGTGACAAAGTGAAGGTTTAGAGATTGAATCCAAGTCAAACACAGCAGTGGGAAGTGGACTGGACAAGAGACTGGTGAGCACAGAGTGGTGAGCACAGAGGAGGATGTGGCTCTAGGCAGAGGCAGAGAAACGGAACGTCTGCAAGCACAAGATACAATTTGAGATTCTGGTGAAAGAGGTTGCCAAACAAATTTGTAAAGTTCGTGGATGGACTGCAGTCTGTCACGCTGGGGGTTCAAGATGTGTCTTTTTTGGCACTGGTGATCAGGTGGACGATGAACGCACAAATATGGAGACGCCACCATCATCAGTGCAGCCTATTAGCTGATCAGGCTGCACAATTTGCAAGGTGATATCAACATTACTCGCCTTTTTACACACGCAGCCCTTTAGTAAATCAGGTCAATGGTATTTATTCAGCTGAAAAATGTAAATAAAAGATAAAAAGAGGGCAGCAGGACTCCAGAATCCGATTTTTTTCATCCAAAAAACATGGAAATTAGAATGACTGCCTAGTGATTTATGACTGTCACTGACCACTGCAGTTACTGTCTACACAATTCTTTTTTCCAGACTCAAATGTGACCTACTTGTGGCCATCATGACCCAGACCTTTGACAACCAAAATCTAAGCACACAGTCCTTGAATCAGAGTGAGGCTTTAATGGGGCTGCAAGGTCCCAGTCGCCTCTGATACCCAAACTGTGACCGAGTCCACTTGAATATTCAGCTGCAATCCCACGAGAAAGATGGACCACCAACAGAAAAACAAATAATCAATACAATCAAACTGGTATTAAACTTTATAATGAGATGATTTTCTATAAGTTCCAGCTGAACACTACTGCACATATCCTCAAAGGACAATAAACACTGGCTGTAGATGCTTAAATGTCTACACACAGTGCTGAGAGCGGTGTGAGCGCAACTGCGTCATCTCTCCAAGGTCTGGTAATCTCAGTGGAGGCTCCACTAAGCAATTAACCAATGACCAGCCAATACAGTCAGACTTAATTGAATGGGAATTAAAAGAGAAAATACGGTGAAAGGGAATTAAAACGAGAGGGAATAAAATGAAAGGAGTCAGACTGATGGAAACTAATGATAGTGGGATCCCAAGAGTGGTCAGGGGTAATGCCAATCGATTGGAGACAGATTACATATCTTTCTCTCTCTCTCTCTCTCCCCCTTTGTTTCTCCCTCTCTCTTGTTCGCACCTCCATCTCTTTCTAACTCATTAGTTGTAATGGGAACACTGTGGAAAAAAAGCCTTTCTTGCAAAACCGATGGACGTACATCAAACTTGAGCTTAGACAATCTAAGACAGACACACACACACACACACACCCATAATACCCCTGCCATAGTTGTACTAGCATCAGTGGCACTATTACGATGACACGATACATAAGAATGTCTGCTGACAGACGTATAAAATACTACTTATAAACAGGTTATAAACAACTTTCCTGTCTGTTTCAGTTGCTGTTTGGTCACAGGTACTTTTCCTTAAAGCCAGTGTTGTGGTTTGTCATGATACAACATACAATAGATGAATGCTATACTCTTTATTGTTTTGGATGTGGACTAACGCGGTTCTTTGACAAAGCACAACATAAACAACGCTGTTTGAGGATCGATATAAATGTTGATGGTGTTGTTTTTCTCTTTTTCGCTTCAGAATCCGTTTAACATCATGGTTTAAGTGTTGTCTGATTCAGCAGTAAAACACAATATTTCAAGTACACCGTGAGGCCCTTAAATCACTTAAAAGACATTAAATCAAGATATATGTGTAACAAGGATTAGACAAAGCAACAAGTTTACAGAGGGACAAAGGGTGAGACTGAGGAATGTAATAAAGTCAGGAATACTGCAGCGTATGCAGAGGGGTGGGAGTGATGGTGCTTACTCTCACTGGAGCTTTTGTGTCAGTACATCGCAATATTATCGTGTTGTGACTTAATTATCGCCATCATATCGTATCTTGGTATATCTGGTGAATCCCACCACTTGTATACAGGACTTCCAGCCATGGCTTATTTGCAGTCCTTGTCACTGGTTATGCTTTTGAGAAGTAGAATCCATCAATCTAGCAGTCACACAAATACAAGACGCTATATTTACAACTATGAGAACAATAGCTGAAAGAAACAAATGTCCTGTTTAAGCCATAATCTGCTTAAGTGTAGAATGTTTTGAGATCAATTAATGTCTTTATTTTTGACAGTAAGATATTCTAAGTCTTTGGACCTTTAAAGTGTAACTAAATCCCTTAAACCAGTGCATATAAGTAAATATGAATGCTATTGCTAATCCAAGTGCAAATCTGGTTAGTGTACATTATTGAAATGATTAATTATCTATTGTTTATCCACTGCCTCTCTGGTCAAACACCAGCTATTGTGCCCAGACTCCTCCCCCTTTCATAAAGCTAGAAGCGTTGCTTCGTTGTCTTTCTCTCTCCACCAGTTGCAGTGCAGCGTGAACTCAGCGTCAGGTTTCATTACCGGACCATGTCCCCTGCACTCTTCCTTCCTTCTCGTCTCCCTCACTCAGCTCTCAGCCCACTCCCATGGCATTTTTCAAATAGAATCAGCCTCAGAAGAGAGGGTTTAGTTACACTTTAATTGAGAAAGAGCAGTGTCCAAATGCACCTTTTCTAGTGGATTATTTTAGAATCCTTTTAGTGAGCAGTTCAGGGGCGAGGCCATTTGCACAGAAAAAAAAAAACAGGTTAATAAATAAAAAATATAAATTCCCTACAGTGGCCTTCACATAACACACACTCACAAAACTGCCACTTACACTTTCTCCTTCACTGGTTATCGATCACATTCATGTGGGTGAAGCAATTCTTAGTCATTTGCATCATAAGCTTTCACTTCAAAATGCAACCGGGGATCGCTGTCATTTTCCCTCTGACACACAATAATGAAATGTTTAAGCTAAAAAGGTTCAAAGGAAGTAGGCACCATCACTTCCTGTTGTTGATCTTGTCCAGGTTGGAATAATTGTATATATGATTTATATAAATATGCAGAATACCTCCTATAATGACCACTAATTGTGAGTAATCAACCAACACACAACATTTCAAAAATAATATTTGTGAACATATTCTGGAGGGATGTTGCTGTGGCATGAAGTGTGCAGGCTCTACTTCCTTTCAATGTTTCTGTTCTGCTGTCCTTACACCTTCATGGTAAAAGGATCATATTTTTAATATTTGGTTTTTATCATAGATATTTGCAGTGGTACATCACTGAGAAAGACCTCAAACCACTAACAAGGAAGTAAACCACGATACTCAGACAAGTGCCTGAAAATTATTAAAATCTGTTACCACTTATTTTTTAGGAAATACCACAACCACAAGGGCTCAAACAATTGAAAGCTTCAGAGCAAAAAACAAGGATTAGGGGCCAGGATAGGACTGAGGTTAGGATTAGGATAAATATGTGGGATAAGATTAGTGGATACTGTTGGCTCACAGCCTGATCTGAGCCTCTGAATGCAGACACCTTGTTCGTCTGTAAGGTGATGCTGAGGGACAGTGACAGAGCGGCGGTATATTACACTCTCGGAATGAGAATGGGCTGCTGGCATAACACTAACGGTCTGCATGTGTGTGTGTGTGTGTGTGTACACAAGTGTGTGCGTGAGTGACTTTTATCTGTGCAACATGGGAAACAGCAGAAAGCAGTGATCCAGTCTGTGACCACCTGCTTGGATTTATTGGGGACTAAATGGAAATGGACAGACCGTACACGCCTACAATGGGGAAACCAGGAGACAACAACTCACCCCTGCTCTCATCCCACCAAAAAAATAAAAAATAAAGATTACAGGGGGAGCATGTAGGGATGGAGAGAGTGAGGGAGGGAGGGAGGGAGGGAGGGAAGAGACATGAGAGTGAAGCCTTAACCAAGGGACAGACGAGTCAGAGTGCGGCAGAGAGAAGGAGCAGAAGATGGCAGTGTGGTAGAGGCCTGCAGTGAGGATGCTGCGATAAGAGGCGATTTAGGCTCTTAAATGTTGGAATTACCACTGAATATTGTGTCACCTCATCTCTCTCTTTCTCCTCCACAGACCTACGGCGACACCTTAACACGTGCACCACCATTTACCTTAAAATGCCAAAACTACTATGTCGTTTTTCTTCAGCTGTCTTTAGTTAAGTTTTCTGCTATACACAAACAAATTGACTTCTGAAGTGGACAAATATTCAAAATTGGAGCTCCACTGAGCACTTCACACACAACCCTGTTACATAATCTTGACAGAAACAGATGTTTCTTACTCATTCTCTCTCTTTTAGTGACTACATCTCTTTCCCTTGATAAGAGCAGTGATAACCAGGGGATCATGGCAAAGGTGGAAACTCATGACAGTCGTGAAACCACGAGGCAACACGAGTGCTTTGTGCAACGATAAAAAGTGAATACAGCCACAGTGAGCATTACTTGAATAATGTATTAGCTTGAGAAGCCACAAAACACCTTGTTTCCAAACACAAATTGGCAACAAGACAAAAGGTGAAAAGTGTAAATGCACATGTTTTTACGGCATGGCTGTAATTCACATAATTTACGTAAGTGTTTTTTAGCCTTTTCTCTGTGGAGCTCCCCCTAGAGTTTTGGAGTTGGTTTTAAATTCATTCTGTTATGACCCATTTAACCTTCTTCAGTACAATTTGTTCCTCTCCTGCCTGGTTTCATTGTGCACTTGTCTCACTATTTCAACCCTGCAGTCTTCCATTTGAATGACAGGGGGATATCTACGCTGCCCTCTCTTATCATCTATTCATCTCCTACTAGGCAGAGGAAATTAAACTCTCACCATATATTTCTTTTCTTTGTTGTTTTTTCAAAGATATTTTCTGCTGGGTTTTATACGGCTTGCTTTAAAAAGGAGACAAAGTCACTACTTAGCATGCTGATTCCTCGCTCCGAGGGTCGGTCATTTACGAGCACAATTCCTTCACATTTTACTTTGCCTTCAAGGGGACATGTGGAAACAATCACGGTATCTATTATGTTATGTATCAATTCATTCTCCTTTTGTGTGAAGGACACTCTCAGTGGTCTCCTCCTGTTAGATCTTGTCCCTGCATCTCTTCTCTCACCTCATTCGCTGTAGGTTAATTAACAGCTGCATCTAATTTATGACAATCTGACCGTGAGGCTCACCCGAAGGCTAAGTCACATTTCCAAGCAATCAAAATTGTACTGCAATAAAATAGTTCAAGTAATTAAGCAGCACAAAAAAAGTGCAAGCAAGCACAGCATGCAACTACAATAAAAAAACAGGAATGCAATAAAAGGCGGGTCAGAGAGCACGTTTATATAAACAGTTCCTATGACTGCTAATGTTTGCAGAGGGTTATTTTCAGGTTGCCCTGTGCTGGAGGAAACATGAAATAATGGAGTGAGAGTAACATTCTGCACGAGTCACTGAGCAGCCTGCTGGGCGACAGGTTGGGCGACAGGTACAACGACATATAACATATAGATTAGATGTTATCTCTACATGCTTCTTTACCTTTACTCCTATTGCTTTTTCCTTTATCCACACTTAGGGTCAACAGATACAGACTCATGAAGCTTGACATGAAAAACACCGTGGAGGGAAGTTGCTGAGAGCTGCCACTTTGTAGTTTGTAGTTCAAATTTGAAAAGTTTCCCAAGTGGCATCAGTAGACACTGAGAGCTGCTCATGCTCCTCTTCAGGTGTTGATTACAATAAAAAAACCTCCAACTCTTTCAGAAAAGACCTTTTGTTCACCTCACAAAGCACATGGGGAAGATGAATCAATAAAACACCACGGTATAATTGCTGTTATTAGTCCCTAGATATTATTAGAATCCTTTTTTTTCAAAACACATCACACCTTGGTTTAAGTGCTAAAATCTAGACTTCTGTATTAACAGTTCTATGATTCTAACTAAAACTGACAAGAAACGTCTTCTAGAGCCTAACAGAGGTCCAGCTGCCTTAATGTGTAGCACTTAAATTCCATGACCTGGACGCCTGAGAACCTTCACACACGTCATAACCCTTTACATAATTCATACCTGTGTTGGGAGGCTTTGCCAGTGGAACGCAGGAGTCTCCCTGTTCCTGCTGTGCTGATGGAGAGGACAGCAATTTCTTGGCCAGAAAAGCAGAAATTGGTTGAACCAAAAGGGAAGTCAGACTTCCAGCTAGAGAGAAAGGAAACAAAAGAGAGTTTATCAGTGGAAATCAAAGCACAAAAAGAGAAAGCAAGCGAAAAAGTGTAAAAAGGCTAAAAATACACATACAAGGCTGAGCTAAGAGTAAAACTCGTTTCAATGCCACCTAACACTCACTGGCCACAGGTAAACCTATTAATATAGGAGGTAGGACACCTGCCCCGGGTTTGACGGGCTGTGTTTTCAGAGAGAGTTTTTATTTAAGTTACTGTTGTAAGTTACTTCTGCTTTTATGTTTTTGACCATTGTCTGTAAACCCAGGAGAAGAATGCGTGACATTCTCAGTAGATACTCAGACCAACAACTACGCTACATTCAAACCGTCACTTCACTAACCTTTTCTACCCATTCTAATGCTCAGTTTGAACCTTAGCAGGCCATCCTGAACAACTTTTTGCTTATCTTCACACAAATTCATACACAATTCAGAGCCTTTATTCTGAATAAATATGAACTGATTCCATGAGATGCTGTTGCTAGAATAGAAAAAATGTATCTGTTATTTTTCCTGATGATGAAACAATGTTTTGGTCCGATATTCAATTCCTCAAAAAAAGAATTGGCCCTTGACCATCAGCTCTAGGTGAGTGGCTCAGTGGTTAAGACAGGTACCCTGTGTGCGAAAGACATCATGGTCGCAATGATCGCAAGTTCGACTCTGATGGTACTCAATTCAATTCTGCTAAATGACATGTAATGTAACGCTTGTTGTGATTGGCCAAAACTTTCAGAGAGCAAATCAGCTGAGCAGAGTTTTTGTGTGCATATCAATTAATTTAAACTGACCTAATATAATATTGGTGTGCCACAGGGGCGCCGTGGTTAACTGAAAAAAAAGACACAGAAGTTTGGTTTGGTTAATTATACTGGTCAAGAACAATTATGGGAACGCTTAATCATCACAGTTATTCATTTTCTGTGTGATTTTGATTTCAGCCCTCAAAAGGTTGGTGATTTCAAGGTCAGATGGAGCTATGTACAGAGAAAAAATGGATCTACTTCAAGAAATCTTTTGTCCTTTTTTGCATCACCACAACAACATCTATTGTTTCCAAACATCATTTTACTCTTGTGCTACCAGTGCTTTCAGAAACTCACTCCCAATATTATGAAAATGTGAGGGATAAGGAAATTGTCGAGCTGTAAACAACAATATTTCCACAAAGAAATGGGAGGAGGAATCAGCCATAACCAAGAAAGTCATAACTCATGATACCATGCACACTTTGCCTGAAATAACTCATTTCCGTAGCCAGTTGCTTCTTGTATACCCCATTAACTCAAGCATATTGTTACTTTGCTGCTGATCCATACTTCTAATCAATGCTCTAACCACAACAATCTTTGAATTTAAAAACAACCTTGTGGCTTTCTTGCAACAAATCTATGGTCAATAGCTTTCTCGAGTATCACACCAGTGTCCACAAAATGAGGAATAATCCACAAATTAGATAGAACGTGATAAGACAAGGGGCGGTGTGGGAAAGACAAATAAATGAGGGGGTAAATAAGGCAAAGGGGAAGAAAGGGACTGAGAAATCAGGAATACATTGGAGAAAAATACAGCCTTAAAGGAGACGGGTTCAATAGGTGAGAGTTGAGGCGAGGAGGGAAGGCAACGAGTGAATAGTAGATGAAGACAAGTCCATGGAGAAAGTCAGAATAGGTTGAGCAGAGGGAATATAGTGAGGAGATGAGACAAGAAAGAGGAGAAGCAACCTTTGCATCCTTCACAATAGTTACTAGGAGGCTAAATTAATTTAGTATTGTTCTTTAAACTCCTAGAAAAAGTTAGTAGTTAGTAGAAAAGCTGCCCTTGGAGGAGAAAAATGACTCTTTAGTGAATTTTGTGGTTCGATCAGAAATGACTGAACGTTGGAGACGTTTGTAGATGAAAGGCATTTCTAAGAGGAAAGCTGAAAAATGGCTTTTGAAAGAAATAATTGTTTCTTCACATTTTTATCCAAGAGTTGAAAGGACTTTTTTTCTAACAGTATGATCAGCAAACCCAGGCAAATGTTTTTTTCAAGCTCAATATACATTTTTCAACATACTTTAGGCAATGTTCTTACTTTAAGACGCCATCTTCGTCTTGGATGCATGTGACACCAAGTTTGTGATGTTTCAACAATTCATGCAAATCCAACCAAATGTTGTGACTGTGGCACGAGGTTGCATTTTGCATTCTTTCTTTGAGTGTTCAGCAAGGCAAATCACTGTGACATGGGCTATTTCATCTTACATCATTGATCAATACTTCTAAACAGTGGGTCATGATGAAAAAGTGGGTCACAAGATAGAACAATACAGTTTACACTGGGATATGTTGCATTCAGCTGTTCCTCTAACCTCTCCACAGACACAGTAAGATGCAGGACACTCTCATCAATCGGCGAATTTGTTGCAAGGCTCCGCCTTTGCCTCTTGGCAATCGTGTCTTCTCAGAAAACGACATTTTGTAACGAGCACCCAAATTGGTCAGTTTGACTTTTGTAACGGAAACTGCCACTTTATGCTGTTACAGCTCAACAAGGAGACACAGAAAGGAAAGAGCAGAGAGCAGCAATGGCAGAGAAAGCTGTACTGAATACAGAGTGCACAAAGCAGATGGTCGGGTCGTGTCACACATCCATCGCGGTAGGGTTTGGATTTGTGGCAATGACCAATCGTTGACATTCTTATGATGATATCACGGCGGCCAGGCTCTGAGACACAAACTGCTTTATGTATCGGGACAAAAAAAGATACACTGCATGGACAAAAAAAAAAGGGTCACATGGTTGGAGCGCCTTTAGCTTTGATTACTCACTCATTCACTGTGGCATTGTTTCCATAAGCTACTGCAATGTCACAAGATTTATTTACGTCCAGTGTTGCATTTGTTTTTCACCAAGATCTTGTATTGATGATGGGAGAGTCGGGCCACTGAGCAAAGCCTTCTGCAGCACATCCCAAAGATTCTCAATGGGGTTCAGGTCTGGATAAATCCAGGCAGTGTATAATGAGGCACACTGTGTCGACAAATGATGGGTGCCAGGGTCACACAGAGGCCTTTGTAATTTGTGCATATGCATAGTATGAACATTAACGTTGTGTTATGGATAACATATCATTTCCTTTCCAAAATTAAACAGAACCTAATACAACTGGGCTTTCAAAATGCTAAGCTAGTTGTCAAACAAATGCAGTAATTAAAATGCAGCTTGTTTTGTGCTGCACAAAAGCTGTCTTTTTTTTTCAGTTCACTCTTTAACAGTTTTTATGTTGGACTTTAACCTCCTCTATTCTTCTTCCCTTCTTCGGTAAAGCAAGAAACTCAACAAATCAATACCTGGGCTGTGTCCATGTGCAGTAAATCACTCTCTAGATTACCGGACACTGATATTAAGTGATACCTGGATTGGCAGACTGGCTCCATAGGACCAGTGTTTCCTTGTGTTGTGTGTTAAAGGGCAAACCTCTGACATCTTGACACATTCACAGCGGCGAGACGAGCCACTGCCTCCATGATGTGCAGGGCAGCCAGAAAATCATCAAACCACTTAGATGAAAAACTGTCAGGACGCAAGTGTTTGAGGAAGTGAGAGAAACTGCTTGATTTCCCAGCTGATGTCTGTGCATCACTGGCAATATAGTGGATGATGTATAGGTGAAGGGCATTTAATGTTTTCAACCTTAATGGTTATTATTTTTGATGTAATGGTGACACACACGACATCAAACTCTAATCATACCTTAAACACTCTCTTTTATTGTGTCTAAACTCAGTCTGGATTTGATTTGTGAATATTTGGGCTGTACCTTTTTTGAAAAATCACAGGTGAATGAATATTATATGATACACTATTCCTATTTCCATTACTTATTATTAGTAATGTTGGACATTTTCTTTTCAGTACTTTGAGATCTACGGTGTGGTGTCATGATTGTTTGCTCAGGATGATGGTTGAGTTCGGGGGGTGATGATAACCGTTTGCCTAAAAAAAAAATAATAATAATAATGCGCATCCAGCTTTTTGATGCTGCTGGATAGGAAGATAGAAACTTCAGGACACATAAATAAATCACCCATACTGCTCGAGCTCAAGATGAAACCTATTCATTGATGAATCAACATGTCAGTCCCTCCAGGGTTTAAGCTAGAATCTGTTCAAACCAAGTCCTTTCCTGGGTTCAGAGCTAGAAAATGAACTAGTTCCTCATAAACACACTGGAACGTTCTCGTACCATTGCATAAATCAGCATGACAACTAGTAACGTTTGTTGGGTAAAACCGGTCTTGAAATGTGAGCTGCTGTACATGTCACCACATTTTGTCTCAAACACTTTAGCACCTCTTCATCACTGCTGATGACTACGCCAAGAACAAATGTGTTCAAAATGTGTTCCTTTCAAAAAGTTCATGAAAATGCAAAAACATGATGATATACAAACACAAGCATTATAGAGGTACAGGTTACCACTGACTGTTATTTATAGCCAAACATGAGATCAAATTTCCTTAACATTATTTGATAAATTGATTATGGTTTTACCCCTGG
Source organism: Solea solea (assembly GCF_958295425.1). Lineage (NCBI taxonomy): Eukaryota > Metazoa > Chordata > Actinopteri > Pleuronectiformes > Soleidae > Solea > Solea solea. The sequence continues at coordinate 744,253 of NC_081142.1, forward strand.
AGCAGATGGATGCCACTGTTTTTGTCCATGTTTATTACTAATATTTGTCTTCCACTGCAGCTCAAATTGCCTAGAGCTGGAATGATCTAGAATCATGAAACTTTGCCAAATAACTGAGAAGAATGAGCTTTCCTAGAAACACGAGCCCTGTTGGCCAATTGGTGGTGCTGTGTTTATATATACTGTATATATAAAAACATGAATTCCCTCTCACCCACTTGGCCAGTCTTGTGTGTCCTCTACCAGAGGCCTGGGAGCCTGAGGGCTCTGCACAGTATCTTAGTTATTCCTGAGTGCATGTTTCTGCACAGGAGATCTCAGATGTTGTTCCTACAATCTGTTGGAGCCACTCAGAGTGTTCCTCTCACCACTGGCACCACAGTTGCCTTTACTCCCCATTTTCCTTCTTCTTGATGTCGCTTGGGATTGCCACATCTATCACTGTACTGTCCACACATATTGATCATAACTACGTCACAATCTCGACCCTCGAAAGCAAAGGTGGAATCGAAGATTTAACCGTGCCCCTAGTCCTGTATGCGTGCCAGAGCAGAGTGTTGTGGTCATTGGAGCATGACTACAGGTTACCTCCTCCTGCTAATCTGAAGCTGCTGCTGGCAACTGCTGATTTGGGCGACACATCGACCAAACTCGAACCCCCTCCCACTTCTCTGAAATCCCCAGTGTGTAAGTATTTCCTGTTTGAGACACAAAATAAATGACTGTGTTTATAGCATCAGACATGTGACCCTATTCAGTGGTGGATTAAAATATTAAACAAATAGTATTAATGTACTGAAATACAGAGCAGGTCACATCTTACTACAACGGTGTTTCCTTCCATGTATGATCATGTTATTGGAGGTCAGTGCAGATGTAGTGGCCTTAACAACATAAAACTGTCACATTTATATTGTTAATAAATGATTTAAATTTGACAATAAGGCCTTAGTGTGGTACAGTGCAAACAAATGGATATTATATCAGTAACACCATGTAGACATTATCATTCATAATGACATAAATCCAAGATCCTATCTTGGTACATACTTTCATCCTTAGCTTACAAAAAGGCCTCGTGAGGCAGTCTGATGGTGGCCCATCTCACCATGATCCCCTTTTAGAAAGTCTCCTGAACCAAATAGTCCATTTCATTTTTCAATTGAAGCCTGTGATTGGGTTCATACAAATGAATATTTTCTACATGGGCAGTGTAAGCAAGTCATGATGGAAAGAGTGTCATTCTGTCAATGCTGTTGTACTGTTAATGTCTCTAATCTTTGAATGCCATTATATTGATATTAACCTTTTAGATTTATTGAATATTTAAAGACCGATGAATTGTTTGGTTTTATTAGGATTTTGCTGACTAGCTGTCAAAAAAACTATTAATGAATTAATGTTACCGTTGTGAAAGAATGAAGCACATTCAGGCTTCAGGAAATACATTTTACAGGCTCAATACAAGATTAACTGTATTATGATTTACAGTGGATATCTCTGTGGTGTAATATTGACAAAAAAGATCATTATCGAGTGACTAATAGTACACTAGCAAGAATTTGTCATGCTGTAATCTCAGTGCCAACAAGGTTAAAAAAAAAAAAACTCAATATCTGTGAAGCTTCTTTGTGGTGTAGACGTTCACTTGTCCTTGGCTCCTTCCGTATGTGGCTCTATTCGCTCTATTGATTTAACTTCATTGTTTAAAAGCATATTCTCCTGAAGAAAGAGGAGCAGCAGCACTTACACAAAGTCCTCAGTGAGTCAGAATACACCACAAGCAATACGTGTTTTAAAAGAAGCAAACTTGTGCAAGGTAGCTGAGACAAAACAGGTCTGATGCTACTGTTTCCCTCCACTATCAAACATCACACAAACATTTTGGGTTACGTTCATTGTAAATATACCACGACGCTCAAGTGACTGTGCTCGGTACGCGAGCTGTGCTGGGAGGCACCCAGGGGCAGTAAAATCTACTTTAGGGCATATTCTTTTTTAAGAATATGTTGGAAACAATGAGTCAATTCAGTCGACTTCCTTTATTGATCAAGGCAACTGATCAAGGACCAACTCCCTGTGAGCTACAATAACTTACCAATCCTAAGTCTATGGACACTGTGACTTTCTGACCCTCATAATCTAATCAATCTTTGAATCTAACTGTGTCTCATGTATATGAGAACATTTCCTCAAGGTGTCCTTGTGATATTGTGTTTCTAAAAATGTAAGAGATGAGAGACAGAACCGGAGAACAAAAGGCCTCCGGACACAGGATGTTGCCATGAGAACTGTCTACTGCTCTAAAGTCCCGTCAAATGATGTCACATTGAGATCATGCATTGAGTTAAACACATGTTTTAATGTAAGGAAGTGGATCGACAATCAATGGATCAATGACATCATCATCCCCTGAACCATACCAGCTCATGACTAAGATCAGAAATGTATTTTAAGAATCTATTCTGTAGTTATGGATATTATAAAATACAGCACTTTACATGTAAATTGAAATACATTATAACAAATTGCAGAGAGATGGCGTATTACATGTAGCCTCGAGATTTGGCACAATCAAGCGTTGAGCTCATTGTGAATGTGTCAATATGGACATGGATGTGCATGTTTGTAAGGGAGATGCTGAGAAAGACAGACAATGACAACGATGGAGAGATATGTATATAAAATACATACGAGATGACAGGACACATCTTACACTTCCCCACAGTGATCAAAGCAGAGGAGAGGAATGCATTACAGCTAATAAACACTGCAGGACTCTCTTCCCTCTGAATGTGTGACATCTCACAATTAGACTGAGCTCACACCACGGCGGCGATGAATACGGAGGAGATGGATTTGGTTTCTCAGGCTATACAATCACAAACACAAGTGACGATGTGTTGATTCTTTTTAATCCTCAAGTGCTTGGTCTAATCTAACACATTTTGTCTTTCATTTGATTGAGTTCATCTTAGCAACACCAAGTACTTCAATATGAACTGGACTTACAGTTATGAAGTGTTCTGTGGTATCAATGTGCCTGCTCGTATGTGAACCTTCAAAACGAATCTGTAAGACTCTGTTTTAATCCGTGTGGTTTGTAATCTGGAGGCAGCCACAGAAACACGACAGGATTCAAATCAATGTTGCATCTCAGGGATTAGAGGTGAATTGTTCACAATGAAGTAACAAGGTGGTTCAAATCCAGTTCATCATGTCAGGTGGGAATGGTTCCAACCCCACAGGCCTCAGAGGATAAGTAATATAGATAATGGATGGATGGATGGTGTGATACTCTCTATAGCTACCTCCTCGCCTTTGCCTGATCTCATCAGTGTACGAGGCCATCATATAAATCTGATCTTGAACAATTGTTTCTTCATGACATCAATGTTTGCCTCAAAGGGTCTTGAGATGGCAGTCCATCTCATATATTATCGCACAGCCTTTCACATTTTATGTAAATTCCTGTCAAGCACTTCTATGTAAACAGGTCTATAATGGCCTCTTTGATGTGGTGGAAGGGTCTCTGTGCCCTGGTGACTCTGAGGGATCTGTTGTCACAGACAATATCTCCTTGTTGGGTTGTCAAAAGGCAAATTGATGCCAGGGGAGCGAGCAGGGCCAAAGAGATTCATAGTATTTTGATGGATCGGAAAAAAACTAGAACAAAGGAAAACCGGAAGAGCTGGACCTGAGTGGGGAGTTTTCAGGTTAGTGTCTCCTGCAGTGATGGGAAACAGCCAAAGAAACTTGATCTTAAAGCCGGTACATGGCTACGGGGTGTGTGTGCGAGAGACCCAAGACTTCATAAGACCTTCTGATTCTGAGGACTCTGCAAGGACGGTAGTGGACACAGCCCCCAAAAAAAGCTATTTAACCATTAAAATGACTCTGAAGCTGTTAAATGAGGGTACAAATCTGCATAGTTCTGCTTTAAGTTTTGACTAAATGACATTTCATCTTTTACTGACAAAAGTCAAGTCAGACTGTTGCCTGAACTCTTCTCCAGGTCATTCCAAAGCCTAGACCTGACCAACTACAGCTGTCGAGTGTTGAGTGAGTGTAAGGATGCTGATGAGCTCTAGTTTATTTTGTTGTTCCCCTAAAACTGCAGCATCCTGTGCTCACCATTGGTTGGACATAACAAACAAAGCAATTATTTGGCTTAAAGTCTAATTGTTTTTGATACTCCATTTTAAATATGTACAAATGAACAATTAATCAATCAAAATGACAATATGAGATGTTAACAAGCTCTTTCTGCGACTACTGAGTGTTTTTGGCACCGACTGACAGTTCCAACACCATCCACAAATAGAACGATTCTCATTTGAGACAAATAAAAAAATAAACTCAAGACAAATAAAAAGCGCTGATGAAAGCCAACTGGTGCCTCTCTGTCGGCCAGTAACATTGTTGTTTTAATAGACTTTGATATTCCTGAGCTGCTGAAGTGGTGGATCCAGGGAACAACTAATCCTTCTCTAATGATGATGGTGTTTTAATGAAAGCTTAATGACACTCTTAACACCCTGGTGTACTTACTGTTGCTGTCTGCCAAAGAGAGAAAAATGAGGAGAGAAAAAAAGATACGAGACAAGCGGGATGAGGAGACACAAAAGGACTGATGTATTGGGAATGATTAACACTGGATTCCTAAATCCCACACACTTTGCTGAGGTACCACCATGTAGTCACAGACACAGGGTCACATGACTGCATAAAGAAGATGGTGTGATAACTTACTACACAGATTGCAGCAATATCAGGTTTTTCTACTCAGACCTGATTAAGATGAAAATGACTCTGGAAAGCACAACTTTAATTTCAATTCGGCTAAACAGAAACTACCGTATAGATTTACAACTGATTTGGGCTCTTGAATTCAAATCTCTGTGTAGCTTTTAATTGTCTACACTTCCACTCATTCAATTCACTGAAGACCACAGGAGGTGAAAATGTCTTTGTGACACACTGACACGCCCATCCACTGTACCTCGTGTTGTCTCAGGAAATTAAGAACTGAGAATTGAGAACAAGTATTCCAAGAAGTCAAGACACACTTCATGTGTTCGGCTGTGTTGTGAGTTTTCCATTTGAAAAAGAGGGAAAAACAGAAATGATGTTGGTTTGTGTGGAGAGTGTGCAGCCGAGCAGACAATCTATCACGTGGTGATAACTTTTAATAAGGTCAAGGTTTTAATTAGGTCCAGGCCAAAAACAAGAGCAAACGTTGTGACTAAGGTCATGTCACAGTCATGTGGCGGCTGCTGAAGCATGCAGGGTGAGATCTAAATTACTTAAGACAAATTACTTAAGACAAAGTATTAGCGAGGAAATCGGTTCCAATACCATTATCTTTAAATCTCAAACTGGACTAATGGGGGCCAAAACCTGCATTTTGTAAACAACCATTCCAAAACTCTGTGGTAATATCAAAATAGATCTTTTTGATCAAAAAAGCAAAAATGTGCTTTAAATTGTTTTTCATCATTGACTCTGGGTATAAAACTCACCTAGAGCTACAGGATTGTGATTCAGTGTTTAATGCTTCTGTAGAAACCACAATGTCACATATTTATTTTTAATAATTATAATTATTTCAACTTAGATTTCAAATCTTGCTTTTTTATAAAGCTTATAGTTAGGGCTGGCTCAATTGTCCAATTCACCTAATCCCCACATTGCATGTTTCTGGACTTTGGAGAACCCGGAGAACCCGGAGAACCCGGAGAAAACCCACGCACACACGGGGAGAACATGCAAACTCCATGCCTCTCACGGTTCTGATTAAAATGTATTTTGTCTTGTTAAAATCTAGTTGTGTTTTTTTCTCTCCACTGTTGTGATTTGCTACAGAAGTAAAATTGGATTTGATATCAACTGTATTTCCTAGAAAAACACGTTTTATTCACAACGTCTGTGATTGGTGGAGCTTGCTGTTACCAGGGAAACCACAACTATGAAAAATCATGTCACCTATGACTTGATTGTTTACTGTTACCTTAAGTTTACCACACAATATCCATGGTTTCTATTTTGAACATGTAAAGACTATATTAACGGGAAGGTTAATTATTTTTGAAGACACTGAAAGTCACTGACGGGATGTGCACTTCAGTCACTTATGTGCGGCCTTGTACCTTTGACTTTGTTTCTGTTTTAACTCTGTTATTTAATTGCTATTTGAAAGGAACAGGAAATACAAACTAACGACAAACAAAATAAAAAGTGTTTAAAAAACATATGATCCTATAGCTTAGCTTTAGCTATAGCTTAGCTTCTTTTAAACCAAACCAGGAAGGAGCTGCAACATATGATCATTTAAAAAAAGAAAGTTTGCAGGATGTGTTGACTCAACTGTTTATGCTCATCTAGACATTTTAGTCTGTTTATGATTCACAGAGTTACATTTTTTTCCAAAGCAGACTCACAGCCCACATTTGAGTCTGGCTTTTAATTACATATATATTTATTTATATTATTGTTTTTAATTATAGTTTACCTATCGCTATTTCATTTCCTCTTTATTTATTCATGTACTTATTCATTATTGTCTCATTTGTACTTTAGGTTATTATTTTTCCAGCTTATTAATTAATAGGATTTTGTTAGTAATAAAATATGTATTTCTTTTATGGACATGCCTCGTGTGTATTTTGTGTATTTGTATTTGAATATTTGTGTTACATTCTATGTAAACATAAAGTGATGTAAAGACGTTTTTGATCGACTGACTGATGAAATATCACATTTATTTTGCTGTAGACTATAAAAATGATGAACTAAGAGAAAAAAGAGACACTGTCATTACCATTCATAGATAAGGGTAATATTGCAAATGACTGCTCTGTGAGAGATATGACAGTATACTATAAGAGCATGAGGTGGAATAGGCCTGTCCTTCATTTACAGGAGGAAAGATAACAAGATATCAAGCAGGTATCATCAGATGCCAGCGGGGTGCACAGCGCAGGCGACCGAGATGCTAATGAAGAGGCTGCGGCCCAGAATGACTCTGTCTCATCAGGAAATGAAAAGAAAGCAGCAAAACAGCGGTGTCAAACACGACCACGCACACACACACACGTGTACACAGAGGTCACGCTGATCACAATTATTTTCACCTGACAGGATGTGAGCAGCAGTCGGCACAGAGTGAACAGTGTCTCCACAGAACGCTGTGGAAATTCAGCTGCAGACACTAATGACAGTTCTGGTTCTGAAGCTGCTGAACACATTCTGAGTAAAGAATTCTATTCATTATGAATCTGAATCAGTTTAATTGCTCATGTCATCCATTCATGCTCTTTCATACTATATTTGTCTTTAAATCTTTTATTAAAGGTCCAGTATGTAACATTTAGGAGGCGTTAAAGGCAGAACTTCAATAGGCAATAATCTTAGAAATAAACATTTTAAATGCACTTTAGGCAAAGGTAAAGCTTTACAGAGTAACATTTGAAACATCTGTATCAACTGATGGTCACTGTCAAGTGCTTTGTGATGACATCTGTTTTGGTAAGATAAGGTCACTGTAGTTACCTGATGACACTTGACCTTTAACTAGGGGAGAGGCCCAAGATACATATGCTAATACTGTTGTCCTGCCACAGAAGATACTGTCATTGTGGCCTGATGATGCAGCTATTCTGAAATGATGGGATGTTTTAAATAACAATATGGCCTTTGTGGCATAAATAAAAAAGAGAAAACAATCTCCTCAATATAACACAGTTTAATTCACTAACACTTTTATCTCGATGCACTTTTTATGTTAAATGTTATGGAGATCAAGGTTTCTTATTTTCCTATCATTGGACTAATGTCATAATGTTAATGCTAAAAGGTGCATATGGTGAATTTGAAGTTATTGTGCATATTAGGTAAATATACAATGTTTATTATTACTATATCATAGCCACATTAAAGCACAACTACTGTAAATGATGACAAAACCTCCACAGTAAAAACTGTTAAACCAACTTGGACTGCATCTGTCTTTCACTGGACATAACCAGCATTAGTTACAACAGGTGAGAGCTTCCAGAAGCTAACCGTATTTTTCAATTCCCTTTTTACTCCAGTTCTCAGAAAGATTTGTTTTTGTCAATCCAATAAAACCCAATTATTTGTATTTTTTTCAAATGTAATATGAATCTGTCGTTTTTGTGCTTGGATTTGTTTGATGATACATTTGTATTGTTCTATTCTTTTTGATATGCTTTGATATTTTCTACGTCTGTGTCTTACTTTGTTGTATCCATTTACACTGCTGCACTACTGACACCAGAACGTCCCATATGGATTAATAAAGTTTTTACGAAATCAAATGAAATCTTTGAAATGAACAGGAAAATAACGTCAGCACAGAAAGAGCTGAATTTCCACTGATCTCTTCTACATTGGTTTCTCCCAAAGCTAAATTTAATTTGACTGAAACTGTAAATATAATTACATTAATCTCCACTATTTATAATTAAAAACAAGCTTCACTAATTACCACGATATAAAGTGATTTCTTGTGTCACTCCCGGTGCTGGACCTGAAGCATAAATAAAGCAGGCAGTGTTGCTGTTTCACAAGAGGGCACCACTACATAGTGATGACAGAGTGAAGCTTTCATCCCCGCAGTGCAGACAAGTGGCTTCTGTACGGACGAGCTCACAGTCAAAGTGTCTGACCCTCTGCAGTGGGTGTGTAAGCCTGAGGGAAGACATGCTCCACCAGTGGCTTCAAGTCAGAGTGTTGCTTTCTAAAGCTGCTTACAGAAAGAGGGAGAGGATGAAAGATGAAGAGACATGATGACACTGACAGACAGCGTAAAAAAGTCAGAGAGGGATAAACACACACAAACTAATTTGACAGACTTTGTTAATGCCCACAAGGGAGAGTCTACTTCTTCCATCCACTCAGGGGGCGGGGTTACAAGTCAGACCCATAATACTTCTGCATGTGTGTGTGTTCCAGGTATTACTTATGTTGTGGGGACCTAAATATTTTTACACAGTCACATTATCGGGGACTCGTCTTCCTCATAATGTAAATTATTACATATTACACATATAAGACATGGTTAGGGTGAGGTTACATCAAGGTTAAGGCTAAGGTTAGACCAGTAGTAGTTATGGTTAAGCCAATGTAAGACTCTGTGTGTGTGTGTGTGTGTGTGTGCTCCTATGGATCTTTGGGAGGACCAAAAAACATATAAATCAAAGGGAGTGAGGACATTTTGGGAATGACTGGTCCTCACGTTCTATCACCTTTTAAAGGGTGTTTTTCAGGATCAAGACCTGGTTTTAGTGTCAGAACAAGGGCCTTTCTGCATGGAGTTTGCATGTTCTCCCCGTGTGTGCGTGGGTTTCTGTGGGTTCTCCGGCTTCCTCCCACAGCCCATAGGTGTGAGTGTGAGAGTGAATGGATGGCCCTGTGATGGCCCTGTGATGACCCTGTGATGACCCTGTGATGGCCCTGTGATGGCCATGTGATGGCCCTGTGATGGCCCTGTGATGACCCTGTGATGGCCCTGTGATGACCCTGTGATGGCCCTGTGATGACCCTGTGATGACCCTGTGATGGCCCTGTGATGACCCTGTGATGGCCCTGTGATGACCCTGTGATGACCCTGTGATGACCCTGTGATGGCCCTGTGATGACCCTGTGATGGCCCTGTGATGACCCTGTGATGGCCCTGTGATGGCCCTGTGATGACCCTGTGATGACCCTGACCCTGCATTAAGTCTATGAATGTCCTCACTACAGATGCTGAGCAAACATGTGTGTGTTTGGGGTTGAAAATAATGAAAGCCATGGGCGGAGTTTGACTTTTGCACTTAAAAAGATGATTTTAACCAACAGTACACAGTGCAACTCCTGTGGTGTGATATGCAGAGACTAGTGACTACACACAGCAATAGAAGACAATAACAGCAAGCGTGTGATGAAGTCAAACAACAAATCACATGGGCTTAATCAGTATCTGACCACTTTAATTACACATAAGCTGGGTTTGCGTTATATAGGAGCTGAGCTCACATGAAAGTAATGAAGTCATACATGGGCGGGGCGGGGGGGGGGTCGCTAAAACTTAAACAACAATTATTCAACCGCAAATGATGCAGTTTTCATTGCACTGTCCATCATTTACATAAAGGAGATTAACAGATACGTGTTTTCCAAAGCTGCGTAACGACGGGCCCCAGTGCACACTTACTAATAACTAAGCACAACACACACACACACACACACAGTGGATGTTACTTCCGCTGTTGTATTAGTAAAGTAGAGAGGACAAAAAAGGTGATCAGAGCAGCTTAATGAAAGTGCTGAGGAGCTGCATTACTTGTTGTGTTTTAATTGGACCTATTTTTGGGCTTAATGTAGTGATATATTTGAGCTGCTCTGATCAAACCTGAGCGCCACATTTATTCAGCCTGAATGCTGCACTGTGCTGCAGAGGTGGAATGAAAAACACCATTCGGGCAGGAAATTAGACTCAATCACAGGACGCAATGTTCGCAAAAAAAAACACCAGAGCAGCATGACAATCTGAGAGGAAAGTTAGTTTCCACCAGCTCGGGATGCAACTCATTATTATTTTCTCTATCAATTCATTAGCTGTTTGATCCGTAAAATGCAGACAATAGGGAAACATACTGATGGAGGTTTCTGAAACCTCAAAAGGATGAAGAAACAAGAAACCAGAAAAAATCCCATTAAAGAATCAGAGGATTTGTTTTTATCTCATAAAACAAATCACCCAAACAGATCATTCCACTGTCAAAATTGTTGTTGATTAATTTAGTCATCAATTAATTACAGAGATATCACTGAATCCAGACATGTTCTAATCCCTTAATTAATTACAAACTGATATCCATCATGACAAAGTCAACAATCTTTTTATAAATGCGTGGAACATGTATCTGGCTGTTAATCACCTAACTGTCTAACGTGTTGCTTGATGGGCTTCAAACTTGGCAGGTGACTCACTGGGGGCGCCAGTGTGTGCAGTGCCAACTCTGGTGGTGTTTGGATAAGGAATGCAAGAGATATTTTTTATTATTATCATTATTATAACCTCTATTTAACATCCTCATGAAAATCTCTTTTGCAAGAGTGTCCTGGCTAAGTCAGGTTAGCGCAACATACTGTACGCAACAATAAACTACATCAAACGATTTAAAATATACAATATAAAATAACATAATCTGCAAATTATTCAAATAAATTAATAGAGGACATTTCAGCCACATGTGTTTGCCTCCAATTCATTTAAAATAATTTTAAAGTGTCCAATGAGACAAGGTTTTCAGTATCAGGCAATCACGGCTGCCACTTTACGGTCCACCAAACATTGGCACAATCACAATCATTTACTCACACAGTCACAACTATGCAAGGGCCACAAAGGATGGAGGGGAGGGAGGGGGGGAGAGAGAGAGAAAGAGAGAGAGAGAGAGAGAGAGAGAGAGAGAGAGAGAGAGAGGCACATATGGAAAACAGCTTAATTGGCCAGAAAAGGCAACTGCAGTGAAGCTGGAGGGGTTTGGTTACTAATTCTGCCTCAGTGCTTATTGTCATTCAGTCTGGCTGACTTTGTGTGGGGAGAATAAAGACTAATCTCAATGAAGAGAGAGACAAGAAAAGAAAAGAAGACAGGAGGAAGAGAACAATGTCTTGAGAGAGAAATTCAAAGAATAACAAGTGCAAAATCCCATCTATTCTCCATGTCACCTCTGCTTGTCTCATCTTTCCCAATTACTCCTCCTCCCTTATTCCAACACAGAGTGTGGACCTCAGAGAACTGCAAAGAACAGTAACGTAAGGAAATCCTTCATAATCTGTCATATTATTTTTATTTGCCTTTTAAGGCTAGATATATGTCAAATTTACTTATATTTATTGTGAACCTCCATCATCCATCCAAAGATCCTTTTTTTTTTCAGCCATCTTAGTAGCTCCCAGGTTTTGGTTGCTTAGTAACGACAGAAGCAACTCCACAAGTGCCTCAGTTTTTCATGCTGTATCTGAACAACCCCTAATAATGTTATCATCAGGCACAGACAAATAAAATAACACTCTGAGAGCTGAAATCTTCACAAGGCTGCTTGGCTTCCAGATCCAGATCACTAACAAAATCAGCCATTACCTTCATCCCACAGAACATGTCATTCAAATCCAATCTTCTCTTTTTGAGTTGTGCTGCTCACAGACAGAAACAATATAAACACAAAGTTCCCTCCTACACAGAAACCTTGTTTCTGTGAGTACAGAAGGACATAATTATGTATTCAAGTGTAATGAGAGCACAATGCAACTATATACAAGTATAACTAATTGCCAGGTTAACCATATGTTATACATTATTTTTGTTGTTGTTTTTTCTTCTTTTTGATATTCTACCTGCTGAAGCAGATTCGTCCCCGGCAGACCCTCTATTTCCAGCTCTCTCCGGGGTGTAGTGCAGCAGCAAGACACAGATGTTCACATTTCCCACTGGACTCTATTCTTACACACATCGCACATCGAAATGGCACAGAAAAAAAACATCTGTCTTGAGGGTGACCATAATTATGCCACCTCAATTAAGCAAACACAGTGTGCATGAGCCACGTCTCAATTTGTCACCCTGTTAAATCTGGAAATATCAGCTGCGCTGTGGCCGCACTCTGTAAACACTGTCCTATCAAGTCGGTCGGATATGATGCGTTAAAGTGCGCACATGCATGAGTGGGGAAATGAGCTGGAGTACAGAGAAAGCTCATTAATGGAAGAATGCAGTGGATCCACACCGCAGTGAAATGTTGGTTTTGTTAAACAATTAAAGTGGACAAACAGAAACTTTGACAGTTTGACCTTCCCTGAGTTTTTGGTCTATATTCTGATCCATTTTGCAACTTTCCTAGAGCAGAAATACGATGTATTTCCTCTTATTACATGGCATGATGGGATGGCTTAGGGTTAAAGGTATAAACAAAACATAGTGATGATTTTAGTGTTTATATTCTTCTTTTGGCTCATCCCTTCAGGGGCCACCACAACAAATCATCTGCCTCCTATCCCTTGTGTCCTCATGTCCTATTTCACCACATCCATGAACCTTCTCTGTGGTTTTGTGTTCATATAAGAGCAGTTTAAACAGAGGAGAGTGTAACCGTGTTTGCACGCGTTTGCTTTTGTGACCAAACTGCGAGGGAATGTAGAGCTCTGATCACTTTTCTATTCTCTTTGCCACCTGACTACAGTACATCCTTACCTACAGTGTCTACAGTGTGTGACAACACAAACACCTCATTCTGTCACTGTTGCCGTGCTAACAGGCTCGTCGGACTGCCTTGTTATCCAACTCAAACACCGAGCACAGAAAGAAAAAAAAGAAAATCCCCGGCACATTTCCATAATGTTATTGACTGAGTGCTGAGACGCAAGGCTGCCTGGAAATACACACACACACACACACACACACACACACACACTCATCCAGCGTTATTTGCATATCTGTTACCTCAGAATACCACAGTTCTCGACATGAGGCAAGAAGAGCCAATTTAAAGCTCTCCTGCACATCCAACACCCCGCAACCACCCACACCTGCACATAACCCCCAACACGCCAGAATCAGAGCAAAGAAAACTGGAGAGCAAAGCATTTTGGGAGGCAGGAAGCAGCGTAATGAAGGCCAAGTGTGTCCTTTAGTGAGTTTAATGCACACACACTCGACGCGCATGATGGATCAGGCGTGAAATAGGCTGGAAAGGAAAGTTTGACAAAGCTGGAGTGACGGGAATTTCAAACAGGATGTACGTGTCTATCTCTGCAACATGGTGTCAGGCAGCTCCTCTGCTGATTAGATGCTAACGGGAAGATAATGGGATGGTGTACGACACAGTTGGTAGATTTACAGTAGCTGTTGTGACGGTACAAGACGATTTAAGAGTGTGTGAGAAACTGGTGGATCAGTGAGCTGAGGGTTGAACACGATGTGTACTTGGAGCATGATTAAAAACACAGATTCTAGCTCAGGTGCTTCGGTATCAGCGTCCCACTCTTCCACTGGAACTTTGGGGAATGTGCTACAGTTACAGTGTCACTCTGCACACAGTTAATTCAAGTGTTACCCTTACCCTAACCCTAACCCTGTCACATGTAGGGTTAGCACCACACACAAGCATAAAGATCACTATGGATAAAAATGGATAAAATCATTAGAATTGAATTTCAGTGAATTGAAAATGTGGTCTAGCTTACCAACACACAGTCCTAGTGATTCATTTGCAAGTGCCACAAGGGGGAGTCTGCATCACTCCAGAAAATAATTATGATTTGATATAAGTTCATTAAATGTTCATTAACTGAAACCTGCATGTAATTCATATGAGACGAGGAGCCTACTTTTGATTATTGACATGTTTCTCCATCAATAAACAGAAGCTTCATACGTACGATAACATCATTTTTACAGAATAGACACAAGTTTGATCCCTGAAAAAACTATTTACAAAATACAAAGATGATACTTCATCTTCTGTGACTCTACACTTGTATGATGTAAACAGATACTGTGGCGTTTCGTAAAGGTTTGTGTAAAGAAAGATTCAAGTAAAAGAAGACGTGATAGATGAGGCACATTTGCATGGAGGTAATAGAAAGATGACGAGCAGCACGTACAGCAGAGAAGACAGAGCTCTGCAAATTGAAAAATGATGGTTTAACAAAGAGCTGAGTTCCTGCTGACTTTCCAGATCTGTCAGAGGCTGTCAAGAAAAAAAATAAATGATATACAGTATGTGGAAAAGAGACTGAAGAAAATAATCCACTTTAACTATTCTGTATGTTACTGGAACAACATCTGATTCTAATATTATTGTTCTTATTATGACAGAGGAAGTTATGTTTTTGCTCAGATTCAGGATTTTTTTAAGATTAGTTATGAACCATGTGAAATAAGAGAATTGTATTGTAACTGTGAGAAACTGAGCAACCTTGGCTTTGCTTATTAGTATTATTATATTAATAATAATAATAATAACAACAATTGTATCATCATTTTTACGATTATTGTTGTTATCATATGAAGAGTTTTGTTTTTCAAAAAAACAGCAGTTCAGACCATGTAATGAAATTCTTAGTTTGTCACTCTCCCTTTATACAAAACAATAAAACTGAGCACAAGTAATACAATTTTGAATTAAATTAGATTATAATAATAATTATTATTATGTTAGGTCAATTTGTGTGTTTTTTTTTACCATTTTAAGATGATATTTTTTTCATTTCGTTTTACTCCTTTTTGCCTGTACTTTAAACTTTATTCATTATTTTATTTCTTACAGTTTTTGTAGATTTTTTTAGATGATTTTTTGGAATTTACATAGATTTCTTTCAACCCTGTCTCTGTGTTGCATTCAAATGCTTGATTCTACCTTTGTGTCTGAACATTGCTGTGCGTTGCTTGTGTTCAGTGACACACTGGGTGGCTGACTAACATATTATCTTTTTTTTTTTTTAGAAAATGTGAAAATTCGATGTATGTATTAAAAATAAGCATCTTTGCAGTCTTTTGTTTGTGTGCAACATGTTTGTCTTGTTTTGAGTAACGTTGCTCTGCATCAAACAGAGCAGTCAATGAAGATGATCAGACTCAGCAGAGCTGCTCACAGTGAAGCGTTTGTCTTCTCACAGTTTTTCGCTCTCTCTCATACAATATGTATGAAACTTGTTTTTTGACATTTTTTCCTGTGAGCACACGCTGTGTAACAAATGTTGGTAGTCGATGGAATTCCGGCTTTGATTTCCATCTAGTTTTGTCGCACGACTCCACTGTCGCTGCTGCGAGCGTGTCTTCATTTTGTTTCCCTGTCGCAGACCTGATCCATCAACTAGCTTCAAGCTGACATTAATAAATCATTAGTAGGAGCTCTCAGAAGCTTTAACCTCCATGCATAATTCACCCCACGCTGATACTAATGGTGCAACTGCAGCTCCCACACTTGCCTGATCAGGAGTGTCCCACTAAACAGCCAATTAACTGTAATGAATCCAGCAAAGTCCGACTCTCAGCAGAATAAAGAGAGAAAGCAGTTTCTCCTGAAAAGTGTGTGAGCTAATTCCTGATAAGAATTCACTAAAAGTTAGTTTTCACCTTCAGACCACACAGTGGAGGTCAGGAGCACTGTGATAGCTTCACTTCTTCACTTCATACAGTCTGAGAAGGGTGAGGGTTCAGTTCAATGTTTAGCTTAAATTGTCTTTAAATAATTAGTTGCAGGTTTGATTCCTAACTATCTTTCCTTAAAAGTGCTGGGCATCACTACTATTCTGAATAGTAGGGAGAGAAGCTCAGCCCTTCTATGGTGGTGGCAGTAGCCAGTATATAACAAGTGGACGTCGTCTTACCAGGAAGTAATCATTTATTTATAAGTAATACAACTTGTTGCAAAAAGACAGTTTAAATGGAAGTGAGTGGGAAAATAAACTTCCACTTTAGTTTCAGCTCTTCTTCAATAGAACATAATGTCCATTGAATTGTAACTCATGTTCTCATACATGATAAAGCATGGCACATGTGAGTGGACAGCAGTGTGATTGACAGGTATCTTTCAATAGAGGTCACCGCGCACTTTAAATCCACAGAGATCGACCAGTCAATCTCAAAACTTGACGGACTGAATATATCAGATGCTTATGATGCCACTGGCTCTTTACACACCTGCAGGATCCTAACAACTTTTTAAGTAACATCCGTTCATCGGGAAAGAAATACCGGACGATATCTGGCTTTTTGACAAGTCTGGAGTCTACTGGCTAAAGACAGCGCTGTTGTCACTGGAAGGGTAACACCGTGTCACACGGTAGCATAGCGACGGCCAGTGTAATGTAAATAATTGCTGTGTTAATGTTGCCGTGCAGATTTGATAGAGGGTTCTTATTCGTTATTCGTGAGCACACTTCATAGCAGCGATTCACCTCTGCTGTCTCTCTGTATCTGTGGGAATCCAGTTCACTGCTCTACTGTTACCCAGTCTCTGCCTGTGTTGGCACTAAATCTATCCACCATCTTCACTTTTATGATGAAAAGAGCTGATGAATGTGTTGTCTAGTATACTGTATATGTCTAGAGGTGAACAGCATATTATCCTGCCAGAGGTCGTTACCTTGGTTGTGTGACGTCATCTGCTGGAGTTTCATTGTGCCGCTCAAGTTGAAAGTTTCAAGGCCTCACAACGGACATTTATTTTAGTTTAGACAAACAAAATCTGTTGAACCTATATCTGGTGAGGGTTTCAGCTGCTGTAACCCTGTCGATTCATCGTGAAGTCAGCCGGCTGGAAATGAGATCAAGTCCCGTTGAATCCCCATAGATAGCATTTGTAAAAATGTGACACCTATCATGGGAGGTGTTGGCCATGAGGTGCAGACTTCAGTGGTGGAGTATGACGAATGGCCGACCCTTTCTTCCCTGAAGCCTTTCATCTGCTTTATTACACCTGAATCAGGAAATATAGCTAGCGTTCTTATTGTTGCCCCAACATTACCAACTCAAATGATTGATCAAATGAAAAACTCTGCGCTGATGCTCCGCCTTCCCTGGCCATGTGCATGTGTTTTCAACAGAGCCGGTGAGCACAAGCCGTGGAGCCATGCCCCTGCTGGTCGGCATCTGTTTTGCATGCTTCTGTGTTTTTCAATTCTTGCCATTACAAAAGAGACAGTCCGAAGTTTACTCATGTGTGTGTGACCAATCACTCGTCACCTCGCTTCCTCTGACAAGTGGTTCCTCCAACATGATGAATGTCTAAAATAACACTATCCTGCCTTGATCTTATTTCACATGATTTTCTGCAATAAAAAGCGATAGAGGGAGGGGAGACAGCCCCCAATCTCCCCACAACAAGCAATTTCACTATCACAATGACTCTGAAGCTGTTAAACTGACTTAAGGGTGAATGTCAACCTAATAAACAGCATTAAATTAAACTGTAATATTGCCGGTGTGGGAGGAGCCAAAGCCATTCAACAAAAGACAGGTCAGAGATGAAGTAGTGGAAAAATACTAGTTTTTTTTTAAATTCTGTCAAGTTTTCTTTAGAATTGACGGCTAATTTTTTCAGGTGTCATTTTTTTTTTTTTTTTTAAATCAAGTGAAGTTATGGAAGGTTAAATGATCCTAGAGGGACTTGGATAATACCAAGAGTTAGCAGCATTGTGGCATGCTGGCCTTTATATGTATTTGCTGATCTTAAGTCAGTTTGACATAGTTTGGATATTTATAACTAATTTAAAGTAGGTAAACATTTCATTTTCAGGTGTTATTCATGTCAATTTGAACATGAAGTAGGTCAACCCAACCAGTGGACAGAACCAATTCAATTCAGCTGGAAACCCACAGACCTTGTAAAAGCTGCACCTGGCAGAACGCAGGTGCAAATATGGAAGTAAGATAGAGACGAGAAACCTTACAAACGTCCTTTAACCAGAAATGTAAAAGCAGCTTGTGATGCAACATTTCCCCCATCGATGATGCAAAACAAACTCGCTTTTCATTAGAACTTACATTCTATGAAACTTAACTTTGAATCAGGGGTCGACTTCAAATGTTAAAGTTAATAGAATATAATTAGGTTTCTGATTCTAAGGTCCGTGCAAAACTTCTGATTCTGTATTGTTATATTTCACATCAATATCAGTTCAGAGCCAACACAGGAAAAGAGAGTGTGCCCTTAATGTACTGAAAGCAAGAGTATGAAGGTCAAGGCAGTGGGAGAGTGTAAACTGCATTAGACTTTCATAAAGGAGACACATTTCAACATCCTGTCAAGTCAAATTGGCCTTTTAATAGACTTTTCATTGTCCTTTAACCTTTTCATACATAACTTGGTATGTGCATATATTTAATTTTTTTTTTTTTTTTTTCTTGGTATAGAAAAAAGTTTTATTATTGAGTGCTGAGTGCTCTAATGTGAGGAGAAATAAACCTGTGAACACATTAACATCTTCAACCTTGTGCTCAGTACACTGAGACTGAGAGTGCTGTTCTAAACTCAGCCATGACACTTTATTTAAAGCTACAGTGTGTAACTTCTGACACCAAAACAAAACCCTGCTCGTGTCACTATTCCACCATAGAAAATATTTGTCAAATTAATAGATAATTACAATAAAAAAAAAGATTGCTCAAGCAACACAACGTAGGATTTCCAACTTATTGGCTATACGGTAAGGTGTATTGCAGGTACGCCGACAGATACCTGTGACAGACCAAACATTCTCTATGATTCAAATAAAATAATTGATTGTTATAACCTGTACTTTATAGGCAAGATACTATAATTTATGTCGAGTAATCCATTTTTGTTCCTGCAAACAAAGCATTTTTTCTTCCATCCCTGGAACAACTAGACACATGGATAGTCTGATCACACACTGTGACGTCCTGCAGGCATGCAACTATTTCTCCTTCCCTCTGTTAACATTACCATGGCTATGATTGTCTATTTAAAGGCCGGAGAAGATGTCTTGTAGCAACCTTGTATTTAAATCAATATGCTAATGTCTCCATTTTCCATTCATTGAGCTCATTTGAATCCAGTCGAGGTTCCTAAATAACCCAAGGGACCCAGTGAAAAGACCCATCTGTCAACCTAGTTCAAAAATTAACACGGTGAAGTACTTTGAACGTTCACTGTTTGGCTACATCAGACGAGTGCTGAGAGCGAGCTGCTGCATGCTAAAGGTTAACACAATTATACAATCTCAGCCATGCACACAGCCAGTGGTGTATAATATTAAAGAGAGAGCAAGCGCAAACTGATGACCAGCATATAATAATGGCAGCACAGGGACAAAGAAGGAAATCTGTGCTCGTGTGAACCCCACACACGGCAGCCACAGTCAAAGCAGAGGGGAAATGACTTCTCCACCAGAGGCTTCAACTTGGCAAAGGACATGAGGTGACGGAGATGGAAAAACACCAAACACAATTATTTCTCCTTTTTCCACAAAGGCAGAACATAGGGTCTGTTTAGTCGGTTTCCTCATAAATCTGGACCACGGCTTGGGATTCAGGCAGATTGCCCTGATGTGTTAATGAGCAGAGAACATATCCAAAATCTGTATCTGCACCAATAATGATGCTGATTACTGGTACCTAAAGAGACCGTGTAACTTTGGATTGGACAAAGCATCCATAAAGTTGTTACATATTTCCGATTTTACTTGAACCAGCTGTTCTTTTTTTTTTTATCAGATTTCTATGAAAGATTTCTGTTTGTTATTTTATTTGATATTTTTGTTTAATATGGTTTAAATAGATTGGAACATTTAAGCACTTTCTATAAAATGCTTACTGGCTGAAAGACAGTTTTCAAGCCCCGAGTTGTTTTCTTTGGTAATTCTCCTTCATATTCTCATAGAACATACTGCACATTGTATCTTTTCTTTTTTAACATTTACATTTTTGGAGGGGGATTATTTGTCTTCATTGGACAGGACAGTGAAGTGTGAAAGGAGGAAAGAGAAGACGCAAAAGACGACAGGTGGAATCAGTGGAAATGGGCCTTTTGCCCCTACAGGGTGCCCGATCTCTCAGTTGCTAGAGCTTGCATATTGTATCTTTTAATATATATATATATATCTATATGTTCATATGTGAAAATCAAAACAATATATCCTCATTCAGACCTGTGACATACACTGGCTACTAAATACTAAAAATACAGCACTAAATAAGGGGATGGCTCCATTCCATTCTTTTCTGGTACAAATATCACAACCATGAGTATTGCCATGTTCCATTTTGTAGCCAGACCTTTCTGCTCAATACATCAACGTAGTATATTTGTAAAGTTAATAATTGTTTCGGCTTGATGGGCTGAACATTAAATATAGCACCTTTGTGCATCTCATGGAGGAACAACAGAATAATGCAGCAGCAGCAGCAGCAGCAGCATCAGCAGCAGCAGCAGCAGCAGAAGCAGAAGCAGCAGCAGCAGCAGCAGCAGCAGCAGCAGCAGAAGCAGAAGCAGAAGCAGAAGCAGCAGCAGCAGCAGCAGCAGCAGCACGGTGTGTAGCGTTATCAGACGAGATCAATGTTCGAGCAACGTGAAGGATACCTGTGTCCACACCTGACAGCGAACACCGGCTGAGGATTTCCAAGCACACGCCATGTGCATGTGACCTGACTCGCTCCTCTTGCCACCGCACTGTGACACTGAAAACACACACATGCATGTGTAGCCTGCACATACAAAAATGTATACCAGCCAGCATCCAAACACACACACAGACACACACACACTGACGTGTACACACGTACATTCAACTACACATTACAAACAGGGGAAACACATATGTATGAGATGAGGCCTTGACTTGTTTGTTTGGATGTGACAACACGACAGTGATACAACACGACCAGCAAGAGTCAAATTAACGAGCTGAGGGAAGAGGACGAGGACGAGGAGGGGGGGGGGACAAGGAGGATGACAACTAGTAATCCAAACAATAAACTGAGAGGTGGGACAATGTGGGGAACATTAAACACAACTGTGGCAAACAGTGGAATTACAAAAAAATAAAAATCTCTTCAATGTTGGTATTTCTACTAGGGAGCTCTCGTGACAGCATCTCCAGGTTTATTCCCCCCCCCCCCCCCGGCCCCGCCTCTTTTCTTTCTTTTTTCTCTTTTAAATAAAGGAGATGCTGTTGGTGCCTCTGAGGACTGAACATGTTATAAAGCCTGAAAAACATTGAGGGCCTGGGTGGTAAAAGCATTTCCTCCTTAAGGAAAACAAGTATAATAACGCACAGAGCAGCAGGAGACGTCATAGCTCTCACCACGTAAGTGCTTATGTGTGGGGGAAAAATGGCCGACATGTCACTTATAATGTGTTGTTTTGTAGAGGAGAAAGTGAGACACTGCAGAGCTCACTACAATACAACAGTGCTGTGACATTGAACTGTGTTATTAAGTATATTCTTACTTCCTGATCAGCCTTCACTGAACTAAGTGGAAAACTTCATTGCACATAGACACATTTATGTAGACTGTGACTGATGATGTTCAAATACAACTGGCAGCCCACAGGCCACATGTGGCCCCCTAATCCATTACATGGGGCCCATCACTAAATATCATGTCAGCATGACTACACACTCATTGGCCCCCAGGTCATTTGAGTTTCAAACCCCTGTTGTAGATTTGTTTCTAATAACTACAGCATTATTATAAATGTTTTATGCTTATATGTAGAGGGTTCTACATTCTTGGTTGTAGTTATAGGGAAACATCTATTTCCGGTGGTGACTAATAATAAGCAACATGTCAAAAGGAAAGGTCTCTTAATTTGAAATGGCTGACTTTCTGTTAGGTTGAGAGTTTATAGCAGAGGACCACTGAATGTCAAACATGTAGGTAGATAAGGGGCATCATATCACTCCTTTACAATTTTGTGCAGCTTCAGGGAATCAAATAAAGCAATTTATCTGAAAGAATAATGATAGCTCATACAGATCCAGCCACTTGATGTTCAGACCCTATTAAATCACACATTTAAGTGTCTAAATAGCAAGTAAATCTCCAGCCTTACTGTCAAATCTTGAGCTGTGGCATGAAGCACATTCACCGCTACTGGGTTCTATGAACACAGATTAATATCTATGACAGTTACTTTCATCATACGAAGAGATAAAGAAACAGCTGTGATGTCTTAATGTTGTAAAACATTAAATAACAGCATAAAGACTTTCAACCGAAAGCTTCAGGTGATGATATCACACCCTGGAGTTAATATAGTACAACTACATAATGTGTTCTAGCTTTGGTTTTTACACCATTTATTACAAATGTAATATATCACGGCAACGTAACCCAACCTGTGCTGTCTTTGCACCCTGTTCAGTTTTTCCCACACACACAAACTCTCTCCTACTTGTTTGCATTGTGAGTTGCACTTTGAAAACAACAGTAGTGAGTGCTCTTTGTTTTCTAAAAGAAGATTAGATCTCAGGGTTTAACGTACATCACAGATGTGGAAACACTGGCCACGTTCCTTCCCCTCGAGATGTTTTACCTCCTGACGAGGGGACGTATCTGCATCAACTGCTCGTGTGGAGGGAAATGTCGAAATTGGGAAGTGACTGAAAAGATAACGGTCTTCCTGGACAAATCATTGGCCAATAACAAAAAAAACAAAATCTATTATTGGCCCACTGCTGTGATAAAGAAGAACAAAGGTGCAGAAATCAATTTCCAGCATTTCCAGCTGTGTCCTAGCTGTCACTCTGTTTTACACAATACATTTAATAATTGAGCATGGATTTGTTTTTACTGCTTTAGTTAATGTCTGGCTTGAAAACAAAGGACCAGTGAGATGAATTAAGTGACACATCACTGACTTAAACCACATTTAAAAACATGCCGTCATATGGCGGTATAGATTTACGAGATTCAAGCATTGTTTAATAAACTGCCACCTATAATTACAGCATGCATTTTTATTCATATTTACATTATTATAATTATTGTCTTATTAAAGACTAACTCAGATTTGCCTCCTCTTGGTAGGTCGAAAGTCTCTTTACTGCTTAAAATGAAATTGTGTTCGATGACAGCACTTTTAGTTTGGTCCTTTTTGTCGTATTGAGCTGCGATAAATACTTTGTGTGCAGTAACTTGTGCTTTGTGACCTTTGTCTTGTGGTCACTGCACTCCATGTTCTTTGGGTCAATTTTCATTTGCAATTCCTGTGTGGTCAGCGGTTGTTGACCACAGTGACATTTCTGTGTTGTGGTTGATGCAGTTCATTCTGTGGTTTGGTTCATTTTCTACAGCTTTATCCTCCATGTCAAGGGTCACGGAGAGCTGGAGCCAATCCCAGCCGACCTAGGGCGAAAGGCCGCCTCACACCCTGGACAGGCTGCCAGACCATCACATGCAGAGACCAACTGTTACTGTTGTATTCAGTGTCAAAACAAATTGTGTCGTGACCTGAGTGGGAGGAAGTCACTCCACAGATCAGTGAATCTTAATGTGGTGGATGGGACCTGTCAATCAGTCCACCAATATATGCTTGTGCTTAAAAACCCTGGTGTCTACTTATCTTTCTGTATTCTACTATACTTACATTTGTTTTTGAGCATTGTCCCCTCATACTGGTAGCCATTATGTTACTTTGTGGAAGTGGCATCTATATACATATATATATATATATATATATATATATATATATATATATATATATATATCTCAAGCAACAAATCAAGCATCAAATCCCTGTTGCCTTTTTATTTAATGTGTTAACGCGTCTTAATGATTTAACCAACCCTTATAATTAAACCCTATTTATAAGGCATTTATACATTCCTTAAAAGACAAGTCCTACTGTGAGTTGGTACTTAAGGTTAAATCACGTAAAATTTTGATATTTATAACTCTTTATTGCCTGTAAACCACTTTTATTTTTTAATTATTGTTATATTATTTAAATATTCTATAAAGTTTCAGCCTCTTCTTTGTGCTGCCATAACATAAATCTTACAGACTATTTTTTTTGTCATAATAAAGATATTTAAGTGAGTCAGTGTCTTAGAGTTGAATAAAGTGGAGTTGATATGAGTAATGAGGTGTCCTCCTACATCTTCTGTTCTTCTGAGCTGAATTAGCACCAGGGAAATGAGAGCACTGCGACTGGTGAGAGAGCTGACAGCCAACATCTGTCTCTCTCTCTCTCTCTGTCTCTCTCTCTCTCTCTCTCTCTGTCTCTCTCTCTCTCTCTGTCTCTCTTTCTCTTCCAATTCAACACACACATACACACTCACACTCACACCGACACACACTCACGCAGCAGTCCAGACATCTGGTGGGACTTTAGTGGATCCTGCTACTGTGGTACGGGGACTCGTACAAGGACTAAAGACACTTCAGCAGTAATGACACGTCCCTATTGGCCAGACCGGGCAGAGAAACAGGAAGTGGAGACAAGACTGAGGGTCGGGAAGGTCGGCCATCTCGGGACGATGATTTAAATACAGTAGAAAGAGACAAAGAGACAAAGAGAGACATTATGTCCTGTGCCTGAGGCCGAGGTAAAAATGAGGAGAGGTTGAGACATTAGAGAGATGACACCTGGACAGCCTTAAATTGAAGAAATAATAAAAATCTATAATAATGAAACTGTTAAACATATGAAAAGTTGATACTAGTTTTATTTAAGTAATACAAATTTTGAAAGACATAAAAGTTTTATTTTTGTATTATTTATTTTTATGAATGTGTTTTAAAACTCAGTTTTAGTGTTTTCATTATTTTAGTCACGTGTTTCTATTTATTTGTATTTTCATGTCATGGCTTTACCTTGTGTCTTTATCTGTGAAACATTCTGCAGTTTCATTTTGAGACATAGATAGTGATTATTATTTGGATTATTCTGATGAATGTTTTGTTGCTGAAAATAAAAAGCGATCTCAGGTGAAAATACATGAGTGGTCACCTGACTGACCAGCACTCACCATTGGCGGGATCTCCTCCGGGGTTGAGCGTCACTCTGAAAGCTTGATTCCAGACTTGGCGGCTGGGCGGAGCATCACACGGGTCGACGTAGAGCAGAACTCCACCAAAGCCCAGTTCAGAGAGCAGGGACAGCTGGACGTCCACGCAGAGACACAGTGAGCAGGAAAAGGACAAAACATGTCAGACTGCTTCACAAAAAGCAGTAAAACCAGACAAAATAGATACAAGTGAA